>NC_060271.1:111456385-111763152 GCF_021613505.1 Equus quagga
AAAAAAAAAAATTGGCAACAGTTGTCCAGGTGCCAATCTTTGGGGGGGTGGAAAAAAGGATTGGCAACACTTGTTAGCCCAGGTGCCAATCTTTAAAAAAAAAAAAATGTCCAGAACTACTAAGTCTCTCAGCATTTGCTAAGAGGCTCTGTGTGAATTATGGTTTCAATGCCTGGCAGGTAGTTTAGTACACTGCACTAGTCTTAGCCCAAAGTGAGAGATAAAAGCCTTCTCAGGTTATTCCTAGAAGTGCACACAGCTTTGCACGTGTGTGGCCTTCTAGATTTCTAGGAATATATCAGAGTTTTTCAAAGTCCCCTGTGAACATCTCATTACCCAAGTTTTCCTTTCAAGTTTTTGGCCAGCTTCTTGTGTGGCCCAAGCACCTCAGGCAGCTGCAATGCTAAATAGCTGCCACTGATTATTTTCAACAAATGCCTCAGGGGAAAAAGCCCTTTGCACTGGGCCAGTCAGCTCAGATAAAGACAAGCCCTGCCAATGGGGTTTCCAGGGAATTGAGAGAGAAGTCAATTAATGAAAATTGTCTGGGTGTGAAGCTTTTCAAGGATCTCCAAATCCATTCTGTCCCTTCCAATGGCTAGCAGGCTGCTGGTTTTCTTAACTACCATGATTTTAAGGTGAGAGGGGGATGGGATAGGGCAAATTAAAACACCACAAAACTCACTATTCCTACCAAGATTTAAGCATTTTTCTTAAACAAATGATCCCCAAATTATTGCAAGCCTTTGATTAATTTCCAGAGTTCTGGAAATGTTGATTTGGACAATTTTTGTGAATGTTCTCATTGCTTTTATAGAAGAGTAGATTTTCAAAGGTTCTTACTCTACTATTTAGGAAGTCCCATCTATTATATTTAAATAGCTTCTGTCTCCTCCCTGATCTGAAGTTACATCACCAGGCTCTCTCATGTTCTCTTTGACTAAGGAGGTACCAGCTCTGTCACCTCTTTGTGATCTCTGATATTTTGTTTTTGTATTTTACTATAGCAGGTAGGAGAAAAGCAATTCAAACACACTTATTTTTAATCTTTCTTCTTTCTAAGCAGTGAAAAAGGAAACAGAGGGGAAAGGATAAAGCAAAATCTAAATTCAAACAGGCTTTCTTCTGCTATAGTTTTGGGACTTTCTTTTTATGAAAACTCGCCCCAAAGATAGTTTTATTTACGTGACTTATTTTCTCTCCTCAGCCCAAAAGTGTAATTGGATCAAACTTTGTAACTATAATTATACATAATATACATAACATAAACAGTAAGGACCTGCAGGTTTAAATTGGAACACACCTAAGGACCTGATGAAACTGAAGGAGAACATTACAGAAGGTTGAATCCAATGACATAAAAATTAGGTACTTTACATTTTGCATCAGTTAAAAAGTACACTACAGCAGTAGGTCTAAGAGTTTGATGTTGCCTATCTATATCTTATCACATAAATGTCAGCATAGCTTAATTTATTGCATACTTGTTTAACCTTTTTTTGTGAGGCTATATTCTACACAGTATCCTCTTAAACTTGTAAAGTGTAAAACACTGAGTTTCTGAGTGTGTCAGCACCACCAAGAGCTAGAAAAGAGAGCCTGCCTTGACTTTAGATTATTCACCAAGACTAATACAGCACAGGATAGAGACAAAGAAAGACAGGCTGAGTTCATTCCTTATCACCTTTCAAGACAGAACAAAGAACCTGGTTTTCTTATTCAGCTGAGGAAATATTGTATGATCTTCACTAGGGAATACGAATGAAGCAAAATGAGGCCATCTTGCATTATGAATTTTTACCTAGATGAATACATGAAGATGGCTTCCAAGAGGAAACAGATATTGGCTAAACAGTGTAAAACATTTCTAATGATTGCTTATTAGAATGATTCATGCAACTTTAAAATGTCCATAGAAAGCATTATAAATCGCCCTTTCAGTTTATGCTTCTGTCTACTAAATATACAGGTTATTTGTCTTATTAGGTCTTTTTACTTATTCACGATTCTTTCCATTTGCAGCTGATGCTTTCTTTTTCCAAATTTCAAATCATGAATTTATATTGAACAGTATGAAGTGTGCAATACTGTGCTAGATACAAAGCAAAATAGAAGGTAAAGTTTCTCTCATCAAGGAGACTAAAATTTCAATGTGCAGAGAAGACGGTGACAGTGGGGAAGGAACACCATTTATTCCGTGTATTAACACTTAACACACAAAAATCGTAGGATGTTGATCTAGGACATTTGTGGCCGAAAGAAAAAAATGTTGGCATTTTCCTCTCTCCAATCTTTGAGTGACCCTCTGTCTGACTCTCAATTATATCCATTATAAGTTAACCATTCCTGAGGCTGTATTTTAGGTGATGTGTATTAAAGCACACAGCACTTGGTTTCTGAGCATAACTCTCACTCAAGCATTCTCAGTAAATACTTGAGAAGCCACTAAAGGAGGACAGACTCAAGACCGGAGGAGGGCATCGTTGTAAGCAGTGGTCCAAAGACTAAAGGGTCCCTTGTAAAATGTTGCCTGGAAGGATGGAGTCTCACTCATATGGATTTTTTTTCCTGACATCTAGGAAAGCTGAGGAAGAAAATATTTCTACACAGAGGTAAGATCTTTAGAATAAGCCATTATTTAAATAAAGTGCATTCACGTGTGAAATATGAAACATTCTATTTGCTTAATGACATACTAGGTGAAACTATAAAAACATAAGAGAAACAAAAAAAATTTAGAAAAGAAATGGAAGGTGCCAACGGGAAAGATTTACAGTTGAGAGGAGTTTATAGAGGTATTTAGGAGGATATAAAGGCAGAAAGAGCAAAGGGAACCGCAAAACGCTCTGTTTTGGCCCACTTGCAGCCTTTCTTTTTTTTTTTTTTCTTTAAAGATTTTATCTTTTCCTTTTTCTCCCAAAGCACCCCCGGTACATAGTTGTTTATTTTTAGTTGTGGGTCCTCCTAGTTGTGGCATGTGGGATGCTGCCTCTGCATGGCCTGATGAGCAGCGCCATGTCCGCGCCCAGGGTTCAAATGAGCGAAACCCTGGGTCGCCAAAGTGGAGTGTGCGAACTTAACCACTTGGCCACAGGGCGGCCCCAGCAGCCTCCTTTCTTTCTTCTTTTGCTTTGCTCACGATGATATGGAAGCCAGTCTTTCTAATCTACTCTAATCTAACCAATCTAATAATTGGGTTAAAAGTCCCAATTGTTTGGAGTTATCCATTCGAATTTTAATATACATATGAATTACCTGGGCATCTTGTGAAAATTCAGATTCTGATTCAACAGCTCTGGGTTGGGGTCCCCAGGTGATGTTGCTGCTGACATGCAGACCCACACTTCAAACAGGGAAGGACAGGAGACTGCCTCAGTGTGGGAAATCCTCATTATCAGCCTGGCTAATGTTGAGAATGTCCTTGCCTCCCAGTATCAAAGTAGGAACAGCAGTAAACTACAATATTATGAGTTTGATCTCAAATACAAAAAGAAAAGATGATGTCATGTGACATTACACATTCATTGATTTATGCATTTCACAAAATACTATAGAGCACCTACCCTGTGCCCTGCGTAGTTCCACACTCTGAGGATAAACTCAAAAAGCAAAGTCCCTGTCCTCAGGGTGATGCTTACATTTTAGGTGAGGGACAGATTAAAAGCAAATAAATACACGTCATAAGGCCTGATGGTGAAAAATAAAAGCAAGACAAAAGAATGGTGAAAGAATGGTGGGAGGTGCTATTTGCCTGGAAAGAACTCTGGGTTTTTGCCCTATGAGTCTAACCCAACGTTTTTTGGAAAGTATCGAAGTCAATCAACACGACTCCTTCCCAGTTCACTTCTACTAACCTTATGACAGGGATAAAAGGTCTGCCAAACCCCCCAGCTGTGTAGAACCAACCAAGTCTTGAATATTTGGCCAAGCCAGGTAGAGCTTGCCGACTTTTACAAACTATGTAATCCTTATCCCAAAGCCATGCTGGAGAACCAAGAAGGAAGATCAAAGGAACAATTACACCCTTCAGGTTTCCTCAGTCATTGTCCCTGACATACTCCTGACTCAATATGACATACACTTTTAATTTCTCCAGCTGACAAAGTGGTCTTATACAGGTAAAAAATACAAATAGGCAGAAAATCAGTCTACAATTCAACATACCTTATAAGCCTTCGTTTCTATTGCTTTGTCTCATCTGTTTACAATGTACTGTTTATTTGTCAGTTTATTTATATTTGTACAAGACATCCCATACTACATTTTAATTCATGCTTTCCTCATGTGAGAACTTAATATATGGAAACATAATTCAAAAGCTTTTTTTTCCCCCCCAAAGATGCCCAGGGAAAAATATTAGATTCTGAGAGCTTCACTGTTTCTCTCTCTATTTGTCTGAGCTATTTGTAAACTGCAGAAACATCCTTACCACTTTCTTGCTATCTCTTAACAGGGATGAAAATCCACCATATGACGTATATTTCCAATCAAGGAACCAATAATACCAGAGGGCAGAAAGCCTTTGGTTTTATTTGCATCTGTCTTTTGACTTATGCAGAATCATGGCACCTCCCATCACAATATTTTAATAAGTGTTTACATGTTACCACTCCCCAGAGACTCAACTGATAAAATCCTGCCTTGGAACTAGTTATACCTCAAGACAATCTTATACTTCAGGGATGTATTCTGAGACAGAAACTTCAAATCCTGATGTTTAGATGAGTTCAGAGCTCCTCCTTGTGGATTCCATCTGAGAATGCTGCTGCTTCCTCAACATTGATCAATTTAGTAAAGGAAAAATAATTAAGAGGTACCTAGGTAAAGAGATCCTCAGATTTAGGAAATATATGTGTGGAAAATGAAATGTCTGTTTAATGTGTAAATTATACCAGCTAAATGAATGCTCACTAATGTAGTATTTAATTTTGGATTAGATTCTGTGGTTGGTTCACTGTCAATGTATCGATATTCAATGAATAGCCTTTTCACATATGCCACCATAATGGATACCGTGGGGTTCAGAGACAATGAATGTGCAACATAGCCATTCATGAGGAGTGACATAATATGTTACATTATCCTTCCTGTTTTTAGAGGATTTACTATCTTCACCTGAAACGCTACACTACATAACAGGTAAGTCTTAGAGATTGCATTCATGGCTGGCTCCATGGACAAGTGACCAGCACAGTTGCACAGGGACTCAGCTCAGAAGGGCTCCATGCTTGGAGATTAGGATGCTACAGTCTCTGTCTTAAAATTCTTAATAATTTTATCTTAGAATTTGTATTTTGTAAGTAAAGTCTGATGGGAAAATGGAGCATTTGCCAGGGTCTGGAGCCTTGGCTCAGCAGTCCTGCTCCCACTATCTCTCTGGGACAGACTCTCAGCTGCCCAGGTCCCGACTCATTGGTTCTCTGGGCCCCACTCAACTTCCCATCCCTACCCCCACCCAGCTATGGCCAACAGTCTCCATCCGGTGGGGGCCTGGGTGTGGGTGGACCTGGGTGTGAGGAACATCAGGGTGGTGCATTACAAGAGTGCATAGCAACCTGTCTCAGCAAGGGACATAGCAGTGGTCCTCCCCTTTCTCGGCCGGCAGCACCACAGCTCACTAAGCAGGAGAGAGACTTGGTGAAGGCAAGCCTCTCAACCACCCCTGGTCCAGGAACATAACACAGGCCAGTGTGGTGGTTGCAATCCCATAGGGATCACCTGTCCACAGTTGGTTAAGGCAGCAGTTCCATAGGAAAATGAGATTGATTTCTCACGGAGGGTCTGGTGCTGGCAGAGGTGGCGGAGGTGGCCTGGCAGCCAGTGGGGCCAAGCACAAGTCACAGGGTGGGGGTCCAGGCACCTGTGAGGGTTTATACTCGTCCACTAAGTATCCCCATGCCCAAGGGAGTGTGACATTAAGTAGCAAGAAAAAGACATTATAGGAGCCGGCCCGGTGGCACAGCAGTTAAGTGCGCATGTTCTGCTTCGGCGGCCCCGGGTTCGCCAGTTTGGATCCTAGGTGCGGACATGGCACTGCTTGGCAAGCCATGCTGTGGTAGGCATCCCACATATAAAGTAGAGGAAGACGAGCATGGATGTTAGCTCAGGGCCAAGATTCCTCAGCAAAAAGAGGAGGATTGGTGGTAGATGCTAGCTCAAGGCTAATCTTCCTCAAAAAAATTTTTAAAAATTAAAAAATAAAAGACATTATGACAGGTTAAGAGAGACTCTAGAACAAAGAGGAAAGTTTTATGTTTTAGTATTTTCAATGGCACTTTTTTCTTGCTTTTAAATAAGGGCCCCACGTTTACATCTTGCACTGGGTCACATGAGCACACAGTTGAAGCCTACTCTCCATAAACCAGGAAGTGGGCTCTCACCAGGAACCAAATCTTGGAGCACCTTGATCTTGGATTTCCCAGCCACCAGAACTGTGAGGAGTTGGGGCCTGCCCAGCAGCACAGCGGTTAAGTTTGTAGGCTCTGCTTCGGCAGCCTGGGTTCGCCAGTTCAGATCCCAGGTGTGGACCTATGCACTGTTTATCAAGCCATGCTGTGACAGGCGTCCCACATATGCAGTAGAGGAAGATAGGCATGGATGTTAGCTCAGGGCCAGTCTTCCTCAGCAAAAAGAGGAAGATTGGTGGTGGATGTTAGCTCAGGGCTAATCTTCCTCAAGATAAATAAATAAATAAATAAACAAAATTTAAAAATAATAATAATAAAAAGAACTGTGAGGAGTAACATCTATTGTTCAAGCCACCTAATCTATATTTTGTTATAGTAATCTGAGCTGACAAAGACACCAGCCTTGAACATATGTTTTAACCAAAAGATTTTCAAAATTTTTCCAAAATTCCATATTTTTTGATTCAATTATTTGAGTAAGTAGATGTAGAGAAGCTGTTAAAGATCAAATGCATGGAAAGAATGACCCATTACTGGCCAACCCAGTGGGTGTGGTCTGTAATTCAACTCCATCATGAAGATGTAACTCTAGCTTCAGAAAGTACCTTGGTAGTTTTTGATAAAATATTTCACGGGGTAGAACGAGTTGTACATAAGCCACCACTCAAACACATATAGGTGGCTTTATTATTTCTTGAAATGTCTGCAATTGTGAATCCTCATTTGTACATAACAGAAGTGTTAGCACTGAGGGGAGAGACACTGACCTATTGAGGCTCCTTAGCCTGAAAATTTTCTTCTAAATAAATGAGAAAGATTTTATAAAAGATATAGAGTAAAGTCTGGAATATGAAGTCGTGTTTCTAGAGTATCATGGAAGGGAGATATGGGAGAAAGTTTGAGCAACGGCTTACAAATGAAAGACTTCTGGGATGCGCAGAAAGAACACAAAAGTGTATGTTGGGGTATAAGGAAAACAATATTGACAAAACGGTGAATGCAACTAAAGCATTGATAATGAAGAGGAAAATAGGGGGCCACTGAAGAATTTAAGGTTTTAAAATGACATAATCTCTGTGACAATCAGATGGCTGGCATTGCATTAAGTAGTGAATGAAGGGAAGAGATTAATGAAGTGAAAATGATGCATGGGATGACTCTAAACAAACATGATAAGATTGAATTCTGGGAACCACAAAGGAAAATCATTTTCATTGGTCTGCAGGCATATTATACATATCCTACGAGGTCAGAAACGACCAGGGACTGGAGAATGAACGTGGCAATATAGACTAAGAGGTGGAAAAACCCTATCTGATCAGGATCTAAGAACTGAGTAGGCAGAATGGAATAAATTTAATGTTAATACTCTGAAGTGTACCATTTGAGGAATAGTGGTGCTGCTGAGACACTGAGGAGACTAGCTTCTAAGAGAAATGAAGGAAAGCTGGAGGGAGCAGATACAGCTCTGCCCAGCACAGAAGCCATCAGCTGAACAGAAAGAGGGAGCTCAGGGCCCTGGCAGCAGACCTGGTGATTTTCCACATGCAGGTGAACCATGGTTCACAGGAGGCCCTTACATTAAAACAGCAGGCGTGAGCTTGCCCTGATACTTTAATGCTTCTGAACATTTTTGTATTATGGACCCCTTCGGTGAACTGGTGTGAAACTTATGAACCCCTTGTCAAAATAATATTTCTAAATGCATAAAGTCAAATGTATAAGATTATAAAGGAAGCCAATTATACTGAAATATGGTCATCAAAATATTTCTAAACTATTATGAGTGACACATTTATTTCTTTAACATCTTAATGAGAAGATACAGCAAAGAGTCTAATAACCACCATAACTTTAAAGTAGTGATGAACAAGAAAGATATTTCAAGACGCTGAAACAACTGTAATGTGATATGAAAATATCTGTGATTTCTGTTGATGTCAAAAGCACAGTGACTGATAATACTCCCATGGTTTGTTGTCTACGTTTACAATTAAAGAAAATACTGAATTTCAGTTAGATGTAATTTTTCCACTCAAAGTTCCTGGACCTCTATTTTCTTTTTTTTTTTCTTTCTTTTTTTTTTTTTTTGGAGGAAGATTAGCCCTCAGCTAACTACTGCCAGTCCTCCTCTTTTTGCTGAGGAAGCCTGGCCCTGAGCTAACGTCCGTGCCCATCTTCCTCTACTTTATACGTGGGACGCCTACCACAGCATGGCTGCCAAGCAGTGCCATGTCCGCACCCGGGATCCGAACCAGCGAACCCCGGGCCGCCGAGAAGCGGAACGTGCGAACTTAACCGCTGCGCCACCGGGCCGGCCCTCTGGACCTCTATTTTCTATCTATGAACACCCAAGGGGTCCATGGACTAGGTTAAGAACCCCTGAGTTAAAGGGGTTTAAGAGCTTAAAGAAAAAATAAAATATTATCTTATTCACTCTATTATACGTCATTTAGAGTACATTTTCCAGTATTGAAAAAATTGTAGTGACTTTAGTGCTGATAAATGTAATTGCTGCTTTTAATACAAATGCAGAATTATCCTTTACATTCAAGCCTTTGAATTCTTCATATGTAATTCATTACTTTGGTGATTTGGAAATTCTGTTATAATGGTACTATAAAGTGAATTTTATATGAAGCAGGTTCATCTTGGATTACTTCCAAAGATGCTTAGGTATCAATATGGCTTGCTTTCAAATGGCCCCAACTCCAAGGGAGATCCAGAGCATGAACTCCACGGAAAATATTACAAGGAGGCTTCCACATAGCTGCCCCACTAAATCAAATCTGCTTCTAATTGCATAGTGTGCAATGTTTAGACTTTCCCAGATTAGTGGTTGATTTCCTGGCAAAACTTTGTAAACACCAAATAGTCAATAAATTGCCATCTACAAAGCAGGATGTTTTAAATGCATACCAAATGCAATTCCTTCCCATAAGCACCAAATTTGTTTTCTGAAAGGAGCTCAGTTTTCAAATACAGCAGGTTGTAGTTCACAATTTTCTGTGCATACAAGCTACTAGAAGACTGCTAATTGATGACCTTATTTATTTTGCGAGGAGCTTACCATAAATCTTAATAGTGACAATTTATTTCCTCAATCTAGACGAAGTTACCTTGTATATCAAGCTGGCAAAGTTTGAGTTGAAAAACAAAATATTACAGTGAGCAGTTGTTTAACGGAGAAGAAAATTTCAGTGTATTGTTCCAAGGATGATCACTTATGTAATAGTGCCACCTAGTGGATCCCCACCCGTAACACAGGAAACTAACACATTCTATACTCGGATTCGGGGAAAGTATGTTTCTTCTAAAAAAAACAGGTTTTGTTGTATGTATATTTAGTAGACTGCTTACATCCTCCACAAAAGTATCTGAGCAGACATCTTCCAGAAAAAGACTTGAAAAGAACTAGAGAGTGCACCGCTCACTATACCATAAAGTTCTATTTTATAAGAACTGGGATAGTTGGTCTGAAGGATATAAAACAAATATGTCATTTATGAAGTCTTATTAAGTTTTTGTTGTTCGGACTACAGCTGGGGTATTCCAAAAGGGCAGTATTCTAACAGTGGTGATTTCAGGACACAAGAATGAAGATCACACAAAGCTCCAGGTATATTCATGGAGCATTCAGTTATTGAGCAACCAGCGTGACGGGCGTTGTCCTAGGGAGACAAATATGAATCAGATAAATTCCCTAACCCGATGGATTTCAAAATATCATTGGAAAGCCAAATAAACAAAAAGTATAAACAAGTGCAACCGAAGTGTGTAAAAGTTATAGTGATAGCAGAGGATGATAGCAAAGATTAGTTTTCTAGTAGAGGATCAAGTAAGGCCTCATAGAGCAGTAACAGAAACTTGGCTTAAAATGGCTTTAACATTTCCTACTTCCAATAACAAGAAGTCCCAAGGCACTGTGGCTCCAGGGTAGGTTAATTCAGCAATGCAGTGATGTCATCAAAAGTGAAGTATGAAGAAGGATGCTAGAAGGAGCTGTCCACCCCAGTGGAGAGGAGTATTTTTATCACTAACATTGTTCAAAATGGCTGGCACATGTTGATAATGAAAAGTAAACTGACTCTTAGTCAGTTTTATTATTGTTTTTAAATTCTCTACAGACAATGCAGTCCCTCACTGCATTTATTACCCAATATCCAATAATGAAGAAGAAAATGTATAAATGTAGTTTTCTGTTAATTCAAGAAAAGAGGAGAATGGAAACAGAATACAATCATCACTGATAGTGCCTATTTTACATATCTTGATGGACAGAAATGCAAGGAATCCTTTCCACAGCAACAGAGAGAGGCCTTTGGTGGCCCAAAAAATAGGCAGAACAAAAAGAAAGAGAGATGGAGAGAGATTTCTGCTACAATTATTCTGTAGAGAATTTTCTAAAGGGTAAGTTTATATGTCTTTACATGTAGATGCACGATAACCAAGTGGGATTTATTCCAGAAATGCAGAATTACAACAGATTATATTGAAATATCTAATCAGGACTGTTATATGATAACCATTCTAGATACTGAAATAGAAGTAGATGGACATTTCCTGAATATAATATATAACATACATTTGTATACAATATATATTATAATTATGTAAATATATTTTATATATGAATATAAATATACAAAATAAACATATTTATATATGTCTAGGTCAGTTTCAATCCCAAAGCCAGCATGACAAGACTAAAGGCAATCCTATTAAAGTCAAGAATAAGACAAGGATTTCACTATGACCATTAGTTCTTAAGATTGTTCTAGTAAGTACAAGTCCACTCAATTAGACAAAAAAGGGAAATAAAGTATATAAAAATTAGGAAGGAGGAGGTAAAATAATCACTAATTATAAATGATATAACTGTGTACCTAGAGAAATAAAAAGAATAGAAAACCATTACAAATTATAAAGTAATTCTACTAGGTGACTAGGTACAAAACTAATGTGCAGTCATCAATATCTTCACTTGGTCAAATAACCAACTAAGAGATCTAATGGAAAGAAAGTCTTTACTTAAAATAATAACAGAAGAGATTCTATATGCAGGAATAAATTTAGGAAATGTATAAATCTAAAGGAAAACATTCTAAGATGCTCATTGAGGTTAAAAAGACTTGAACAAGTGGAAAGATACATCATGTGCTTGGCTAGGAAGACACAGTATCACAAAGATGTCAAATTTTTATAAATTAATCAAAATTTAACATACTCTCAATTTTAAATACATTGAAAAATAAATAGTATGATAAAGGAGAGTGCTGGGGGTAAACTTGCCCTGCCAAGCTGGTACTATGCAGCCATAAAAAGGATACAAGAGGCTTTTTATGTACTCAAATAGAATTTTCTTCCAAGACATGTTGTTAAGGAGAAAAAGCAAGGGTCAAAATAACATCATAGTTTGCTACCAGGGGAATATTTACAGACTATCCTTTTAAAAGATATAAACAATCTGTTAGCTTTAAGGAGGGTAATCAGGTATCTGAGAAACAAAATGAGGTATGGCTGCAAAAAACAAGAGTATCTTCTTCCTTTTGTGGAGTCTGTGGAGCTTTATCTGTCTTCACAGTATCAAAGGGTGGTCCAACAATGTTTAAGTAAGGCAAAATAACCTTTTCTCACCTTTTTATTAACAGCAAAACCTGGATCATTGAGACAGATCACCTATTTTATTTAAAAGTCTCAAATTAAAGTACATGTGGCTCCTTCCAAAAATCAAATCCTCTCTTTAAAAACAGTCATTTGGCACTCCTGCAGACGTATTTTTAAATATAAATAGTAAATAGGAGGCAAATGATAGGTATCTGTCAGACTGAATTGTTCAAGTCCTGAACTGTTCAAGCAGTTACCCTTGAACCTTGTTCCCAAAACAGACACAGATGAAAAGATGTTAATCTTGTTAATTTGCTGTTTTCTTATTTAACCTGAGGGGTGGCTCAAGGGTCACAAGGATTTATGGATGCTTTGCAGAAGAAAAAGAATGCCTTTAAGGAATTTACATCACCAGATAACCAACCCCCAGCTCCCATGACACTTGGAAGTTTGATTGCCCAAGGGCTTATCTGGAGTGAAAGAAACATGGATTTTCCCTTTATTTCTCTGAAGCTCCTGCCCACAAACCCCTTTGTCCTATAAAAAAAAACCCTGCTTTCTTCTTTCTCTAGAGGGATTTGAGAGAACCTATCTTTCCACCATCTCACCTCGGCCAGTTCAAATAAAACTTTCTCCATCTCCAAGGTCCCAGTGATTGGCTTATTGTGCATTGGGTGCACAAACTTGAGATTAAGAGGTTCAGAATCACATTTTTGCTTTTTTTAAATTAATATATTATCCTACTTTTCAACGGTTGTTTTATTGAGCTTTTTTCTATCTGCTTGAATATTTAATGGTTAATCTTTCCAATCATTTAATACTATTCTTTTCTTCCATGTGCAGCTTTTGACATACTACCTAACTTTTAATGTTAGTTTTCTCATAGTTTTTTCTAAGTAGGCTATAATAGAAGTTTGAATCTCTCTTTTACCCAAGTTCAGAGGCTTACTATATGACATAAAATTGACATAATTTAATCCTCCCCTGGAATTAAAGTGTCAGATTTGTACCTATAGATACAAGTCTAAGGAATATAGGAGTATATGAGCCCTAATCACAGAACCTCACTTTACTGAAGAAGTTTCTGATTACCACTAATTTTTCATCATCTGCATCTGTCTCATAAAGTCAGCTTTGATATATACAGGGCAGAATCCCTAGGGTAGTATAACATGGCTGATTTTCTGCAAAACGGATTATTAAATCAAAGAACAAAGCAATCATATCCTGAGTAATGACCATGTCCCCCAGGCCATCTTCTTCACTACTGTGGTTACCAGTGTCTTTGACCTGCCAGCAGCATTATAAACATCATCTATTATTTATAAATCGCTCACACAATGGACCATAGACAGTTCTTTGTGACAGGCCCTCACATTTTTGTCTCCACCACATTTAGCTTATTGATGGGGTGCAAAGAAGAAGTGTCCCTAACCATTCCAGGAATTGATGTGAGGATGTTCTATGTGAACACTTGCTCCAAAAGCTTTTTATTCTTTTATCACCAGAGGGTGGCTTTTCACAGAGATGATACTTGAACAAAATAGCCTCCAATTTCCCCTTAATGAATGAGTTTTAACATGCCCCAAAAGCAAGAGAAAGATTTAGATTTTATTTCTAATATTACATTAGTAAGATGGGCTGAGTTTCTGAATAAATCTCTTTTTAAACAGCACATCTGAGTTCAGATAGTAGCCTGACACATAGATTGAATTAGAAAGGAAACACTGACAGGTAAGGAGATGACAGATAAATAGATAAATAGTGGTAATAATAATAGATAGATAGTCAGACAGATAGATAATTACCAGATACCAGCAGAGCCCCCTCTGAATGGGTTCTGAAATTGTTTAGCAATAGAAAAGCTTTGCAATCCTCAGATCGGCCTGTGGCTCTCAAATAAATCTTGGTAGAGTTCCCAAAATACATCTTTCTCTGTTAATATATTAGCTTATTCTCTGTGTCATCTAAACATATGGTTATAATTTCCAACTATTGAAATTTTTAATTTTTAAAAGGGCATTCTTGCCTCACTCCCATCCTGGCCCTGTTGCTGAGGTAGAAGAGCATTGACGGCAATTTAGAGCTGTGGTCCAACGGACATTAACATATTTTCCACTTTGTAATCACAGTCTTGTGAGGTCTGCTCATGCCAGTTACATTTTATAGAAATACGGAAAATTAGCACATGTAAAAATAGTCAAATTTTTTCAAAGCCCTTTAATTATTTGCAAGGCTCACCAAAAAGGCCCAATGTAACCAGCCATTGTTCAGCATATAGCCCAGGATTAGAACTGATGTCTAAGAAAAAATAAAAAGAATGTTTTCTGCAGCTCTGTGTCTTGCTGATAATTTCTTGATAATTACATCTAAGATTCAAATGTAGGTTTTGTTTTGAAATAGTAAAGCCTCACAAGAAAATAAACGAACAGAATAAAAACCCATGTAGTTCAGCAAAAGCATCTCTTCATGAAATAGCTCAAAAAAATAGACATTTTCTATGCAATTACTTTTTTGCAAAGAACTATGAGCATGCTCTGTTTCTTACTAGAGGAACTCTGAGAGCAATTAAATACGATGTTATCTCTAGCCCTATTCGGGGATGCTGTTAATAATAGTAACAGCTATCATTTATTCAATCTCTACTTTTTTTTCAACAAATGTACTTAAGATGTACCTTCATTATCTCTCAACCTCCAGATAACCCCGTAAGGAAGTTAATCTCCCCTTTTCAGGGCTAAGGACGCTGATGCTCAGGGAGGTAAGGGACCTGCCCAAGGGAGCAGAGCTAGAAAATGGCAGTGCCAGCATCACAAGGAGGTGTGTCCAATTCCAATTCTCTGTCAACTTTGCCACTCCTTCCACTCTGGTAGAGGCAGGGACCCTACAGATCTCATCCAAGGTGTGTCCTATAACAGACGACATTCATATGAAGGACAAACTACCATGGGGCTCTTACCAAAACTGTTATGGGAAAGAAAACAAATGGTGCCAGAGGCAACACCCAAGGATTTGCTAATTTTATTGTGCCACTCTTTTTCATGGTAGATCAGTATCAGTCACTTACTCTAGATTATAACTTAAATTTGATATGATTTAGGTTATAATTAATTTTAGACACTTTAGCTAATAACCCACATCTCTTTCTCCCACTCAATATGCATCACAGAATACAGAAGAATGAAAGTGATCGTGGTATAGGTACAACATTAAATCCATTCTAATTTGTCATTCATTTTAAAACAAACCAGTTGTGAGTTTTACTAATTTATTAATAGAAATTGATTTTTTGTAACACTTCCCAGCTAATTGTGATACATCTCTTTGTCAACACTGCAGTCAGGAATCACTCGTGTGGCATATAGTAGGTACTCAAATTTTACTTTTATTTGATGCAAGTTATCGTTTTACCTAAATTAACGTGAATCTTCAAGTCAAGTGTGTGAGGAAGGGAGAGAGGGATGGAGGGAGTAAGTAAATGACTTTGTCATCTAGTCAATGGCTCGACATCTCCAGGGCTTGGGAATTTGGTAACTCCTGAGGTGGCTCATTATAATATTAGCAACTTACTTCTTAATTGAACCAAAAGCCTTTCCCCTGAATCTTCCTCCCACCCAGTGGTGCATGTTCTACTTTCCGCAGCCACCCAGAACCGCTTCATTCCGCATTGTATGTGACGGTCCTAAAAATATTGGAACAGTTATCACATTTTTTCTCCCCAGGCTATACATTGCTAGTTCTTTCAACTATTTCTCCCATGATCTGATTTTTCAAACTTCTCACTATTCCAGTAACTCTCTTCTATTTTTCTTGCACTTGGCTCCTTTCTTTGACGCTTCACCTACACTTAGCATTCTCACTGATCGTGTTGGCTTCTAGAGCCTTGACTATTCAGTGAGGGTGCCTTGTCATTCTATTAGGAAAACAACTCATGACACTGTCTAGTGATATCTTTTGCTTTTTGGTCCCTGATATTGCTGCTATCACCCTTAAGTGGTGATTTTCAATCTGTATTCCTGGAAACCCTAGGATTAGAAGAAGTGCCTCAGGGCAGATCAGGAGACACCAACAGCCAGGAGGGGAAGACTCTCACATCCTGCCTCAACTAGAGCAATTACATTTTTACCCAACTCTACATTCAGCTTCTGCATGGAATTTCATTTGAAAAGATTGTTCTGAAAAGAAAAAAAAAATGATTTTAAAGTTTGAATAGCATTGCCCTAGAACAGAAGTGGAAGAGTGCAAGGATGTCCAGAAAACAGCAGAAATCCAGGGAGCCCAGGACCTATTCAGGCAAGAAGACCTTCTCCCAGGGCTCAGCTTCTTCTAAGCAGTCTATCAACTTGAGACCAATATAACAATTGCATTCAGAGAGCGTCACTTCTGCTCTCAATAACACAGGCAAACTCATCCTCCCCACCCAGATGAGCTCCTGACTGACATAACTCAGTGTAGCCAGCTCAATCCACTTGGCTGGCATTAGGAGCACAAAAAGGACAATTCCATGGTATATAGGAAGGGTACTTCCTCAAATTCAGAATATGGGATGCCATATTTCCATTTGTGAAGGATAAGATGAAGGTTAATGGCTGGTTTTACCTGCTCAAAGAGAGGGTCATTATTGGGAGGCATAATTAAGAACTACATCCACAGAAAGGTTTAGGAAATTGGTTCTCAATCTTAACTCCACGTTAGAATCTCTCAGGGAGCTTTAAATAATACCAGTGCCCAGAAGTTTTGATTTAATTGGCCTTAGATACAACCTTGGCATCAGTATTTTTTTAATCTCCCCAGATGACTTTAACATGCAGTCTGAGTTGAGAATCTCTCATTGAAGATAAGACCAATTGAACATAATTTAAACAGGAAACTATTTGTTCGTTCAAGTGTGGATAATCAGTGGAACTAATGGTTGAAGTGACTGTGGGATTTTATGGGGCTACAGAGAGATTATTTTGCGGTGAGGGTCAGGAAAGGGGGGAAGGGACCAGGAAGTGTCCATTTCACTGAGCATTTCTCTCAGGCTTCAGAGTGATCCATTTGCATATGGGGAGGGTAAATTCATGGTACTCTCAACATGTGCCTTGGAAAGATTTGTAAACTGTAGGGTAGGAAGACATTTCCTCTACCCACTCTGGGTCCTTCTGGCTGGACAATGAGTTAAATTAACAGGAGACAGAATAACAGGGGAAAATTAAACAAAGCTTTATAACATGTATACATGGAAGAGGCTCAAGAAAACTGAGCAACTCACCAAAATGGTGGAAGCTCTCACCTTAAATACCACCCTCAGCTAAAGACAAAGGAGGATGTTGGGGGTGAGGGAGTCAGTTATGGGAGATTACTAGAAAAGCACAGTAAATAAGAGTAAGGTTATTATGCAGATTTAAGTCCTTGCCTTCTGCATTGATAAGAGTTTCTAGAGATAAAGTCATTCCCCCCTTCTTCCTGGTACAGAGAGGGAGACACCTTTACAAATGGAGATTTCCTTTACAAATATAAATGTCTCTTAACAAAGGGTAAGTAAATTCAACTTTCCAGAGTTTCTCTCCTGTCTGCAGTTTTTAAAAGTAACTAGCCCAAAATAATCCTCATGCCAAAGAGACACATCTTGGGGTTGCCAATTCTAGTCCCCCAAAAAACCATCATTTATGGTTATAGACACAGGCTGGCCACAACCAAAGGCCTGACAACCAGTTGGTGTCTGTTAAGTATAGTAGAACCAAGCAAGGGTTTGAGTCTAGAGGAATGAGAAAAGAAGGAGCAGAACAGATTAGATCATTCAAACTACTTTCTTGCTTGTACCCTCAACTTCCTGACCCCTCATCATTTCTTTCCTTTAGCAGTGTTTATTCAGTCCTTACTTACTAAGCCAGACATATTGAGTGTGGGAACTCATTTTTCATTAAAAAATAAAAAGACATTAACCCTGTTCCCTTGGAGCTTGCTTTCTAGTAGATGAACTGATGGCCTAGCTTTTCCTTCCTTTTCCTGAAAGTTTTTGAAGCACTAGATTACATTCTGTCTGTCAGCTTCCTTGCCTCCAAGTCTCATCTCAGCGTACAGCAATCTTCCATCCCCTCCACTGTTTGGTAACTCACAAAGACAGATAATGACCTCCTGGCCACCAAATCCATTCATTCAACACTCAATAAAGGTTTGAATGGTCACAATACTTTTCTGTTTTAGTATTGGTTTTTTAACCTTGCTTCAGAATTAGACACTATTGTCCATTTTCTCTCTAGAAATTCTCACTTCCCAGAGTGCCTGAAATACTTTGCTCTGTTAGTGCTTTTCTGCCCCTGATGCCAGATCCTCTTCCTTTCTCCACACTCTAGCATTTCAGCCCCTCTGTCTTCTGCCCAGGTAACTGCTCCACCACAAATTCACTGTCTCGTTTGATCATCATATTTATTTCCTCATATGATATCACTATCATGATGTTACTGACTTCAAAATCAATATCCTCCTCTCAAGCATCCCCAAAGCCCAAATCTATATATTTACCTGCCCACTAAATGTCCACCTAGATGTCCCACAGGCATAGCTAGCCCAACACTTCCTAATACCTCTCCTACCTCCTTAAACTGCTCTTGTCCCACACTCACATCTTGTTGAAATAACACCATCCTAGTTATCTGAGTTGTAAAATGAGAGTTCTTCACAGCTGTTACCCGTTCCCCACCAGCCCCTACCTCAGCCAGTGAAATAATCCAAGAGAAACTCTTTACTCCTTAAATGGCATTTATACTTTTGAAGAGTATGGGTCGAATGTCATTTCATATCCTTCTGGTTAGAATTCTGTTAGCTGGAATGGCATTTCAAAACCTAGGTTTTAACAGCTGTTAATGAAGCACACATTACGTAACTACGGAATTGAATATGTAAATCAAATAAAAATACATATGTTTTGTAAGCTTTCTATCTTTTTAATCACAGAAAGAATCACTGGTCAATCAGATGCTTTTCTTAAGACATGGTTTGATACTCTCCCATTTTTCCTGAGTCTGATATAAAGATCAGCATCTTTCATAGTCAGCACCCCTGGAGGAAATCTAATAAGGAAGCAGGGAGAGAGACATATTTAATATTTTTTATTAAAATACAATAAGAACAAGGGCTATATATGGACCAGTCTCTGCATGGATTTGCATATAGAAGATTATAGCCTATCAGCTATAATTAGAACAATATTATAAATTAGAACAGTATTACAAATTTCTCTTGCATGTCTCAAGGAACAGGATAGGAAATTCATCTGTAACTCAAAGCAAAACTTCATAAACCCCTTTTCTTTTCTTCTTGCTCCCAGTTCTTTAATCCTCTCCCTTCAACACACAACTTTTTCTCCACCCAGATAGCTAGGTTTGCCCCCTCCACATCTTCATCCTCCTACTGCCGCCCAGCTCTTAGCCTCTCTACCTAAGTCTTTTCCCTTCCTCTAGTCTTTCTGGTCTTACCTTTCTCTATCAGGTTTCCCAATTCTAGGTAATATTAAAATTAGGCTGACAAAGACAGAACTCTCCTAAGAAATTAAGAGGGAGGAGAATCTGTGTGAGCAAACACAGAATTACCTTTAGCTAGTAAAAGAAGCCTGAGAATGCTCATACATTATTAATAAATCTTGTTGCCACCACATTCACTTACATAGTATTGTGATACTGTGATTTATAATAAGAAATATATATTTGGTCTTCCTTCCTGTTTCTAGCACAGAGCTCCTAAAATCTTTGCAATTTCCTGTGATGAGGACTTAAATGCGTCTTGTGTTATGTTAATGAGGTGATATTTGGGAAGCACCTAAGGAGGGGGGCTAGTTACCAAGGGACCCAACCATGTGATTAGACTAGATGGCTAATGACTTAATCAATCATGACTATGTAATGAAGACTCTGTAAAACCCCAAAAGGACAGGTTCACAGAGCTTCATGTTGGTGAACATGTGAAGAATTGGGGAGAGTGGTGCATCTGGAAAGGGTATAGAATCTCCACGCCCCTTCCCCATACCTTGCCCTATGCATCTCTTCCATCTGGCTGTTCCTGAATTATATCCTTTCATAATATAAATAGGTGATCTAAAAAGTAAAATGTTTCTTTGAGTTCTGTGAGCCTCTCTAGCAAATTAATCAAACTCAAGGATGAAGTCATGAGAACCTCTGATTTAGAGGCCACTTGGTCAGAAGTACAGGTAACAACTTACAACTGGTGTCTGAAGTCCAAGGAGAGGGTTGTGGGAACCTCTAATCTGTAGCCGGTTGGTCAGAAGCACAGCTAACAACGTGGGCTTGTGATTGGTATCTGCAGTGGAGGGCAGGCGTGTGAGACTGAGCCCTTTACCTGGGGAATCTGATGCTATCTGGTAGAGAGTGTCAGAACTGAGTTGAATTATAGGGCACCCAGCTCATGTCCTGAGCATTGCTTGCTGGTATGGGAGTAAAACCCCCTTGTAAGGGAGGAAGACAAATCCTCTACCTTCTGGGTCCTTCTGGCTGGGCTACAAATTAAATTGACATGAGACAGAATAACAGGAGAAAATCAAACAAAGCTTTATAATATGTATACATGGGAGAGACTCAGGAAAACTGAGCAACTCACCAAAATGGCAGAGGCTGTTCCCTTAAATGCCATCTTCAGCTAAAGACAAAGGAGGGTGTTGGGGTAGTGGTTTGGGGCTTCAAAGGGGAGGAAGGCAATTCACATGGAGATGGAAAAGCAAATGTTTAGTAGATAAGAATGAGCTTAGCAAGGACCCTCACAGTCTTTGGATACCCAGAGTTATCTACAGTGACGGCCTGTCCTGGGGCCAGGGCTTTTATCTTAAATTCTTTTAGGCAGTTAGGGAGAAGATCAAAGTTTCTTCCAGAGTCTTTTGTTCTTAAAAATAATGAAGCCAAAGAGACACATTTTGAGGTGGCCAAGCCCACACCCTCCACACACTGGAATTGGGTCCAAAACTTTTAAGTATGTAGTTGAATTGTAACGCATCTCTACCAACTGCCCAATGACTTCTAAGCCTGGAGGAAGGTGAAGGAACTCAGGTTCAGAGTTCTATGTCTTCCCCGTAAAAATAAACTGCCTCCATCATATCTCTTCCACAACATGTGTACTGTTGTAGATACTCTGAGTCAGTCTCTCCAACATAGAACAGTGGCATGAGGAGCTTGGCAGAACTACTCTCTAGCAAAACAAACATAATTGGTGAAAATTACAAAAATACAACCATTTGAAGACTCTAAAATTGCCCTAAGGGTATACAGCAAATGAAGAAACATTTATTCAAAAATCTATTGAATCTTCATGAGAATGGTGTCTATGGCACTTGAGCCATGATCCACTCCCTCCTTCGTGCCCCAGCTCAGCATGAGGAAAGTTCCAATCTGGGTGAGTGTGGCCAAGAACTTAGGGCTCCCTGTCTCCCCAGACAGAGGCTATGGTGTCCCCACAGAAGGGGCATGCTGCCAGCATTGCTTACTCCCAAACCCCAGCTCCCTGTAGCAGAGGCTGAATTCTAGGTGAGTGCAGCCGAGAGGTTAAGGGTTACCTTCCTCCCCTCAGCTCCCACTCATAGGGTGAAAGCTCTACCCCAAGCACAGCAGGCCAAGAATACTGGGACCCCATCACCCTCACCCACTCAGAGGACTGCAGTTGCCTGTCAGGAGAGGCAAACCAAGAAGATTAGGCTGCTGCCCACCCTGTGCACAACTCATAAAGCCGGGGCCTCACTCTGAGAGGAGACAACTGTCCTCACCCCAGTTTTAGAGGAGTGACTCAGAGATTTTGCCCAGAGGTAGAGGCAACAGCAAGATTAAAAGCCAGATGTCAGTATCTATGAGCCTTTCCTCGGGGGCTCTTAATTTCCTGGGAAGAATCCTTCCATTTCCTTTCTCGGGTGAATCCACCCAGTTCCAGTATTCTGAGGCCAAGGGTCGGGGGAGGGGATGAGCGTGCCACGATTCAGAATGCAGGCTTCACATGGTCTCCACACTGTGTCTCACAGAATGTCTCTAGAGACTAAACCATTCCCTTTGTGTAGGGGGTTGGGAGGAACCTTGGCAGTTTGAGTGCTCACTATACATATTTCCAACAGTGCCTGCTCTTAGGCTTTTTCCCACATCCCCACCTATATAGAGCCTGGTTTCTCTAAATTCTGAGACTTCAACCTTCTTTGCGTGGGAATTCTAACTCTTGACAGTGGTGATCCTCTCTGAGGGCACCTAGGCTATGGGTTCTTTGCTAGGTTAAGTCAGTTATCACATATTTATTCACTTTCCTGATGACCTTCTGTATCATTTTCTGGCAGATGGAATGGATCGGCCACGCAAAGGCCATTCACATCTCGCTTCTCTCTTGTGTCCTCTACCAAAGGACTGAACAGCTAAAATACTCACCTTCTCATACTCCCCTTGAAGCCAGGGCTGGCTGAGTGACCCAGTTCTTACCTATAAAATAGAAGCAAATGACACTAAACGGGGCTGCAGGAGAGCTTTCTAAGAGAATCAGACCTAGTCTTCAGGCCACTCACCCCATTGCTTCCTGGGGCTGCAGGGCTTATCCAGAGACTGTGAGTGATACCCACCCTCTTAATCTCAAGTTCATGTGCCTGATGCATAGTAAACCAAACACTGAGGGAGACATTGGTGCTTAGAGATGGAGATAGGTTTATTCCAATTGGCCAAGAGGAGAAATCAGGAGAGGATTCTCTCAAATCCACTTTAACAAGAAAAGGCAGGGAGTTTTATAGAGCCAAGGGGAGTGGCAGGAGGAGTGTCGGAGAAATAAAGGGGTAATCCGTGATTCTTTCACTTCTGATAAACCCCTGGACAATCTGACTTCTAGGCATCAACAGCAGCTGGGGTCTGGTAATCCTTGAAAGCTTTCTCTTTGTTCTGTAAAACAAACTCATAAATCCTTGTGACCTTTGAGCGACCCCTCAGGTTAAACAGGCAAACAGCAAATTGACAAGATTAGCTTCTTTTCATAACAAGGTCAAGAGGTAATCTCATTGAGAATTTACAGTAACTCTCAGGTACCCAGCTTCAAGAGGACAGACACCTCATGCTGGTATACAATAAGACTTTAGAAATCATGGTGAAAACGAAAATTTTAAAATGACTTACAAGCCACTGAAATCACAAAAGATCCCAGAAATAGACATAAGTCATGGAATAACACCAGAGCCTTCATTCACAGGAAATTCTCAGGCTTCCTAGAGAAGCACAGTGAAACATGGAACAATTTGCTTAGGGATTTTCACTGCATTGCCACTTGCCTCTGTGTCTTCATCCTCCTCTCCTTGGCTCTATTTCAGTGAATAATTTCTGTTAAAAAAAGAAACACATATGCACAAGCTCCCGTTTCATCTTTTCTTTTACTCAGAATTGTCCTTTAGAAGCAGGAAAGGTATACCACTGTGACCCCAGGAGACTGGATCCCTGGGGGCAGTCCCTCTTCTGGCTCTTACATCTGCTTCTGAATCAGGACTCACTGTTCCAAAAATAGATCAACCCTGCCCGCCCCCACCCCCCCATCATATTAGTGAGAAACGGATATCTATTAATGATTTCTTGGGGAAAATTGTAAGGTGGGTTTACACTGAATATCATAAGGTAAAACACTTCATTAAAATAAAAATCACCTTTAAAGATCTCTATTTTAATCCCACTGGTGACCAACCATATCTTTTTTCCCCTCTACCATCCCCTCTCCACCCTCCAGCCTCCCTGCCACCCTGGTCTTCCTATTTTATGCAGAGTAATTTATCTCCCATCTGCTTCTTATCTTCACATGCATCAGCCAACCTCTTAAAACAAAAATCCATTTTTAGGATACATCCTTCTTAGAAAGGAGTTTGTGAGAGGGCTGTAAATAAGAATTTTTTCCTGTCACACCAGGGCCATAGATTTTGTTGTTGTTGAATTTATTTTACTCATACTCCCTCTGTGTCTGGCTACATTTCTAAACTCTTCAGCCCTTGTTTTCTTCTCCACAGTTCCTGCTTCTTTTTCTTTTGTTAGTTCTATCTCCTTCACACTTTCATAACTTGCCTCTCTCCTTCTCTTTGCAGAAGGTGGTGAGGTCATGACATGGGGGCAGTAAAGGAAGAGGGGGTGATGCTGAGGGAAGGAGGGTGCTGGAGGAGGGGGATGTTGGGGTGGGAGGTAAGGGCAGTGTCTTGGGCAGGTTCCTGAGAGGTGGGATCTGAGACTGGGTTTTGGGTGCTTGTGATTCGTTGAAAGAATGCCCTCAGAAAAAGCATACAGGGCTGGGAGGGAAGCTAGAAAGGAAAGGGAAAGAGCAAGCAAGGATGTGGTCTTGGGCAAAGACTGACTTGGCCTGATCTGTGGGGAGAGAGCTCTGGAGCAGAAATCACACCCAAGTATGGTCTGCTTTGAGGCCAGGGGCCAGTCTTTTGTGTGAAGGATCAGTCAGCCCTTGGCTTTTCTGCTGTCCCCTCAGGGGTGGAATGCAGGGCTAAGTCGCAGAGCAATACTCGGCCAGGGCAATGCTCTGGAGAAAGGGGGCAGCAGTGAGCTCTAAGCAGCCAACCTTCATGGGGCAGGAGGATGGGCAGCCCCAGGAAAAGGCACCCAGGTGGACCACTGCACAGTCTATACAGAAACTGGCAACCATTAAGGAAGAGCTGCCTCTCTCAGTGATTATGTGTGAGGCACTGTGCTCAAAATGTTCTTGCATTTTCTCATTTACTCCTCACAACAGTATGGAGGGATAGATAACCTTTTCCTCCTTTTGCAGATGAAGAAACATTAAGCAATGCATGAAGTTACAAATAGTAAGAGACAGAACCTGGACTAGAATCTTAGCTGACTTACTCTAACGTCCGAGCTGTGAACCATTGTTTGGTCCTTCTAATAACTCTAGAAGATAAGTATTATATTCCCAATTTACAGATAAGTTTGATTCAGGTCCATTAATGTACTTGTACTTCTGTACCTGGCACACAGTAAGCATTGATGACTGGCACAGAAACAGGTAATTAAAACAATGTGATAGAAAAGATGCTCAGCATCATTAGCCATCAGGGAAATACAAATCAAGATCATATCAGGTACCACTCACACCCACTAGCATAGCTAAAATTTTAAAAAACAGACAATAACAAGTGTTGATCAAGATGTAGAGAAATTGGAATCCTCCTACACTGCTGCAGGGATTGTAAAATGGTGCCCCCACTTTGGAAAACAGATTGACAGTTCCTCAAAATGTTAAACATAAAGTTACACACAACCCAGCGATTCTTTTTTTTTAAAGATTTATTTATTTATTTATTTATTTTTTGAGGAAGATTAGCCCTGAGGTAACATCTGCCACCAATCCTCCTCTTTTTGCTGAGGAAGACTGGCCCTGAGCTAACATCTGTGCTCATCTTCCTCTACTTTATATGTGGGACAATTACCACAGCATGGCTTGCCAAGCGGTGCCATGTCCACACCCGGGATCTGAACGGGTGGACCCTGGCTGCCCAAGCAGAACGTGCAAACTTAATCACTGCACCACCGGCCCAGCCCCTACCCAGCGATTCTACTCCTAGTTACATACCCAAGAGAAATGAAAACACATGTCCACACAGAACTTTGTTCACAAATGTGCTTGACAGCGTTATTCATAATCACCAAAAAGTAGAAACAACTCAAATTTTCATCAGCTGATGAATGCATTTTAAAAAAATGTGGTAAATAAAGAACTAAGACATGCTACAACATGGATGAACATTATGCTAAGTGAAACATTACACTAAGTGAAAGATGACAGTCACAAAAGATATATCGTTTGATTCCAGTTATATGAGATGTCCAGAATAGGTAAAACCACAGAAGCAGAAAATAGATTACTGTTGCCTAGAGCTAGTGGATTCGGGGTGAGACTGCTAATGAGGCACAGAGTTTTTTTGGGGGGGGGTGATAATATATTCTAAAATTAGATAGTGGCAATAGTTATGCAACTCAGTAAATATGTTAAAGACCATTGAATTGCGTACTTTAAATGGGTGACCTTTATGGTATGTAAATTATACATCAATAAAGCTATTTTAAAAAATGAAAGCGTGATAGAAGAAAGCATGGGATTCTAGAGGAAGTATAAATGAGGGGTATGGTGGGTCTCAGTAAGGACGATTTCAGCCACAAATAACAGAAAACTCAATTTAAGCTTCATTCAGCAATAAGGGAATTTATTATCTCACATATCAAGGAGGCTGGAAGAAGAGCAGTGCCAGGGTACTTAGGTCAGCAATTCAGTAGCATCTTCAGGATTCCAATTGTTTCCATCTTTCTGTTCTTCCATTCTCAGACTATTGGCCTTTGCCCTTAGGCTTGTCCCCTCATAATCAGAGTGTGGCTGCCACAGCTCCACATGTCACTTCCTCACCAGCAACCTTCACAGACTAGAAGAGAGAATATCTCTTTTGGCTCCCTTTTTAAGAGTGAGATCCACTTTCCCAAAAGCTCCCAGAAGACTCCCTCATGTGTTATCAGAATTGCATGATTTGATTATTCCTAAAACAGTAGCTGGTAAGAGGAATAGAATTATTGCTATTGTCTTAAACCAGTCAAGATTCAACCCCTGAGTCCAGGAAGAGGCCCAGCCACCCTCGATGCTAAAAAAATCAGAGTATTGTTCAGTAGAAAGAAGGGAGGATACCTGGAAGCAATCAACCTCTGCCACAGTGTGAAATAAGGAAGAGACCCTGGTAGGCAATCCCTGAGCTAAGTTTTAAGGTGCTAGCAGAGATGTGGCAGATTGGGTGGACCCAGGAAGGAGTGGCTTGAAGAGCAGGCAGGGGAGAGAGGACATTCTAGGAAAAGGAGAAAAAATGAGCAGAAGCATAGAGACTAGGAAGAAAATGGAAACGTACGAGCTATTCGCTGAAGCATAAAATGATGAAAGATGCATTCACAAGCCAGCAAGTTAACTAGGTTTGTCTGTTTACCAACAAAAGTTTATGAAACTAGAAGAGACAGGTCAAATCTGCTTTGGATTTCTCTGTCAGAGAGATGTTCAATAGATGACCTGTGCTTCCCTAAGAAATCAGAATGAAAAGTGAAGAAAGATAGCAGCTTTAAATTAATTCTTCTGTTTTTCCAGAGCATCTCCTCCCCACCCCCACACCCTTCTCTCTCTGTTAGGCGGCAAAGGCCTACAAGCCAGGGCTAGACCTTTGGTACTCGTGTTCACTGGACTGCCCACTGCATTAAGTCGTTTGGGGTGGAGGGGAGGCTCCTGCCGTAAGATACCTACTGTCTGTGAGCTTCTTTTCCTCTACAGCATTTTTGACATAAGGTTTCTTGGCATGGCTGTAAGTTCTTTCACTCTGATGCAGTGCCTTTGACTGGGAAAGTGGAGAAGGCTTAGAGAAGTTCAGAAGGGAGAAATGAGGCTACCTGTCCATAAAACGGAAGCCCATTCCTATGGGGACACTGCGGACTCATCGTGCTCCTGTGGAGTGTTACCTGTCCCCAAAGTCATGAACTCAGGGGTCATCTCCAACTCCCTTCCCCCTACACTTAGGTAATCTAATAACGTGAGCTGTGACTGGGATCCTGCCTCTGAACTTGGGGATGATCTCTAACCAATTGTAGCACCGTTTTGTACTGCCTAGAGGTGGCCTCAATCATCTTCTAGGCTCCATGCTCCACAAAGCCAAAAACTATCTGTCAGACTTTGTATGAAAAGTAAAATCAATTTTCTGTCCTATACTAGTCAAAGTTAGGCAGTCACATCTGCAGAGACAGCAGGGTTGAAGAGCGTGACAACTGGCCATGTTATACAGGCCCCCTGTGTTAAAGGAAATTTATTTACTAAGTGCAGACAGAGGGATGGAGCAGCACCAAGATGGAAGGGCTCTTTTCTTGTTGGGGTGATCATGAATCACTGGACAATAGTGAAGATGGCTCACCTTTGGATTCTAAGCCCAAAATGCCATTTATACCAATGGTAGTAATATGCTGAAACTAATTAATACTGTATCCCAGGTCACTCCGGGTAAGATTGCAATTGCCTCTGAAAAATAGGAAAGATAGATATAAAGAATTATTTCCAGGTTCCCCATAAGAGAAGTAAAAGCTATAACCACTGAAAATTTCTAATTTAATAAGGAAAGAAAGCAGATGAAAACATGTTTACGGCTCATATCTGCCAAAGAGAATTAACTACAATGCACTTTAAAGCTCTTCTTTCAGTGGGGGATTAGGTGCAATAAAGCCCAGCACATTTTGTCTCCACCACAAACTAAAATGATCATCTGCTTATCTATCATTTATTTCACACAGAGGGCTCACACCAATAAAGCTCTGATTTTACAGAGCTAGGAAGGAAGATAAAACCCATAAAACATGCTGTACACTTTTATGGCTTAAAGATATGTCTCTCAGAAAGGTGAACCAAATATTTACAAACAAGCCTATCTCATTATCTTTTTTGCACAGTGATTTTGTTCACAATATGGTAATTCCTTGGGTATCGGGAGGTCAGATTCCAGCAACTCTAGGTATCTCAGCATGATCCTTGCAATCAGAATTTCCTTACTAGGAGGAAAATATTCTTGGCACTGTTGTCTGATGCCTACAGGGTGGAGGTAGCCCTGCGCTGACAGTAGAAAAGAATTGTCAGCCCCATCCCCTACTCACTTGAAGCAGGAGGAAAGGACGGGACCAGAGGTCATAATCAGGGGAGGACAAACAGACAAACAGCCTCTCTTCTGGAATCAGCACTCATTTGTGGAGATTCTTTTGCTGAATCTTTGACTTTTTATACTTTGAATTCTGTCTGTTCAGTTCAATGGAAATTTGTTTAATAATACTATAATCCAGACACTGGAGAGATAATAAGTTCCCTCAAAGTGCTTATTGTCTAGGAGGCAAACAGGTAAGCAAACAGATGATTCCAATATAGTCTGATATGAGTCAAACAGAAGCAGACACAAGGTGTGGTGGAGGACGTGGAGGACGCCAACCCTGAGGGAGACAGGTGGGGCTGTGGAGATATGCAGAAGGGTTCTCAGAAGATGCTTCAACATAATTGAAATGTTGTATTATGATCGTATTAAATACGAACATTTTATATCTGTTAATGAGGTAGTTAAATACATAAACTACTTATTTTTAAGAAATAATGACCTTATTTTCTCATAAACTCATATAAAAAAGTGTTACCTACAAGAAACCACACCCTCTAACCCTATTGTCATCAAAGACAGGTCTCTGCTTCCTTCTCCTTCTATGCCTTCACAGGAGGTGGGGATGAAGGTCAAAAACTGTGATTAGAATGATGGATGAGAAGGAGTGAAAGTGCCAGGTATCAAGGAGAAAAGCAGCAGACTATACTCTCCCTTTACTGACTTCAGACTTCGCATCTGCAGCAGCTGAGGCTGGAGAAAGACAGAAGATTTAACTTTAAATCAAGATTAAACACTTAACTATGACATGGGACTGGAAAGCATCTTTGGTTATCTGAAAATGATGAGAAAAGTTATGGGAACAGCTTTAAATTTCATTCAAGGGCAAAGAAAGAGCTGGCCCCACAGAATAATAAAAAGAGAGTGGTAGACAAAAATAAAATTACGTCATGATTTAACTCAAAGCAGTGCTTGTTCAAAATAAGAGACACAGCTGAAATCCAAGAAAGAAATGGAGGGAAGGAGGGAGAGAAGGCAGGAAAGAAAGAAAGAGGAAGAAAAGGATTAGAAGGAGAGAAGAACTGAAAGCCAGGGAAAAGGAAAACTTCTGAAAAGTAGAATAAAAAGGAAAGGCAAATGGAAGGAGGAAAAAGATAAGAAAATGAGAGGATCGACCTGAGAAATCTAACATCCAACTAGTAGAATTTCAAAGTTAAAAACAAGTGAGAGCCACATGATCCAGCAACTCCTCTTCTGGGTAGATACCCCAAAAGAACTGAAAAGTGGGGACTTGAACAGATATTTGTACATCCAGGTTCATGGCAGCATCATTCACAATAGCCAAAAGGTGTAAGCAACATAAGGGCCTATCAACAGATGAATGGATAAACGAAATATAGTATATGCATACACCGGAATATTGTTAAGCCTTAAAAAGGGAGGACATTATGACATACACTGCAACGTGGAAGAACCTTGACAACATTATGCTAAGTGAAATCCGCCAGTCATAAAACAATAAATATTGTATGATTTTACTTATATGAAAATAATGATTAATTTTATATGTCAACTTGGCTAGGCTGTGGTACTCAGATGTTTGATCAAACATCTGTGTAGATGTTGCTGTGAAGGTATTTTTTACATGAGATTAACCATTTAGATCAGTAGACTCTGAGCAAAGCAGATTATCCTCCATAATGTGGGTGGGCCTCATCCAATCAGTTGAAGGCCTGAATTGTACACTTAAAAATGGTTAAGATGGTAAATTTTATGTTTTGTGTATTTTTTCACAATTTTTAAAAAGTAAAAACAGATGAGAGGACTGTCACTCGTGGAGAACATGAATCCAGAGACTGGAAAAGACTACCCGAGAGCCAGAACAGAGATGAGAAAAGACGCATAATCAAGGCATGCCATTGTGAAATTGCGGAACACCAAGGTTAAACAGATTATAAAAGCTTTAAGAAAGAAAAAACATATATAAAAGGTCACTTACAAAAGGAAACTAGAATGACTAAATTAGACTTCTCAAAAACAGCAATGCAATCTGGAAGCAATGTTTTTAAAATTCTGAGGGGAAATTACCTTCAACCTCGATTTCTATACTTAGTCAAAGTACTAATCAAGTACAAGATTAAATTTATATTTGTTACACACAGTGTAGAATGTTCTTCATCAAAATAAGTAAATAAATCAGGAAACACAGAGACTTCGTATCCATGAAATAGGAATCTAGAAGGGTAACAATGAATAACTCCAGAGGATGACTAACAGGCCTAGAGACATGGACAGGAAATCTGTGGGCTCAAGGAAGGTCTCCAGAGAACCAGAGAACCTGGTAAATTATCTGAAGAGCCTGTCCAAGTGCAAAATTACATTGAAAAGTTCTCCCTCTCTCTCTGTCCCTCCCTCCCTGTCTCACTCTCTCCCTCTTTTTCTCTCTCTCTGCTTATTCATATGTATATTTGTGTATATTATTCATATGTATATAATTACATTTTTATAAATATTTTAATATATTTATATGTACATAAAAAACAATGCAAATAAAAAGCTATGAAATCACTAACTTCAAGACAAGCAAAACATAAACACAAATAGGAAAAGTGAGCAATGAAATTAGGCTGAGGAAAAGTATGGTTTCAAAGTGTTAAATCTTCATCCTTCATAACAGGAAATGAATCGATAATGTATAGAATTAATAAATTAAGACATTGCAGGGTTATTTTAAAATATGGAGGCAGACACCAAAAGAAACAGGCAAAAGAGTTCAAAGTATTTGTCTCTGGGAAACAGGACTGGGGATTGGAAAGGAGTGAATCCAATAGGTTGATTTTCCTTAAAAGCCTTTTAGTTTTATTTGTGTTAAAACTATAGTAGAAAAAATAAGTTTTAAAAGCTGTATAGGGACTACACACCTAGAAAAATCCAGAACACAGAAAACACCAAATGCTGGCCAGGATGTGGAGCAACAGCAACTCTCATTAATTACTGGTGGAAATGCAAAATGGTGCAGCCACTTTGGAAGACAATTTGGCAGTTTCTCACAAAACTAAACATAGTCTTGGCATATAATCCACCAATTGCACTCCTTGATATTTACTCAAATGAGCTGTAAATTTATGTCCACACAAAAACCTGCACACAAATGTTTCTAGCAGTTTTATTTGTAAGTGCCAAATATTGGAAGCAACCAAGGTGTCCTTCAGTAGGTGAACAGATAAATAAACTGTGGTATACCCAGATAATGGAATATTATTCAGTGCTAAAAAGAAATGAGCTATCAAGCCATGAAAAGATATGGAGAAAAATTAAATGCATATTATTAAGTGAAGGAAGCCAATCTGAAAAGGCTATGAAGGGTAGCGGAATATGCCATCCCAAAATATGCCACTTTGGCCTAAGAATTATTCTGAGCTAAAGAAAATTAAAAAGAAGCAGATACAAGAAAAAAATCTCTGCCCTTCCCTTATTTGCTTAAAGACAGGGCATAAATTTGTAAAAACGTCCCCTCCTCCCCTCTTAACCAGTGAGGACAGAAGTTAATCACCAGAGACAACTGTAGACAGCACCAGAGGAATCTACATAACAAACTTTGCTAAAACTAGCCTTTATCTTCCATTAATTTCCCCATATATGTGCCTTCCCACAATTCGCCATCCTAGAAACTCAAAGTCCTTTTCCTTTGTCTTGTCACTTTTCTAAAAATTTATTGTTCTTTTGTTAAGATCCCATATAAGCCCAAGTTCTAACCACCACTTTGAGTTTCTCATCTCTGAGTGCTCCCGTGTGAATGCACAATGCATGCGTTAATAAACTTCTGTTTGCTTTTCTCTTGCCAATTTGTCTTTTGTCAGTCTAATTTATAGTTCCTAACTGGAGAACCTAAGAGGGGAGAAGGAAAATAGTTAAGTTTTTCCTGCCCTACAACACATACTGTATGATTCCAACTATATGATGTTCTGGAAAAGGCAAAACTATGGACATAGTAAAGGACCAGTGGTTGCCAGGTTAGAGGGAAGGAAAAGATGACTAGGAGGAACACAGAGGATTTTTTTTTTTTTTTGAGGAAGAGTAGCCCTGAGCTAACTACTGCCAATCCTCCTCTTTTTGCTGAGGAAGCCTGGCCCTGAGCTAACATCTGTGCCCATCTTCCTCTATTTTATATGTGGGACACCTACCACAGCATGGCTTTTGCCAAGTGGTGCCATGTCTGCACCCGGGATCCAGGCCGGCAAACCCCAGGCCGCCGAGAAGCGGAACGTGCCAGCTTAACTGCTGCGCCACCGGGCCAGCCCTGAACACAGAGGATTTTGAGGGCAGTGAAACTACTCTGTATGATGTCATAATGGTAGATACATGTCATTATACATTTATCAAAACCCACAGAATGAACAACACCAAGAATGAATCCTAGTGTAAACAACAGGTTTTGTGTGATAATGATGTGTTCATGTAGGTTCACCCATTGTAACAAATGTACCACTTTGGTGGGAAATATTGATAATGGGGGAGGTTATGTATCTGTGAGGGCAGGGAATATATGGGAAACCTCTGTATTGTTTGCTCAATTTTGCTATAAACCTAAAACTGCTATAAAAATTAAAGTTTATTTTTAAAAGTACATATTTGGGGGACCGGGCCGGTGGTGCAGAGGTTAAGTGTGCATGTTCCACTTTGGCAACCCAGGGTTCGCCAGTTCGGATCCCAGGTGCAGACATGGAACCGCTTGGCAAGCCATGCTGTGCCAGGCATCCCATATATAAAGCAGAGGAAGATGGGCATGGATGTTAGCTCAGGGCCCGTCTTCCTCAGCAAAAAGAGGAGGATTGGCAGCAACTAGCTCAGGGCTAATCTTCCTCAAAGAAAAAAGATATATATATATATTGCAAAAAGCATGTCATGAAAAAGAATTATACAGGACCTACTATAAAAGTATTCTTCACATAGGAAAGCCAATGTGGAATCATGGAAAGAACACAGATGTGAAGCCTGGTTCCAGCCTTGAGTCAAGCACTTCACCACCTGGGTGGTCCTGGACGTGTCAATTCCCTCTCCTGGGTCCCATTTTCTTCTACTGAAGCATGAAGGAGCCACACTGGACTAAACATGACTAAACATGAGCCCCACAAAATGAAATGCTGAAAAAAGTTGATTTGTGGTCGAATAACCGTGGTAAGTACAATTTAATTATCTCTCAGAGACTCCATACTCAATTAACATTTTAAAGGGGATGTGAAATCTTACAATAAAGAAAACTTTATGTTTTTTAACCTCCTTCATAAATCTCTTGGACCAGGTTTTCTCGACACCAAGTTTTTTCTTTGAATGTATTGACAGTTCTCTAACTATTGTTCTGTGGGAAACCAGTCCCAGTCCATTCAGGGTGCTAGGACAAAGTACCATAGACTGGATGGCTTATAGACAACAGAAATGGATTTCTCACAGTTCTGGAGGCCAGAAGTTTGAGATCCGGGTGCCAGTATGGTCAGGTTCTGGTGAAAGCCCTCTTCTGGGTTGCAGACTGCTGTCTTCCTGTTACAGCCTCACATGGAAGAAAGAGGGCAAGTGAGAGCTCTCTGAGGTGCCCGCCCTCTTTTTTTTTTTTTGAGGAAGATTAGCCCTGAGCTAACTGCTGCCAATCCTCCTCTTTTTGCTGAGGAAGACTGGCTCTGAGCTAATATCCGTGCCCATCTTCCTCTACTTTTTTATATGTGGGACGCCTACTACAGCATGGCTTGCCAAGAGGTGCCATGTCCGAACCCCAGACCAGAACCCACGAACGCCGGGCTGCTGAATCGGAACATGCGTACTTAACCACTGCACCACCGGCCGGCCCCTCTGACGCCCCTTTTATGAGGACACTGATCCCATTCATGAGGGCTCTACACTCATGACCTAATTACCTCCCAAAGGACCCACCTCCTAATCACATTGTGGGTTAGGATTTCAAAATATGAACTTGCGGGGGACACAAGTATTCAGTCTATAACACTACCCTAAGATAATCTCTAAGATGAATATCCTAACATTCCTTCATTATCTAAGACTCCATAGCAAATCCATACAATGGCCCTTGGAGCAGTGATAGATTTGGGAAAATACATGGACTTAAGTCATTTCCTTCTCTGATTTCCTTCTTCAGTGCTCTGTAATAACTTCATAAGAAGTCATTTAATATGGAGTTATGAATGTCATTTCAGAAATAAAATTCCCATAGAATGAACGATCATTTCAAAGCACAGCTTGGAGCTACAGAGTTGTTTTCTCTAAAACTTTTTTATGTGGCCTAAGCTACATAACAGATAAATGTCTTCTTATCTGAAAATGAATAAACACACACCCAGAGGCACCGCCAAAGTGTCATTCAGTGTTATAACAAAGAACAGAGCCAGTTCAGTCCTTCCTGAGCAAATAGCAAATCTTCCTCTTTTGATAGAAACAAATCTGAGTAAGGAAAATGCAATGTATTATTTCATAACTGTAAACTAATTCTCACAGGAATTTATGAACACAGCTGATGAGAGCCTCTGTCTGTCAATGCCACGATGCAGAAAACACTGCTACTCAGAAGCAAGGCGAGAACGTGATTAAAATGCAGTCGATAAGAGTGTGTGTCATAGATCACAGAGTGCCGAAGGAGCTCTTGCTTTAAAGCCCTGCAAACTGTGGGAGCAGATGCTGTGACTGGCTCAGGAGAGTCATCAAGGAAGCATAAATATAAAATAGCAGTTATGCAAGAATGTTTCGGGGCCTTGTGGTAGCAAAGGGAGAAGGGTTTTCAAAGCATATCTACCAAGATAAGGCACGAGAGAGAAGTCTGGATTTATAACAGTCATCAGCTATGAAAGAAGCTGGAGACCTTGACATCATTAGCAACAACTCCAAGCAGATCTTTCCGCTTGGGACGTATTTATCGGTCCACTTACAGTCATTATCCCCGTTTCTTCCAATTAGGATTACATGAAAAATCTAACCTGCCAGAATTAACATTCTGTGGAGGCTTGCCTTCCTCAAATCTTCACCATAGCCAAGAAAAAAAGAAAGCATCCCTGTCCAGGACAATTTAAAAATAAATTGCCATCTGCCACGGGCAGGAAAACCTCATTGGCCACAGAACAAAGAAACTGTTCCAAAGCTATTGTTGAGTATCTGCTGCAGCAGAGAATAAAAACAAGTGTCCCCACAGACTCTGGGGCTCATAGTTATATAGTTATTAAAACAAAATACAAATATTTCCCACTTTGTTAGAATTTGGTCAACTCATCTTTTGTCTTTTCCCGATCCACAGACACACAATTAACTTGAAAATGATACTTTCTCTAAATTTTATCTTTCAGATGAGAAAAAATACAGGACATCCGGTCCTCAATAGAGACTAGAATAACCAACCTGGTAAGCCATCCAGTAGATAAAAACTTGTCAAGCAGGAAAGAATATTGTTAGATGTTGGGACTACAAACTAAACACCAAAGAGTAGAAAAAGTAAAGGCAAGAAACCAAGCTTTTGTTTTATTTTTTTAACTTATTTATTTTTTTTGCTGAGGAAGATTGGCCCTGAGCAAACATCTGGGCCAATCTTCCTCTATTTTGTATGTGGGATGCCACTGCAGCATGACTTGAGGAGCGGTGTGTAGGTCTGTGCCCAGGATTTGAACCAGTGAACCCCAGGTCCCAAAGCAGAGCAGGCAAACTTAACCACTATGCCACCAGGCAGCCCCAAAACCAAGCTTTTATTGTGTGAGGAGGTAATTGCATTTTCACTTCCTATACCAAAGTGTGACATGAGCCACCAGCCCCCTCACCCCTTCTATGCCATGAGGCACCATGGAATTGACCAATGAGAAACACCAGTCAAGATCCACTGACATAAGAATTTATTCCTGCTACTGGCTGAGGTTTCACAGTAAACGGAATTCCAATAAGCTCCTTTGTCTCACATCCATTGGAATGAACACATAGTTAGTGTTAAAATTAGTCATGGTTGGCTTTCTAGGGAGATTAAGGAATATTTGGGCTTTTTTAAAGATTGGCACCTGAGCTAACATCTGTTGCCAATCTTCTTTTTCTTCTTCTTCTTCTCTTTCACTCCAAACCCCCCAGTACATAGTTGTATATTCTAGTTGTAGGTCCTTCTGGGTGTGCTATGTAGGACACCGCCTCAGCATGGCCTGACAAGTGGTGCCGTGTCCGCACCCGGGATCCTAACCCATGAAACTCTGGGCCACAGAAGCAGAGTGCACAGACTTAACCTCTCAGCCGTGGGGCCAGCCCCTGGGTTATCTTCTTAATTGAAGTTTGTTAAAGTGAATTATACTTTTCTTCAAAGGAATAGGAAATTATCCTCTGTATATTTTAAAAGTTTGTTATATTTAATAATGTTCAAATGAGTTGGTCCTTTTTGAAGACGATCAGGACATGGCATCCAAAAATATGCCACTGTGGCGTAAAAATTATTTTGAGCTGAAGACATTTGAGTTCCCGAAATCCCACATCTCCCAAAAGAACTCAGTTGTCATAATTGAGGCAACTTTAATTTTTCTCATAGACTAGGACTCAAGAAGTAGGCACCACAACCAGACATTGTCACAAGACTATCGTATCTCCTGTTCTCCTAAGAGCCCATTTATCTTAACAAAAAGTCATTTGTCTTCCATAAGTGCCCTTTCTCCTGCTCTCCTTCTACGAAGTCATTTGTTTTCCCAATGCCTTTCTCTTCTCCTTCACCTATGAAGATGATGTATAAACCCCAAATTGTAACCACCCCTTTGAATGACTCATCACTGAGTACTCCCATGTGTATGTGAGTAGCATTTGTAAATAAACTCCATTTTTAATCCTGCTAATGTGTCTTTTGTCAGTTTAATTTGCAGGCCTCCAGCTACTGAACGTGAAGAGGTAGAGGAAAAGTTTTTTCCTCTCCTACATTTCCTCCTCTGTCAGACAGAGGTCCAATTTTTTTGGGATACATACAGAGATTGCTACTCAACAACATGAACATGCTCAGATTCAAAAACTCAGACCTCCTCTTGCATGCCCTCAAACCCCTCCTTTTGTTGCCCCATTATTGGCAGCACATGGCCTTGGATGGGTATTTGGAGCCTCAGATGAGGAAAAATTTTAAATTTATGGCAGCTGCCTCTGGGTCTGAAGTTGAGACACAACTTATCTAGGGGCAGATTGTCTTGTTAAATGAGCCACCACTTGAATGGTAACTCTTTCAGTGACGCAAGGAAAAGGCAGCACGAACTGTGTCCTGCGGAAGATATAACAGAATCCTTTGCGGCTTGATAAAGGTTCCCACAAAAGACCCCTTTGTATGCAGCTCTCAGAAGGAGAGGTTGGCCGCTTTGCTTACGGATCCCAGGACCCCTGGGAGAGAAGAGACTTGAGGCCGCACATGACCCAGATAGGCCAGAGGGCTTACACAGTAGTCCACTGGCAGGAAAAGATGTCAAGAGCCCCAAAGCGGAATCACTACAGGAAAACAGAGTCAGGGCTGGTTGTTCAGGTTCAACTCAAAAGCACAGTGTGAGAAGTGACCCTGGTACAGAGTTGGGCTGAGTCTGGAGCCCCTCTGGATCCACTGTGGCACAATGTCAGGCTGTGGGGAAAACAGGTGAGTACATATGTTGTCAGGGCCCAGGGCAGGTCACCCCAAAATATCCCAAAATAGCATGCTGATTATTTTGAATTAAAGTTACTTGAGACGCAAAGAGGGCATTCTGCCCCTCCTGTCTCTGTTCCCCTGAAAGCAGGAAGTAAATCTCCTGCGTGGAAGGTGCTCTGCCTGCGTCCTCATCTCCAGAGCTGGGATTCAGGGCTGAGACCCCGCATAAACAAACCTTGCTAACTTACTACCTCAAATCTTAACTCTGCTTAAATTCCTCACCAATTAGGTACCTCAAATCTAAGTTTCTTTGTCCTGTCACTCCTCACAAATTCATTGTTTCTTTGTGAAAAGACCTATATACTGCCTGCTTTGTTCACTCTCTGAGCATCATTTCTCCATGATCTCCAGCATGGGCATATTAAACTGGGTTTTCTCCTGTTAATCTGGTCTTTGTCAATTTTATAATTAATCTAGCCATAAGAACACAAGAAGGGTAAAAAGGGGGATTTTCCCTCACTCTGACAATGTCAACATAACCTTAGAGCCCAAGCCAGGCACCAGCAGCAGGCTTTGCAAGGATCTACGCCAGGAAGGGCATCACTGAAGGAGAGTGATCCACCAGGCTATCCAAGAGAGCCAGCAGCAGAGCTAAGAAACAGCATCTGCAGGACAGGCAGCTAACAGGCTAAGTGGACTTTGCACCTCAGTCTCTGCCTGGTGTGTAGAAGGACTGAAGCTATAGTCCAAGGGTTCTTGGACAATTAGGAAAGGCAGAAAAAAATCACAGTGGGAAATATTTGAAGTCTTGCCAAATAAAGCATATGAGGATGAAGAACATGAAGTGATATTTTTCCCCAAGCTGGTGAAACAGGTCATTTCAATTTCAGAAAGATCATTTAAGTTACTTAACACAAGTGTATATAACAACTGCTAATTTAAATAAAACTGTTAATCATTTTTAAATGATGAAAACTAGCAGTCATACCCAACCCCCACCCACCCACATTAGGGAGAAGAAAGGGCCACTAATTTGAGAAAAGCATCTTATAAATATTTTTCCTTTTTAGGAATATAGAGATGTCAATTTCAGCATTATAACCAGGGCAAAAAAAAAAAAAAAGGAATAAGAAAAACATTCAGAGTTACATGTTTCTCTTTGAAGGTTATTTTCACAGAACACAGCGCTGTTTTCTAAGGTCTTTGGAATCTTACAAGTTCCCTTTGTTTCAATTTTCCTTCCAAGGGCAGATATATATTAGCAGGAAACAGCAAGTTAGCAACAATTATGAATGTTCACAGAAATCTCTTTATTGCACAGACAAGCAAGTCTAATGAATGTTTCCAATGCTTTATCAAATTAGATTATTTGTCCACTTTGAGGGCACAGAAAGCTCTCTCTCCCCCAGAAGCCGTAGGACAAAAAGAATCTCTCTTTTTCCTCTTCTTTTATTTATTCATTTATTTATTTTGGTGAGGAAGATTGGCCCTGAGCTACCATCTATTGCCAATCTTCCTCTTTTTGCTTGAGGAATATTGTCCCTGAGCTAACATCTGTGTCCATCTTCCTCTATTTTATGTGGAATGCCACCACAGTATGACTTGATGAGCAGTGTGTAGGTCCACGCCTGGGATCCGAACCTGCAAACCCTGGGCTGCCAAAGCAGAGCCTGCGAACTTAAACACTACGCCACCAGGCTGGCCCTTCTTTTTCCTCTTCTTGAGTCTCCTCATTAAGTAGAAAACACTTGCACTCACTAGAATTGTAAGCAAAAAGCAGACTGTCGATATCAATTTCACTGGTAGAAATGGGGTGAGAAACGGGGTAAGAAATGGGTAGAGTCTTACTAATAGTGAAATGAAGAGAATATAGCACTACTCTTTCATTTTACTACATTGAGAATTTGAAGACTACTTTGGGTAACACGCAAATTAGATAACCCATAATAATATGTGTACGTGGCCTCTAAACATTTAGAGAGAGAGAGATCATAGGCAAAAAGAGATGGAGACTCCTCTCCCAGAATTTTATTTCATCAGTACTACTCAAGTGTTTTTTCTTTTTTACTTTTATATGAAGGGAGAGAGTATAAGAAGAGAACGTTGGGAATACAATTTCCCTTTATTAGCTCTGTGTGTTTAGACAACTGAACTCAAACTCTCTGAGCTGCAGCTTCACTCATCAAGATGAGAAACCACCTATACTCTTCAGGTTTTCTGGGTGGCTTCCTCACCTCAGGTACTGGGCCATGTTACATCACAGCCACCCTAGACACAGCCTTTTCACCACTGTCTCTGTGGCTCAGTCTTAGTTCCCCAGTTTTCCAATTCCAAATTCACAAGGAGAAAAATGCTTGGCCCAGCTCATCTTTTCATGTGAGGGATCTTGGAGGACATTATTCTTAAGTTATGTATTCTCCTCTCATACAGTCAACTACAACAGCTGTGGGAGGACACAAGGTCATTTTCTTGTTGGTTTAGCAAAGCAGAGAAAATTTCAATAGAAGGGAAGGTGGGGAGGGCAGACAATGATCAACAGCTCTGGGCTAACAATAAAATACTTTAAAACTTCAAATAAAATATCTATCTTAGCACTGTATTTAGAATAAATGTTTCTAAGGTTTCTTTATCACTTCAATACTGAACAAATTCTGAGGTATCTTTTTTGTAGCAGTGAAATAAAAAAGTGAAGCTCCATAAAATTCAAATGCAGGAAAAAAAGTCAAGGCAATTCAAACAAATTTTGAGAATTTTAGTCACCTCAGGATACTACAGTTTGAGAGCTGATAGATAATATGATCATGGGACAAATAAACCACCAAGACATTTATTGGGACAGATTTTTTTTTTCAATTTCAAGAACCAAATGTCATCAAGTAATTTGTGAAGGATAATTGGTCTCCTCTAGTAGACAGCTGGGGAGGGGAGCCCAGAAGTAGCTTATGATTTTCATTAAATATGATGCCACATAGTGGGTGCTCAGTAAACGTTTGTCACATGCGTTAATGAATCAGTGCTTTGGTTGTCTATTACTTTGGCAAAGTGAAGCAATTAGGTAGTTTTAACTAAGATGGATTCTAATGCAAAGCATTTTTTAAAAGATAGGTTATAATGCAAACAAACAGAATAGGTGGCTTTAACTAGGAAAGGACAGGCCAAAGTGAGGAGAGGCATATTATGAGCAAAGATGGGAGGTGTGCCCTTGTTTGAGTTTTTCTTAGTGTGAATGAATTTACCAAAGACTGTTACTTCCAAGGAGAAAGCATATACCTTGGTTCCCATAGTAAGATGGCTTCCAAGAACCCAGAGCCCAGTCTCAGAGCATCTTCACATAACCACAGAGACAATTAGGCCTTATGGGGAGCTGTCAGCTCTCAAGGACAAGAGCTGAGGGTCTGAGCACATGCTGCATCTCCACATTCCCATGTTGTTCTATTCCTTTTGTCTGACTCACACCTTCCTCCCCACTTTCTCTCAACTCTCTTCTCCAGGACCTTTCTGCCAGTGGAGAGACGGCAGTAAGGGTGCTTCTGGAGTCACTCGGCCTTGGTCTTACCCTGACACTTTCCTTATGGCTATGTGAGAAGTTACTTACCCTCCCTGTGTCTCAATGTTCTCATTAGTCAAATGGGATCATAATTGTACCAATCTCTTACAGCTGTTGTAGAAATGAATGAGATAATATTTGCTAGGCTCTGAGAACAGTACCTGGAACATTATAAGTGCTCAGTACATTAGCTCTTGGTATTCTGACATCTGGAACAGAGGCTAGCATTGATTGCATAGACTGGAACAGGTGCTTGAGCATCTCATGCTCATCTTTGTCTTGGCCTCTCAAACTGGACCCAACAACAAGGGGCCTCATAGCTCAAAAGCCCAAACTCAGTGTATCAACAGTCGTGCCATCTCAGACAGATCACTCTGTGGATATTGAAAGACTGGAAGGCAAGTTTGAATTCAGCGCCTCTGAGAAAAGGAGGCTGGACCTTTGTCCATAAAACAAGTTGCCACTTTGAAAGTCAAGCGTGTATGTTCAGCTTCCTCTCTCTCCACTGCTATTATTTTTTCTTTTCTCTTCCTATAGCATTTTTATAGATAAAATGTAATCCAATGATATATCTTATCAATGAACTCTTTTACTGGCAAATTTCTCTAAGAAGAAAGTTGGCCAGGGGAATTCTCCATGCTACTCAAGAGAAATGACTGACACAGCAACCACCTTCTCATCTCTCACACACATCTGCCGAGACGTCAGCTATGGATGAATTATCTGCTACCTCCATGCTATGATTATAAATTTTTATTTTAAGAAGTCTCAGTGTGCGCCGGCCCGGTGGCGCAGCGGTTAAGTTTGCACATTCCGCTTCTCGGTGGCCCGGGGTTTGCCAGTTCGGATCCCGGTTGTGGACATGGCACTGCTTGGCAAAAGCCATGCTGTGGTAGGTGTCCCACATATAAAGTGGAGGAAGATGGGCACAGATGTTAGCTCACGGCTAGTCTTCCTCAGCAAAAAGAGGAGGATTGGCAGTAGTTAGCTCAGGGCTAATCTTCCTCAAAAAAAAAAAAAAGAAGGATCAGTGATGTCAGCCTCTGTAAATTTAGAACAATTATCTCTTTGAGCTTCAGTTCCTTATCTGTAAAAAGGGACTATGTTTTTTTCTTCTTATTCCAATGTACTATTCAACAGTTTACAGAAAAGAGCTATAAGCTTTGTTTTACATTTCTGCAAATAATAATAAAAATTAACATTTACTGATAGCTTACTACGTGCTAGGCACTGTTTTAAACCCATTGCATAGATTGTGTCATTCAAGCCTCAAAACAGCACCGTGAGGTAGATTCTAGTATAACACCCACTATACAGATGAGGAGGCTGAGGCACAAAACCATCTTACAACTTTCCTAAAACCACACAGGTAATAAGTGATAGAGCCAGGGAGTCTGTTACTGGAACCTAGGTTTTTATCTGATCTAGAATGTCTGGAAAGAGAACAGTTAAGACCAGCCTGCTTTGAGGAACTTTACTTCTAAGAATGAAGAAAAGCCATGCGTTGCACTGCGCTATTAATTGTGGCTTAAAGGTAGAAACATATTTAATGAAAGGCATAATGTTGAACCTCCTGATATCTAATTCCTTCATTCATTAAACAGATATTTAATGCTCACATTGTGCCAGACCCTGTTCTAAATATTCACAATAGTTGAAGGTGCTTGATCTCATTAGCCATCAGAGAAAGAAAAATTAAACCACAATAAGATAAAACCACAACCACCTACCAGAATGGCTAAAGTGAAAAAGACAGACAATAACAAGGATGTGGAGCAACTGGAATTCTCACTTATTCCAGGCAGGAATGCAAAATGCTACAACCTCTTTGGAAAACTTGGTGGTTAATAAAATTAAACATACAACTACCCTATGACCCTGTAATAATACTCCTAAGTATATATCCAAAAAAAATTAACATATAGACATAGACCCACCCACAAAGACTTGCATAAGAACATTTATAGCATAGCACACATACAGAAAGTACACAAGTCATAAGTGTACAGATTGGTGAATCTTCAGAAACATCTCAGAAGCCCACATTTTTTCCCTTCTCAGTCACTAACCCCCTAAAGGGTACCACTACCTTGCCTTCAAAGATGACAGATTAGTTTTGCCTGTTTTTGATCTTCATATAAATGGACTCACACACTATGTACTCTTTTGTGTCTTGTTTCTGTTATTCAATTTTATGTGAGTGGACTCATCAGTATTGTTGTGTGTAGTGGTGGTTTGTGCATTCATTTCTGTATAGTATTCCAATGTATAGGTACACATTTGGCCATTTTCCAGAGTAACTATACACAGAGTAAAGGGAATACCCAGATCTGTTAGATACAGAGTCTGAGCTGACATCAGTATGAAGGGAACCAAAATGCTGTCATGCCCACTGCACTTTAGGGTGGGAGCATTATGGAGTCATAGCTCAAGGCCATCTCCCAGGTAGCCAAACAGACACAGCCTCTGGTCATTTCCCAAGCCTCTGCGTGAATAAGAGACGGATATACTCAGCAGATGAAGGAACCTTCACATTGGCTCTCTGACCTGTGGAATAAAAGCCCTTATGGTGGGAAAAGTCCAGAGGAAGCCCCTGAAAATGGCTCTGTGAACCTTGATTCCACCCTCTGGGAGATTCTTCCATGTCCATCATCCTCCTTGGCCACACTTGACGTAGGATTGGGTAGAAGCCCCTCCTTCAGTACTGGGCAGCTTTCTCAAGCTGCTTCTTGCCCATAGAAGGTTCAGGACACAAGATCATTGTTAAGTCTGAGTCAGTCATGGGCTTCTTCCAGCAGGTATGTGATTTTTTTTGCCAGATTAACTCCCTTAAACATGTCTCCCATATTCTGATTCTTGTCAGTTCTACCTCCGTAATTTTATTTTTCTTTTTTAGGCAGAGTTCTCAGAATCACTACCTTGCTTTGCTTTCTTCCCCTCAAGACTCTCACATTAATTGTGCACACTTGTTTATAAGGCCAATGTGAAGTTTCCTTCACATTTAATCTCTTTTCCTTGAGTCCTGGAAGGGATTTACTGCACGAGACACATTTAGATGGATCCTTACTCTGAAACATCTTAGTTTATTCCATTGTTTTAACATCAGAGAGTTTGACCCTTGACACAGACTGAGTTTTAATTGGCTTTTGTTCCTCAGAAGCCTTCTGAGTATCGGCTCTTTCTAGTTAAGAGGCAATTGTGTCTTAGAAAAGCAAGCTCCTGAATTTGAGCACTCCTTAACATTCCTGAGTGCAACATGGCAATTCTTCTCTGAGTTCTTCTCTTTCAAATAATACCTTGCAAATGCAGCCAATGGACACCTTCATAAGCTTCTAATATTCTGTTTTCCCATCTTGTTCCCTAGGCCTAAAATTTATTAGATATATGTCTCCCAAGCTATTGCAGGAAATAGTTTCATCACCTATTTTGTCACTGCATAACATGGATTACTATTCTCCCAACCTCCAAGGCTCATCCATACTCTAGTACTGTTAAAGAAAAAAATATTCATGACACTTGTTAAAGACGGCAAGGTGGACTTGGTTCAAAGAAACCCCTACAGTGGGTTCTTTGCAGGAGAGAGGTTGGGTTCAACTGCAAATACAACAAGGACAAGTAGAGATTTATAGCTAAGGAACAGTGGGGGGGGTCAGTGGATGGAAAATTACTAAGAGGAAACATCAGGGGTAAGGGGGATTCTGATTAAACTGACAGGATTTTTCCTGAAGGCAGGCCAGAGTGATAAGATATTAGGGTGGGGAATTAGGAATTTGACCAGATATCAAGGGTGGGGGATTTTTTGCTAGACTGACTCAGCAGGATTCTTGCTAAAATTGGACTAAAAAGGGCAGAGCCACTAGATAAGGATAGAGCTCAAGGTCAGGGCAGGTCAAAAAGAGGACTCAGAGGAGCCTGACTCAAGTTTGGTCAAAGGAGAGACTCTGTCAGTTACTTTGGATCCTTCCCCCTCCCAAACTTTTAAAAATGTCCTTATCAATTTGGTCTTCTGTCATTTTTATAAAATCCCTCACTCTCAGGAGACCCTTTTTATTGGCTTTTAAACATGCTCAAATTGTAAACAACAAAGCTCCCTTGAGTCCACATATTGTCTAGCAACATCCCTATTGCTTTCATCTTTATCCCTTAAAAATCAAAGTTCTCGAAAGTTCTTCTCTAAACTCACCATCCTCACTTCCACACCTCTCATTCAGTCAATAACATATTTCAGTCTTGCTTTAGGCTCCATTACCTCAATGAAACAGCTCTTCCTGAGGTCACGAAATGATGCGGGGTCGGTGAGCCGAGGAGTCGAAAGAAAGATTTCTTAGACTCTCAAGATCTGGCAGTAGTGCTCTTTTATTTAGAGAATAGTGTGGAATAGCATGGGGACAGGACCCACAGGCAGTCAGAGCTCCTGCTGCTGCCCCGAGTTGAGGGTTAGGGCTAAATTTAAGGCATAGGTATATGATTCATCTCTTTACAAGACAAAGGAAAGAACATGAAAAAAGTTAAAATGGTATCAGTGCAGGTGGGGTCTGGTCATTGGGTGATCCCATGACTTTTAGACAAGAATCAAATCGGATTAAGTAAAGGTCAGAAGCCACCACCCTAAATCAGTTACATGAGATTGCCAGACAGCAACCAACTTAAGTTCTTGCCTCTGGCATTGATTAAGAGCTTCCAGAGATAAGACCATCCCCCCTTCTTCCTGGCACAGACAGGGAGGCATCTTCACAGATAGAGGTTTCCCTTAGAAATGTAAATGTTTCCCAACAAAGGGGCAAACAAATTCCACTCCTTGGAGCCTGAATCTCTTCTGTAGTTTTAAAACTAACCAGCCTAAAAATCCTCATCATAAGCCATTTTAAAATTAAGCAGCCTAAAAATCCTCATCACTAACGACTCCAGGTAACTAAATTAATTGGACATTTTTTTATCCTCATCCTGGTAGACCTGTCGGCAGCATTTGACACAGCTGTCCCTACTTTCCATCCTGAAACTCTCTATTCTTAACATCCACAGTACAACACTCCTCTGACTTGCCTCCTCTCTATCTGCCTTTTTTCTCTATCTCATTTTTACATTCACCTCTTTTATCAGCCACTAAATACTGGGGTTTCTCAAATTTTTTTTTTTTTTTCAGGAAGATTAGCCCTGAGCTAACTACTGCCAATCCTCCTCTTTTTGCTGAGGAAGGCTGGCCCTGAGCTAACATCCGTGCCCATCTTCCTCCACTTTACATGTGGGATGCTTACCACAGCATGGCTTTTGACATGCGGTGCCATGTCCGGGTGCACCCGGGATCCAAACCGGCGACACCCGGGCCGCCAAGAAGTGGAACGTGCGAACTTAACCACTGCGCCACCCGGCCGGCCCCCTCTCAAACAATTCTTTTCCTCTCTCACTATAGTCTCCTTTTAGGTAATCCCAGCCCTCTCCAGTTTCAAATCTTACCTTTTCAGAGGTAACTCAGGAATCTAGATCTCCAGTCCAGACCTCTCCATTCAACTCCAGACTCTTTTATCCAATTGCTTATCCAACAGCTCCATCTGAAGGTCTCAAAGGAATGTTTCAAAATGTCTCCGCATGCCCAAAACTCTTGTTGCACAAATCTGGTCTTTGTCATGGCTCCCTAAAGCAGGTGAAAGCACCACCCTCCATTCAATCACACAAAGTTCATCCCAGGGAGTCTTCCTCATCCCCGGGGATTGCTCACTCATCCTATCCAAGTGATGTCAGTGTTACCACGATGCTGCGCAAGTTTGTCAACGGTAAAAAGTGACCCAGAAGAATCTTTAGATTCTAAATGTATAAAAGGATTAAACTCAAACTTTGATTGTGATCATGTAGTGTATGTATTTTTTTAATGTGAAAAGAAATTCATGTGCATGACATTGCTTTCCCAAAAATCTATTATTATGTTGATAGAATATATCACAACAAGTTGTAACTCACAATCAAAAAAATATTTTTATGTAAGGAAAACACTTTGGATTAAAAACAACAAGGACTAGGGGTCAGCCTCCAGCCTAGAGGTCGAGATCAGTGCTCCACTTCAGTGGCCCTGTTTGGTTCCAGGTGTGGACCTAGACCACTGGTCAATGGCCGTGCTGTGGTGGTGGCCTGCATAGAAAATAGAGGAAGACTGGCACAGGTGTTAGCTTAGGGACAATCTTCCTCAGCCAAATATTTTAAAAACCCGCAATAAAGACTGCCATGCAAGCCCTTTAGTCCCATAAGAACAGCAGGGCCATATGGAGTCTAATGGTTACATCACTCAAACCTCCTCATCAATGTCCTAATGAGGGGAACTGAACCCCAGAAGGATGGCCTGGTGGGCAAGGGCAGGCCCTGTCAAACAGGCCAGGAGGGCCTGGTATCTGAGGACAGGTGCACAGGAGCAAACATCACTTTGTGGGCTGAGTGACTAAGCAACGAGGCACCCTGGGATTGGTCTGCAGTGGGGGAGTTGTAGGGATAGACTGGGCAGTGGTGGGGACTTCTGAGTGACACCCCCAGGGGACACATTGCAATGCCAAGGTCCATCTTGCTTCAAAATAGTTACCCGTCTCCCTGAAGCCAGATCTCATGGGAACTCCTTAGCCTTGCCATTCCAGGTATAGGAGAGGAAGACATTTCCTCTACCCACTCTAGGTCCTTCTGGCTGGGCTACAAATTAAATTCACATGAGACAGAATAACAGGAGAAAATTAAACAAAGCTTTATAACGTGTACATGGGAGGGACTCAGGAAAACTGAGCAACTCGTCAAAATGGCAGAGGTTCTCATCTTAAATACCATCTTCAGTTACAAAGGAGGATGTTGGGGGTGGAAGAGTCACTTCTGGAAGATTACCAGAAAAGCACAGTAAAAAAGAGTAAGGTTATTATATAGATTTAGGTCCTTGCCTTCCACATTGATAAGAGTTTTTAGACATAAGGTCATGGGGCTGGCTCTGTGGCCGAATGGTTAAGTTTGCGTGCTCCGCTGTGGCGGTGCAAGTTTCAGATCCTGGGCGTGGACATGGCACTGCTCGTCAGGCCACATTGAGGTGGCGTCCCACATGCCACAACTAGAGGGACCTGCAACTAAGATATACAACTATGTATGGGGGTTTGGGAAGATAAAAGCAGAAAAAAAAAAAAAAAGATTGGCAACAGTTGTTAGCTCAGGTGCCAATCTTTAAAAAAAAAAAAAAGAGAGAAAAATGGAGATAAGGTCATCTTCCCTTCTTCCTGGTACAGAGAAGGAGACACCTTACAGATGGAGCTTTCCTTTACAAATGTAAATGTCTCTTACAAAGGGTGACTTCTACTTTTCAGAGTTTCTCTCATGTCTACAGTTTTCAAAAGTAACCAGCCCAAAACAATCGTCATGCCAAAGAGACATATCTTGGGGTGGCCAATTCCAATCTCCCACACAGGCACAGTGGGAAGTCTCCTGATGTGAGTCACCTGGGAGACTTGACTCCCAGAGAAGCCCTGTGTATCTTCCCAACATGGGCCACAAGGGGTCTGACCCCAGCTACCTTCCCCACTCCACATCAGGACTGTAGTGCAGGGAACCAAAAGCTCCAGGAGAAATGGCCTGCTGGACTGGGGTGGCCTCTGTTCACATAGGCCTAGAGGTCTTGGGGCAGATGTGTGGGGAGTGAACTGTGTGTTCTCATGTCACTTGGCCTGCTGGTCAGGGCTCTCTAGGATCTGTCCCTGGTTCGGGGTCATGGATGGATAGTCACAGTCACTTTGGGGGAGTCTTCTGGGGGACACGCATTCACGTAGGGACTTCTGGAGGACACACTTGACTGTCAGGGTCCATCCTGCTCATTAAATAAATAAATATACCCATACATATATACGACAACCAAAACACTTATGAACCAGGTTGAGAATCAGAGGACATGGGTTCAGGTATCAGTTCTGTTGATGTGAACAATCCATAACCAATCTATAAATCAAAATTGAGGTGAGTTTATTATGAGCCAGATCTGAGGACTATAGAGCCTGGGAGAGTCCTTTCACAAAGGAATGGAGCACTCCAAAGAAGTGGGGTGTACAGACTGGTTATATACTGTCAAAGAGCATGTATCACATATGATTAGAATGTCCCTTTTACAATAGTCACGAGATTGCTTTGTTGGCACAGCAATTCTGGGAATGCAGTAGGTCAGTGGTCTCGAGGTGGGTGGTCACAGGTGAGTGCAGCAGGCCAACAATCAATTCCTAGCCTAGGGAGAGATGCTTATCTTTAAGGAAATGCCAATGCAGAGGAAAGTACATCCTTATCTTTGTGTGTGTGTGTGTGTGTGTGGTGAGGAAGACTGGCCCTGAGCTAACATCTATGCCAATCTTCCTCTATTTTGTATGTGGGACACCATTTCATCATGGCTTAACAAGCAGTACACAGTTCCACGCCTAGGCTCCAAACCCGCGAACCCTGGGCCATCAAAGCAGAGCGTGCAAACTTAACCACTATGCCACTAGGGCGGCCCCCATCCTCATCTTTAAGGGCATTGTTCTTGTCTTTGGGACACAGTAAATACTTAAAGCAGATATACAACACATGCTCAAGGGCCACATCAGACTCTTTTAGAAACGCAAGGTCAGGCTGAATTAGTTTTACACCAAATGACTTCCTCATATTCTCCAATATATCCTATTGCTTGCCATTTATTTATCAGTTCATCATTACTAACGGTAAAAAAAAAAAAAAAAAAAAATTCCCTACAGTTCTCCTTTAGCGCTCTTTTCATACTCTAGGAATTAGACCCAGGTTTCTTTTGAGCCAAGTCAGAAGTCCAGTTAAGTGTCACCGCCCTAGAATATGCTCATAACCATTACTCCTCGAGAAGCCTTAGTCAGGATCTCTGACTAAATTCATACAGTCATGCTGTCTGCTTAGGGTGAGTTCTTTACCCAATCTGGTTGAGTGCTTGGAAGTTGGTTTTTCACTGCTAAAGGATGCTGACAGTAAGCCTTCAGCTTCAGGTACTTGCTCACTGGGTCCCAAACATCTTCCCATTAGCCTTCCCAGATGTGTTTGAATCCTTAGTGGGTGCCCAGCATTTAGGCTCTTGTGCTTGGAGCCTCTTGGACTTACCTGTAAAATTATGGCAGTTAAGCCATAGAGTGAAATGCTAAAGCTGGAAAAAACTGACTTCCTCATCTATTGTTTTTCAGACTGCTGCTCACAACCTATTAGTGACCTGAAAGATTAATTTAGTGGCTGCCAACCAGTGTATTTTAATAAATGGAATAGAGTGAAAAAAAAAAAAAACCCCACAGTGCACAGCACATAGCAAGGAGTGTGTCTTGTTTCATGAAACTGTTTCAGTTGTGTGCATGTGTGCACATGCCTGTATATACTAGGTCGTGATGTAAATTCATTCTTACTGATTGACATGAACCTTTTTAAACAATGTAAGAGTTTGTCTAGATCAGCAGTTCTCAAATTATGGTGTCTACACCAGCAGAGTCAGCTATTACCTAGGAATTCATTAGAAATGCAAATTCTTAGGCCTCATCCCAGACCTACTGAATCAGAATCTCTAGGGGTGGGGCCTGGCAATCTGTGTTTTATTTTTTTATTTTGTTTTACTTTATTTCTTGCCTGAGGAAGACTGTCACTGAGCTAACCTCTGTGCCAATTTTCCCCTATTTTATGTGGGATGCCGCCACAGTGTGGCTTGACCAGCAGTGCTAGGTCTGCACCCAGGATCCGAACCTGTGAAGCCTGGGCCAAGGAAGCAGAGCATGTGACCTTAACCACTAGCCACTGGCCGGCTGCAATCTGTACTTTAAAAAGCCTCCAGGTAATTATGATACACAAAAAGGTTTGAAAACCACAAGGGTCTAGATAATTTTGCCTTTTGCAATCATAGGAGAGATCTGAGCCATAGAGAAAATGATTTTAGTGACTCTTCCCTCACTTCTCCCAAGAATAATACATAAAGAGCAAGCACTCTAGATGCGTTGGAGAGAAGCTAATTACTAAGTACAATGGCTACCTTAGGGCATTAGGGCTTAATTCTCTCTTGGAAATGGCTGAGAAGCACTGGTCTAGAATGAGTTCTCTTCAGAGTCAAGTTTATGGGACTTTACCCAAATTCTCTGAAACACAAAGTAATCCAACACAAGGATTTGAATATAATTGTTTCTGCTTAAAATATCTTTTCTTATCTCTACTGTGTTTGTAAACAAGGATCCATTGTAATAATAAAGTAATTAATTATGCAATTGTTACTAAGAATTGGAAACTAAGATTTGCTGAGGATATTCAAAATCAGCCTCAAGTTCACTTATCTAATCAGAATGGTCATACTGACAAGTCCTCCCTAGGACAGCCATTTACAGTCTATTCTGCTTTAGCCCTGTTTTGTTCACAGCAAATTCCCAATCGGTAGCATCTCTCATCACAATGCTATGATGCTCATAGGGACTCCTGTGAGTGGAGAGCTTGAAAAGTCTTCTTGAGGATTCTAACCCCCCACCCCATAAAGGATCACTGCACTAGGATAAAAGACAAAGTTGCTAAGAACAATCTAAGTCAGCAGAGAACACATCATCTTGCCAGAATAGCCTAGTTTTAAATAGGCAATGACTGAATTCCGGGAGGATCCAAGAACTCAGAGTATAATTCATTGTCGTATACTTATTTAGTCCTTGCAAAGAATCACTTTATTCTTTCAGAAGAAAGCAAAATCTGGTCATGAGAAAGGGAAAATTTTCTTGTCAATCAACTAATTAACTTTTTTATGCCTATTGTGTATGCATCAACGTACTAAGCAATATGTAGGATGGGCATGGTTTTATAGCAACTGGAGAGAAAAGATCAGAACATCCTAAATAGGCAACATAAAAATATAACCTTAATAAATGTTAAATTATGAAGGACTCATTATGAAACCATCTGAGGTGGTTTTAAAAACAATAGATCCCTAAACCCACCCCCAGAAATGTTGACGTAAGACTCATCAGAGGCCAGGCCCAGGAATCTTCATTCAAGTCCTCCAGATAGTCATGATAGTCAAGTTGGGCACTACTACCTTAGAAATCTAGAACAGGAAAATTATCTCTTCTTTTTAAAGATTGGCCTTGAGCTAACGTCTGTTGTCAGTCTTCCTCTTTTTTTTGTTTTCTTTTCCCCAGAGCCCCCCAGTGCATAGTTGTATATTCTAGTCGTAGGTCCTTCTGGTTCTGCTATGTGGGACATCACCTCAGCATGTCTTGATAAGCGGTGCTAGGTCTACATCCAGGATCTGAACCAGTAAAACCCTGGGCCGCTGAAGCGGAGCACGTGAACTTTAGTGCTTGGCCATGGGGCCGGCCCCTAGGAAAATTAACTTTAACTAGTACAGTCAGGGAATACCTTCTCTCTGGGGCAGTGAAGCTGAGCTAAACCTAGAGGATGGGGTAGAACATAAGCAAAGCAGCAGAGCGAGCAGAGGGCACCTGCGTGTGCTTGCCTGGAGAAGGAATGTTATCTGGGACAAAGTGCTAAGGAAGCTTTAGGAGGCAGAGAATGAATGCCTAATACAGAGAAGGCTTCCTCCAAACTAATTCTCAAAAGATTGTGCAAGAGGAATCTGCCAGGCAGAGAATGAGGGAAAGGGGATTCCAGGCAGAGGAAACAACTTGCACAAATTATAGGGGCATGGAAGGACAAGACGTGTTAAGTGAATAGGAGTTCCATATGACTAGTGAAGGAGATCAGAACATGCCACCCCAAAATACGCCACTTTGGCATACAGATTATTTTGAGCTGAAGGTAACTGGGAATCAACAGATGCAGAAAGAAGTCTTCTCAGAGCTTCCATTAACTGACTAAAAGCAGAAACTTCTGAGAAACTAGGACTGCCATAAATCCCCACTCTAGGGGAGTTTCAAGGCCAGGGAGAAGAAATAAAGTTGGCGCCAAGATGAGTCTGCACAAAGAAACCTTACTAAAATAATCCTTATCATCCATTAGTTTCTCCATATATTTACCTTCCTACAATTTACCACCCCTAGAAGCTCAAACCCCTTTCCCTTTGTTTAGTCACTTCACAACTTATCACTCTTTGTTAAAACAGTATATAAACTCTCAAGTCTAACCACCTCTTTGGTGTTTTCACTTCTTTTCTGTGAAGCACTGTGAACATAAAAAAAAAATGAAATAACATCAATAAAATTTGTGTGCCTTTTCTCCTGTTAATCTATGTCAGGTTAATTTGCAGGCCCTATTCATAAACCTAGCAGGGTAGAGGAAAAATTTTCTTACCCTATGCTGGAACAGGCAGAGGAGGCCTATGAGAAGTAGGGTAGAAGAAGTGATCAACATGATTAAGAAGTAAAAGAATAAAAGAGATTGGAAATCTCAAACCTACAAGGGAAAAGTAAAGTGGTAGGTATATATGCATTTGACATGGGATCCAGAAACCACAGAGAACTGGTAGATTCATGCCCAATCTAGAAGGGGTAGCCTTCTCAAGCCAAGCCAATCATTGCCTTGATGGGTAAAAGAGCCTACTGCTGCAACTCATCTGATTTATGTTTTCAAGAAAACCCAGAAGTCCACATTTTATTTTATTTTTTTGGTGATCAAGATTGGCCCTGAACTAACATCCATGCCCATCTTGCTCTATTTTGTATGTGGTTTGCTGCCACAGCATGACTTGATGAGCGGTGTATGTCCGTGCCCGGGATCCAAACCCATGAACCTGGACCACCAAAACAGAGTGCGCCAAACTCAACCACTATACCACTGGGCCAGCCGCAGAAATCCAGATTTTAAGATGTTTTCTCCAAACTTTTGAATGACACCTAAAAGTTCTTTAAATTATTAGTTAGACCAAACAAAACATAACTCTTGGCCTGATATGGATGCTGGTTTATCACCTCTGGGTTAGAGTCTAATCAACTCTTACTGTATCCAAATTAGACCAGTGTCTATCTAGTTCACCATGTGCCTGGTTCACAGATTGACAGAACATCGCACCTGGGTTGAAGCCTTGTTGGGGAAAGAACAGAGATCAAGTTTGGAGATTTTATTCTAGAAGGACCTGGTTATGTCCCTATATATCTCTATCTATATGGTCCGTATCTATATCTCTACCTATTCCTCAATTTAAACATAGGCAAGATAATTGTCCTCAAACTTTGTAACTTTCTCTAAAAATTTCCAGGGCTCAGAAAATATGCTAACAAAGCCAGCGACTGGATTCAAAAAAAACCATTCTTTAGTAATGTAAGAGTATTCGAGACCCTACAAGATTAATTCTACATGCTAATATTTAGGGGGGGGAAGTACTGTTTTCACTGTGCAAGCTAAAAAGGACTTTATTAGTAGCATACACAAACTTTCACTGAGGAGCAACATGAGCAAATCTATGGTCTTTCTTTTTTCTCCCTGTTAGAGGGTCATTCTAAAGGCAAATTACTTGGCATTATAAAAATTACCCTTCTATAGATTTTAGAAGTAACTTTCTTAAGAATCTTACCCGCATAAATTTTTAACTAGTACCTAATTCAAAACTTCCCTTATAATACTTTTCAAGGTTGTGACGAATAAGATGTTCTTCTGAAAAGTGAAATCAGTTTTCATTTCAATCTTCCCTTCTACATTTTTTTCACATGTATAAAATACGATTTCTCTTTATGCTTTTCAAGAAGATCTGGAAAGGCTGGTCTTTAAACTAAGATCATTCATGATTTCTAGTTGAACACCTTCTACACAGAAAACTCATCTCTCAAAGATAGCTCATGGACTTTAGACAATGCTAAGTGTTAGCAAATTCTTATACAGATCTGAGGCAAAAACCAGGGCTCCCCAACACCCAGATTGGTGTTCTTTTCATTCTATTAAATTCAGCTTGAATGAGGTCTTTAGATACCCAGGTTACAATATAAACAATTTGAAACCAAATGCAAAAGACTCCTAGTAGATTCTATAGCAATGATGACAATATTTACTTTTAAAAGCATTGTTTTTGTATTTTTTGAGGAAGATTAGCCCTGAGCTAACATCTGTCACCAGTCCTCCTCTTTTTTCTGAGGAAGACTGGCCCTGAGCTAACATCTGTGCCCATCTTCCTCTACTTTATATGTGGGACGCCTGCCACAGCATGGCTGGACAAGCGGTGCCATGTCTGCACCCGGGATGCGAACTGGTGAACCCCGGCTGCTGAAGGGGAACGTGTGCACTTAACCACTGCGCCACCAGGCTGGCCCCTAAAAGCACTGTTTTTATTGCAGCAAAATCCATTATAGAATTATTTTAAATAATAGTTAAAAAAAAAACCTTTGTGTTGGCTACCCTCCATTTAATCTAACAATTTGCATTAGAAAGAGAAGAACAAGTAACTTAGAGGAATCATCATGTGTTCATTCACTCATGGTACATGCTACAACTTACATCAAAAAGTGAGTCAAGAATGAAACCTTTTTGTCAAACTGATTTTGCAGTAAGCATTACTTTTTTTAGAACCTTCAACAACCCTATGAGAACAAATAATTATTCCACTTTTATTATAATGAGGTAATTATGTATAATATGCACAAGCTTAAACAAATTCAACTAGCTAGCTCTTCCTGTCTTTTCACATCCTGCTTATAAATCCTTATTTGACTAGTCAAATAAAAAGGAATACATATTCACATATGCCTCAGTCTCAAAATACAGTTCCTTATTGGTTTGACCATTTATGACAGATCATTAAGCCATTGAAGCTTAGTCCTCATCTCTAAAATGGAAGTAATACTTACACAGCCTTCTGATGACTGCAGAAAATAATATGGATCAAGGGAGTAATACCATGTCAAACACACACGAGGTACTGTACATAATCAACGTTAATTCTTTCCCCCACTCCAGATGAGGCAAAATAAAGAACTACAAAAAGCACTATTTAGGATAGGGGGCATTTATCCATTAGACACAAAAATGTTTGAGAACTACAAAATAAAATGTACTGGCACCAATGCGAAAATTCTTTAATTAAATGCCTACACAATGCAACATATGCCAATTTATGGTTAAATATAATTTTGTAAATATGCCATCACTATGAAAACAATTTTTCTCACTTTCAATAATTCTAAGCACCTACCCAACCAATAATTGACCAAACAAATCGTAACCCATTGTGAACTGAGTGTCACACCCAGCCAAATACTGTCAAAAGCAATAACATTACAGCAAAAAAAAAAAGGATTATTCACTGTCTAAACTGCGTGGATTTAAATATATTCTATTCTACTTGTTATGGAATGAAGCCCTCCTCCGCCCCAGCCCTTCCCCCCCATCCGCCCTTAAAAGAAATTAGGTAGAAAATGCAAAGGGGCGGTGTGACGAAATAACTTTCTGAACACATCCATGTCAAAGGAAAGTGGACTCCTTCCTAACACTGAAATACGGCTAGCGCAGCCACAAGGAAATCAAACGGCATGTTATCTGCCGTTCTTGGCACTTGGCCAGGCTTCTCCTGTCCTACGGAATCAGAAGGGAGCTCGTGAATTTCCCTTTCTCCATGACCCACAGCTAAGGCTAGAACATGCTGACAGGGGGCGGACAGCCACTTGGGCTACTCCCTGAGATCCAGAAACTCCGTTTCACAGCTCACACCCACCCAAGTCTTGAAAACCCCCCAAGCTCCTCCCCCGCCCGCCTCGCCCCAACATTCGCACATGCGTACACTCAATTAAGAGAGTTTAGAGCGCTCCCCCCTCACCGGGTCCCCACGCCCAGCTGCCACGCAGCCAATCTTCCTGCCCTTTTTCGGGCCGCCGGCTTCACTTTTCAGTAATACGCATGTGCAAAACGGTGCCGCCCGGCAATCCCTTAGCAGGCAGGGGTGGGGCGGCAGGCGGGACCAAGTTTCTTGCGCACGCTCGGGACATGCGCAGTGCGAGGGCTGAAGCGCCAGCTGTCGATTTGGAAGTTCCGGGGAGGCAGCGCATGCGCGAGTGTACGCGTTGCCGGCGAAGAGGGGAGCCTGACGACTCGGAAATTTGAATACCACAGTAGCATGGAGTGTGACCTCATGGAGACTGACATCTTGGAGTCGTTAGAAGATCTAGGGTAAGACTGCCAGGGCACGGGTCTCCCAAACCCCACAGTGCCGGCCCCCCGGGAAAAGCTTCTCCGCTCCAGTCGGAGACACCTGCCTCTCCACGCCGCACCCCGTGGCTCCCGGCTGTCGCCTCCCTCTGGCTCCGGGACCCCAATGCCACGTCCACTGCCTGCCCTGCCGGCTCGGGTCCCTCCAGCTGCGACGCCCCTAGCCCTGCCCTGTGCTCCCTGCAGCGGACTTACCCGTAGCGTTTGTCAGTCATGCGTGTCATTGTCTGGGCTCCGGTTCTCGCCAACCCCCTCCGCGAGCTTTTCTCCTTGCTCCCCATCCTCCTGCCCTACCCCCTCACTCGAGACCTTGCCAAAGTTGATTCTCTGTTTTCCTACTTGTCCTCCAAACTTCCAGCTTCTGTCTGGAGCCCCTACTCCTACCCCACCCCACTTCTCGCAAAAAAATCTCCTTTGCCCAGTCATCTCTGCATGCACCCAGGCTGCCCGAAGCCACATGTCTGTACGCTGCGTTCTTGCCGCTAGCCACCTCCCTTGTGCACCTAACCTGTCACCACCTTAAGGGGAACCACTAGCAGATTCCCTTGACTCTGACACTACTTCATTGAGTCACCATTGTCCCTTACCCTCCGAGTCGCCTTGACCCGCACGTCCCTGCATATTTTTTGTGCATTTTGTCTCTCCTCTTGACAATTACCCAACCATAATTCATCCGTATCTAAAGCTGGAAATTGGGCTGCTTATCTCACTGGGTCACCCAGATCAGTGTACTCTATTAAAACTTGAGAACTTAGAACCTCTTGGGCGAAATGTGGTTCCAGAAACAAATTGTATGATTAAATACTTGCCTGCAGGTACGGTGTCCAAAAATATATGGATTTAGCTAACTGTAGTTGTAAAGTAACAAGTCCTTTATCAAAACCTTCCACTAGACTTTTTCATGACGGGGAAACCTTTCTTCTTTAGGAAAGGACAGCGAGAGAGTTCCCAAAGTCTGCCCATTTAATAACTTGCTGTCCTGGTAGAAATTTTCTGGAAAGGAAGTGGTAGTGCTTATCATCTTTCTTTGTCAAAATGAATTACTGTTGTTCTTTTCTTTGGAACTTTGAATTTTCATGAATATTCCAGACTTCAGGGGGCTTATTTCTTTGATTAGAGCACAAGTAAAAGTCGGGTTCAGCGAAATGGTCTCTCTTTGTGGACATCTCAGACTAGCTTGCTTGCTCACACGTGAAACCATTCATTCAGTAAACATTCTTGAGGAACATTTGCTCTGTGGCAGTGTTGGGCTGAGCACTTAAAGGTACAAGGTGAGGTGGAAGAGAAGTTCACACTGAGAATCTGCTGTGGGGAGAACTAAGGAGGGTCAGGAAGAGGAAAGGAAATGGGAAAAAAAACTAGCAAAGGAAATGAAGTTCTGAGCTTCCCGGAAGAAGTGACACTTAAGATGAGAGGATGGAGTAGAATTCTAGAGGATGGAGTAGAATTCTAGAGGATGAAGGTAAACTTTATTTAAATTTAGGCAATCAGCATGGAGAGAGGTCCCTTAATGATTGGTGACAGATGCTGTTTCTTCCCATTATCCTTCTTTTACCCTCTTTTAACTATGTTTTTCTTCTCTTGGGTACTATAAAGGCCATTGTTACTGCAATTAAACTAATCAAATAAATAATTGAGATGGGTTGTAATGTGAACCATGGGATTTTCTGAAAACTTTGCTATAAATTGTAACTGTCACTGCTTAGTTTGGTGGCATTCAGTCATTAAAATTCAGGCTTAATTGATGTGTACTTTCAAGGATTCTCTGAGAAATATTAGAATTAAATGACTGTCCTTTATCTCTAACCTGGCCCACAATAGGAATAAACTAATAAAGTCTAAATGTGTAACACAAAGAGAAATGTCTAGGCCTCGTCTCTTTATTCCAGTGTCTAATAATATATGGTTTTGAATCTAGATGCCAGACTATATATAATCTCATTTTTTGTGTGAGGTTTTTTTCCATTCTATTCAATATATAAACATATAATTATATTCTAACAGGATCAAGTGATGTCATTTCTCTAATATCTCTCTACCTCTAAATATTGAATTATTTTAAGCATATTTAATGTATCATCTTTAATAACCATTTTTATCAATATTTCATTTAAAAGAAGATAAAACAACTTTCTGAAGTATGTATATTTTTAAATTACTTTGAGACTGACAAAATCTAATTCTAGCTATATTCTACATTGGGGTTCATTAATACTATTGTCTTTCATGAATGTTTCAATATTTAATAATTTTTAAAATTTACGTTTGAACCATTTACAAATGATTAGGGTTCACTTGCACCAGTTCACCCAAACATCAGCTCACCAGTAATTAAGTTAATTTTGACATTTCTCTGGTCCAAGTATAGTATGTCTTACTAATCTTAATTGTCATTAAATACAGAAAAGGGAAATGATTAATTGTAAAGTTTTTGCTTTTGAAGAAAGTCATTAAAAACCTAACCTCATTGATTTCCAGGAAAATTTATAGAAAAGATTAACCTAAGTTTTATTTCTGCAATAGTAAACTATAGTATAATTAGCTATCATTTATTACTCTAGTTTTAATTCTCAATTCAGTTAAAGTAAGAAAATAAACTTCTGTACAAGAACTTTCAGTAAATGTACAGGAGTTGAAATCATTTAGTAGTCTATTATATGTGATTCTATGAAACATTCACATGTACTTTGAAGGGCTGAGCTTTTTTTTTAATGGTTTAATATAACTCTGAATCTTATTTATATTTGTCAGTTTAGAAATTGGTCATCATAACATATGTATTAAACTATTGCTTAAGTATACAAATAATACATAAATATATTGTATCTGTAATATGTTAGATGTGATTTTACATTCTTCTGAAGTGTAATTTCTTACTCACCAGTTACAAGGGTCCATTGTTAGAAGATGGCGCTCTGTCTCAGGCAGTCTCTGCTGGAGCCAGTTCCCCTGAGTTTACCAAACTCTGTGCTTGGCTGGTATCTGAATTAAGAGTGCTGTGTAAACTAGAGGAAAATGTGCAAGCGACTAACAGTAAGTAAACATTCAGTTTTAGGTGCAAAATTTGAAAATACAGTTAGGGTATTGTCAAGTGAACATTATCAGGACTGCAGCTGAAGTTTCAGTTCTTTGTAAATATAAAAAAAAATTTGTAAAGAAACCAAATACTTTTTTCTCCTATATTATTTTTAGAGATAAGGTGATTCAGAAGTTGAAAAACCAGAATGTAGTCATACAACTATTAAAAATTTGTGGAAATTGAAAAGACCCTATTACTGAGATATGGAAAAATGGAGACCAGTATGGCACACATGAACTTTTTATTCTTTGTAAAACATGACTTGTAGATCTTAAAATGGTGGCTAGAACTAGAAATTGGGATGTTTTTCTCTTAGGCTTACCAGATTCCAGAATTATGTATAGCATATAAAGTAAATGGATTATAACTCAGCTATGCATGGGGAGAAAGAGAGTGCTATATTAAGAAGCTTTCTGTATCATAGGAATGTATTGCTAGATACATCACAGCCAGATCCAGCACCATCAGATTTATGGTGTTGATAGCTGGTTTATATTTGCCAATTTTGTTATTGCTTTAGCACTAATTCGTTGATGCTGCAAAAGAGGCAAAAGCTTGGAACCTGACACTCCACCGTCTGGTTCCCTCTTACCATAGGTAAACCTATAATAGGAGACAAAGAAAAATGCCCACCTGTTAACCCACCTTATGGAGAACTGTATACATAATCCCTTTTTTCCCCCCCCACAGAATTTTGAAAAGCTCACTCTATTGCATGTTTAGTGTATTTAATGAGTCCATGTTAGTTGCATCCAATTCTAATTATTAAGGAGAGTATAGTGTAACAGTAATGATAGCAGCAGCTTACCCTTACTGAGCACTAGCCTCTTCTAAGCACTTTACTGTGTTAATTCATTTAAACCTCAAGGCAATCCTGTGAGGCAGGTTTCATCACTCTTTCGTACATTAAACAAGGAAGAACAAAGAGGTTAAATACATCGTCTGAGGTCACACGGCCAGTAAGTGCTACATGCTGGATTCACTTCCAGCAGTCAGGTTTGGGAGCCGGTGCTCTTAACCCTGCCTCTCCGCCTGACATTTCACAGGTCTTAAGAACCTTTGAAAACACCCCTACTAGATGGTCACTGTTTATAGCCTGGAGCCCCTTTGTTCAAATGAAAGCATTTTATAGAAGCCAACATATAAAACAGGTAAAAGTACAGCTGCTCTAGTTGAAGCTGAGAGGGGGTGCTCTTAGCACAACTCTCCCCTCATCCTCTCCAGCTGACTCTGAAGGAGTTCTTGGAGCTCTGGAGTTCACAGAACGCAGTTTGCAAAACGTTGGTCATACGTTCTTCCCATTTTACAGATGAGAAAATGGACCCACGTGAAGTGACTCTCAAAGAGTCTTAGTTAATTTTTGCCCCTCTGTGATATTGAATAGAGAACCATCAAAAGAGTAAGGAAGAAAGAGCATTGTTTTTCCTGGGTTCACCCAGTGGACTCTATACTTGACATGTTATGGGAATACAGAACTAGAAGTCATTTCGCTATCTTCAAATTTAGTGTAACTGGTAATATTTAGGCACAAATGAGAGAACTGGAGACTAGTGCAGTAACTGAATGCGTCACTTTGGTTTGCAGTGGGGGGGAATCACTGAGTGCAGTAGTACTTGGGGACGGTTTCATCAAGGAACAAGACCACTGGGCTCTGATGGATAGGTGGGATTGATAGAGGGGGAAAGGATAGAGGGCATGTCAATCCCAGAGAATAACTTAGATGAAAGCCCAGAAGTGGAAATGAGACCATTCCTGGGGCAATGAGGAGAGCAGCCTAGCGCAAATAGAGGGAATATTTGTAGAGCTAGTAGGTGACAGCTACATACATGTAGTAGCTGCTCCTACATAACAGTATGCTGGGAAAGGCAATCTTTTATGGCAGACAGAAAAAATTAGATTAGATGAGGCAGAAATTAGGAAGCCACTAAAGATTCTCAAATAAAGGAATAACCTCATGAAAACTGTTTAAGAAAGAAAATTGGCAGTGGTGTGAGAAAGGATGAATTAGAAAACAAAGGAAGAACTTGTATTAGGAGAATCCTATTAAAAATTACAATTTATGTATATATGCCAATTGGAAAAACAATCATTTTTATTAAATAAGGTTATTTTAATTCTTAAAAGGCCCGAGTGAAGCTGAAGAATTCCAGCTTGAGGTGAGTGGGCTCCTAGGGGAGATGAACTGTCCCTATCTTTCACTGACCTCTGGGGATGTGACCAAGCGCCTTCTCGTTCAGAAGAACTGCCTCCTCTTGCTCAGTAAGTTATGGCTGCTGAATGTAGCTATTATTTTCCACGACTACTAAACTGGTTGTTACTGTTTTGTTTCATTATGGATTTAATTCAGAATACTACTTATTTTAAAGAAAACTTTGTAATTTCCAACTTAGAAGCTAACGGCTGGCCTGTACCCCGGCAGCAGTGTTGTTTTGTGATTGTTACCCATTTGTCCTTCAGCTTTGCAGGTACTCAGGCTGTGCTTCACCAAATGTTTAAGTGTGTGATCCTTAATCCTTAGTGTTCTAGACTGGAAGCACATTTTAAAACAGACTAGGAAGATAGTGTGGAGATAATGAAGATGTTTTTTAAAAATTGGTTTAAAATATTTTGTCTTGTTGATATTTGTGGTTGGGTAATTTTGGGGGGGGATTTGTTTTGTTTGTAAATATGTCAAATTACAATATAAAATTCTCTGGAATAGTACTTGGATCGTTCCTGTACCTACTGATCATTCTGAGAAATAAATTATGAAAAGTTCTTTCCTTCCATGTTTTTTATATACTAACTACTATTTCTCTCTTCACCCTGAAAAACAGTAAGTAGACTCACAGATTTTATTACCTTAAATAAATTCCTCAGTAAACCCAACCAGTAGTCTTAACTCGTAATTTTTGTAGCATTCTGAGACACATTTAGATTAAGCTTTGGATAACTGAATATTATAGTTATTATTTGGACAAACGCAATTCAGAAGATTCTTTAAATGTTTGTCTTTACAGCTGTACTATGGTTTTTGAATAATGATACATCTCTGCATTTGAAGGTTCAGTTTAAAAAAAAATGTGTTCATAGCCATTATACTTAGACACTGAGTTATTCCAGAATCACTCTCTTAACTTCCCCTTTGTCAAGTGATTGGGGGAGGGAGGTGATATGCACATAAGGTTAGAAGTTGCTTTAGGTATTGATATTGCTGCATATAATTCTTATGCATGCGTCAGTATCCTTCACATTGTGTATTTTCTATAACTGGCTCAGCCGCAATAGACTCACTAATTCTTCCTTGGTAGTACTGCTTATCCTTACTAATAGCTAATATTTGTCACTTAGAATATGTTATCTTATGTAGGAAGATAGCAGCTGTATGGAAAGCTTGGTAGTGACCCTGAAGACGTAATTCTTCCAAAGAGCTCAGAGTTTGGCTTTCTTAGTGCTGATACTTACAAAAACCACTTTGAATATAAATCTTTATAAAACGCCCTTAACTCTTTCCTGTTTCTTAAGCAGACTGCACTGAACATTATTATTTTGGACTCAGGGTCATAATTATAGACTTTATTTTAAAGTGTTTTTTTTTTAGGGGTGCTTTCTTTTGGTAGGGAAGATTGGCCCTGAGCTAACATCTCTTGCCAGTCTTCCTCTTTTTTTTCCTCTCCAAAGCCCCAGTACATAGTTGTATACCCTGGTTGTAAGTCCTTCTAGTTCTTACATGTGGGATGCCACCACTGCATGGCTTGATAAGCAGTGCTAGGTCTGCACTCAGGATCTGAACCAGCAAACCCCAGGCCGCAGAAGTGGAGTGTGTGAACGTGACCACTATACCACTGGGCTGTCCCCATAGACTTTATTTTAATGTGTTATCACCTCAAAAGCTTGTCAAGAATATACTGCTATCTGCTGTGCAACTAAATGACTAAATCAACTAAAGTTACTCTGCTCTTGGAATTCTTCATACATACATATGCACCACTTGCTTCCCTCCTCTTTGTCTTTGCTTCTGCATTTCCCCCTTTCTAAAATATTCCCCTCAGTTTGTATCCTCTTTTTCGTGCTAGTATTTATGTACATGTCCTCATTCTCTACTCACTCTGTGTAAATATTTCTCATCTTTCCAAGTATCAGTTGTCACATCTTGATGCTATAATTTTACTTACTTCTTCCAGAACCCTTACCTTACTAATTTGAATCTTTTAGTACATTACAGTTGTTAACAAAATAGAATAGTCTTTGAATAAGTGGCTGAAAAACTCTTGTGTGTCAGGTTAAGAACCGTTTTGGCTATTCATTGGCCGTTCTGATTGTCAGATTATTTCCCTTAGATAAAATAACTCAGATATCTGAGTTCCTAATAGGTGAAGAACTATTAATCTTTTTATGCATATATTCTTTATTCCTAGCCATATGGTCAATAGAGATAAGCTTTTTTGTTTATTTTGTATTAAATCTCCAGTGCCTTTACCTAGTACTTTGAACACATCAGTTACAGCTAAAGTTTTTTGATGATAATTGTATTGATGAACTAATTTTGTGAATGCCTCAGCTATGTTGTCCCAAATTTAGAGAACCAGTTTATTAAATCTTATAATATATGACTTTGTAGAACTGGGGTTGACAAACTTTCTTAAAGGGCCAGATAGTAAATATTTTTAGCTTCATGGGCTGTAAGGTCTCTGTCACAACTTACTTAACTTTGTTGTTGTAGAATGTAAGCAGCCATAGACAATATGTAAATAAATGTGGCAGTATTTCAATAAAACCTTATTTACAAAAATAGTGATTATTTTCATGACAGTGAAGTTTCACTATGTTGATCTTTTAACTCATACACTTTGCTGTATGGAGCATGTTAGGATTTTATTAAACCCATTTAGAATGACCTTTCTAGAAGCTTAGCTGTCTTTATTGTCCTAGGATAGGAGTTGTCAGCTTTTCAGAAATGATCTGCCAAAATTATGACCCCTATACTTCTAGCATTATAGGAAATGAGACATTCAAGTTAATCATTCTTGTATTTCTAATAGGACTTAAGAGCCCAGAAGATGTATTTTTCCAAAACTGTCTTCCTAACGTTGTCAGAAGGTTCTCACTTTATCACATAATCTGAAATCCTGAGATCCAAATGATTGTTAATCATCTTTTATAAAAGTTTAAATGTGTTTGGGAAGGTTAAAGGGATAAGGTTGAATATTTATACCTTCAACCGAGTTACCTGAAGCAGGTTGCAGCCCTGGTTATATCTGGCTGAAATCAACACACAAGGGGATGATACTGATACAAAAGGACTCTGCCAAGAAATGATTAGCAAGTTTTATTGTTTGTTTGTTTTTCAGAGGAGGGGGTGAGAATGAGGAAAGTAGGGGGAAATGGAATACTGAGAAGAATATAGATGGAAGAGGGTTTTTTTGAACAGCTAGAGAGTGACAGTAGGCTACAGGAGACCATGAGAAAGGAACTTTTGGGAGTTGAGTGCCTTCCCTCTTCTCCTGTAAGTTAAGCTTTGACTACTTAAAATGTTATTGTTTCACGCCAGTTCTAAACAGACTGCCTAAGTATTGGAAGGTAAGAGGGCAAGATGGTTATGTTACTGGTGCGTGTCAGTGGTGAGAAGTGAAAAAAAATTAACCTTTTTAACTGTCGTTGAAAATTGGCCACCTGCCACCTTTTGCAGATCTGTTAACAGATGCCAACCCCGGTTCGGGAGATTCCTTAATAGTGGAATGAAAGAATCCAGATTTTTAGATGTGATCTGCCTTGATCCTTTGGGTTCAAAGAAGAATCACTTATTTTTAAATCAATCTTTAAAAATGTATTGGTTAAATACGTGAATTACAGACTCATCTTATATGTTATGTCATTTGCAGGTAAAAATGGTTTTCCTTTTTTGTTTTTATCCATTCTTGCAGCTTTAAAAGTTACCTATCATTAGGTCTATAGAATTGTAACTCCAGACTTATGACTATTAACTGTAGCTGTATCTCATTTTGAAATCTTATTTTGTTTACTTCAGCATACCTCATCTCAGAACTAGAAGCTGCCAGAATGCTCTGTGTGAATGCTCCTCCAAAAAAAGCTCAAGAAGGAGGCGGTAGTGAGGTCTTTCAAGAGTTGAAAGGCATATGTATTGCTCTAGGAATGTCCAAACCTCCAGCCAATATAACTATGTTCCAATTCTTCAGCGGGATTGAAAAAAAAGTAAGACCTTTAGTACCAGATTGTAGTGTATTAAAGGCATAGTCCTACAGTTGTTTGAAATGAAGCAAGTTAATTTCTCTTAATGGGAACCTAATGTGCATATTATTAAGTAATTGTTACTAAGTGAGTTTTGGGTTTTAAATCCTCGATACCTTAAAGAGAAATTAGTATTTTAATTTTTTTTAAAACATATTAGCATGTTTCTTTTTCAAAAAGGAAACTTTACACTTTGATTTGTAAGCTGAAATGAGCTAGATGTAATGTAAAAAGAATTGAGACTTAAGTCCTTTTTAAAATTATTTTATCATTGAACTTGGATGCAATTATTTTTAAGATCTTTATCATTAAGTGTTACCACCCTCCTCCCCATTGACTGGACAGAAAAGGATGTTAATATTTTTGGGTTTTAATCCAGTCACTTCGAGTCTTATATGTTTCAGTTGGCAAACTAGATTTGTTAACTGCTGACACAATCTAGTATATGAAAATAAGTCAATTATTTTTATACCTCACATTATCAACAGTTGAGTTTTTTAATATAATTGATTAGGAACAAGCAATGTTACTTAAAAAAATTAATGAATAGAAGAGAATGATATTTCTTATAGCAGAGTTTTTCTCTATATGCATGTCTGCTGGACTCTAAGAATTGGTACATTTGCATTGTGGTGTAGATGGACACCGGGATGCACAAATTTGGCTGAACTCTACAGGGGAGCAGCAATGTATCCATAGTCCATATTTTTCTGTGTGTTCATTCATCCATTCAGCAAATACACATTGAGTGCCTACTAGGTGCAGTGAAAGAGTCATGCTTCCGTAGGCACATGAGGAGTGGGACAAGTGAGTGTCTTTATCATGTGGGTCTTGTACATTTCAAAACAGCCTCCACCTTTGCCTCTGTCAGGAATCTTCTTTTGATGGCAAGATATGATGGGAATTGGGAAGATGAGGAGGATATGTTTACTTTTAGATTTATACATTCATTTATGTTTTTGTGTCAGTTAAAGGAAACATTAGCAAAAGTTCCACCTAATCATGTGGGAAAGCCTTTACTGAGGAAGCCAATGGGACCGGCCCACTGGGTGAGTAGTGATCCTCTTGAGTAAATTTCATAAGGAACCATCTATCTATCCCATGATATTTGTGCCGACACTTAGAGTTTGAGCTTAATTTTTAAGGTGTGTTTTCTAATCTGTAGTTTACTAAGTGGACATCCTTAGAATCATTTTTGTGAATTTTAAGATTTATGCAGAATAATTTTATTTGTGTTAGAAGCACTTACCTCATAATTTATAAATATTTTACACAGCTGATTAAAATAACTTGAAATTTGGTATGACGTGTGTTTCTAATTGCCAAATGGATTTACCTTCAAGCCAAAAACTTCAGTGATCTAAGCTTCACACAGTGAATTATGGGAAAGCAAAATGAGAATTTTGTACTTCACGTATTCTTTATTATGTTTTGAAACAACATTATTTTGCCTATCATTTTGTTAATTTATTGTTATAACTTTCGATATTATATTTATTAAATAATTTATTTTGTGCTAAGTGCTGAGGATTCAGTTATAAATGAAACAGACACAGTTTCTTCTCTTTTGGAACAGAGGGTCAAGCAGATTTAAATTCTAACTGGTTTTTTTTTTAATTTCATTTCAGGAAAAGATAGAAGCAATTAACCAAGCTGTAGCCAATGAATATGAAGTTCGGAGAAAGCTGCTAATAAAACGTTTGGATGTTACTGTCCAGTCTTTTGGCTGGTCTGACAGAGCTAAGGTACACATTAAATAATTTAAAAGAGCAGAGTGTTTATAGACATGATCCTTAAACATTCCTAGCCCAGTTTAGATATAGTAGCGACTACAAGAGAAATACATAGGAGACACACACAGGAATTTTTCTCTAGTGAGTTGCTGAGTAGCAATTCTTTCAGCTATTCAGCAATAATAAAAACGTTTATTTTTCAATTTTTAAAATATTTTTTAACAAAATTGTGTGTTATAAACCCTACTAGAAGTACCCATTGGTAAGAGAAATGGAAAGAGTATCTGAATTACTAAAATAATAAATTGTTAAATTTTTTGTTTATTATACTGTAAGCTAACAATTTAATTTACTAATTAAAGTTAGAAATACTGGCCTTAGCAAGACCAAATATTCTGATCTATTTATAGAGAATTGGACAATTTAGTTAAGACTTAAAGTTTTATTTCAGGTTAAATTAGATAACCCAGGCAAAGGTCTTGGTCATTCAACAGATATTTATTAAATATCTACTACATGATCAGTAAGTAGGAATTAATCGGCGCAGTTGATTAATCTGACCTTCCTAGAACCCTGAAATGGAGCTAATCCTCGAGTTTATATGGAGGTCGGTCCAGATGTGTTAGTATTAGATGTTCCCTTAAGAGTGCGTTCATTTTTGAAAGTGGATTTTTCTCTGAATTTTTGGTAATTGACTCAGAATGTTTTTATTTAGTCTTCGGTTATCTTGCTAATATGTTAGTTTCACCTAAAATCTTTAAACCTTAGCACAGTCCTACTTGGCTGCTAAATTGTTGAGGTAGATGTTTATTGAGTTACAGTATTTTCGTATTGGAAAGGAGTCTTAGACAGTCTTAACTCACCTCATTTTGCAACTGAAAAAATGGAGACCCAGATAAATAGGAGGCTTTGCCTAAGATCTCATGGCTAGTCAGTAGTAACACCGGGAGTAAATTGTTCTCTTCTGTGACTGTTGTTTAGGAAATACCAGTCCTTTCTTAAATTTTCTTTGATAAAAACAATCATTTCACTCTCAGCATGGTAGATATACTTCCAAAACAGTAACCTGCAACTCTCAGCTACAAAACATATGACTGATGAAAGTTCACTGACCAGTCAACACACTGTGGTTCTGGTCTTGGCAAGGCCATTAATGGACTTTACAGCTGGCATCCTGATACAGTGTGTCTGAGTTCCAGCTTACTCTCCTCATTTCTGACATCTTTAAAATGCCGTCTTTTAATCTAGGTAATATTTAAGATCCTTTTGAACTATATAATACACAGTGATTCTATGAAATATATAAACATCCTGGGGAGAGGATAAAGAAATATACAAATTAAGTTGCACAAATTTATTGATTGTTTCGTTTAATGGAATTTATGTACTAGTATCTCACTTTGAAAGTTCATTTTAAATCACTTTTTAGAAATTACTTTGATATGCACAAAGTGAATTTTTGTTTCCCATAATGAAATTTATGTACTTATATCTCACTTTGAATTGCATTTTAAATCACTTTTATTTGAAACATATGAGAAACCATTTTCTCAAAAGTTTTTGTTTACATTCAACATTGATTGAGCACTTATAGGTACTATAGTGACTGAAAGAAAAAAATATGACATATTATTATAATTTTCATAATGACAATCTTTTTATCCTTTTAATTATTAAAGAAGGTTTTTTTAAGTGAAGTCACTGATCATCCCTTTGTCTTAACCACAATAACTATTTTCATTTTAGTAGTCTCTTCCTTACTTTGTCCATATGTACAATCGTAGTAAACATACCTTTTTATGTCCTGTTTTTTCACATTATATAATCTAAACATTTACCATCAATATTTGACTACCTGCATATAACTGACAGACTTACCTGATATTTTTTGTTCTTGTGCTATTTTGCTATGTGTTGTGGTTGTAGTTGTTGTTTCTAAAATTTAGGTTACTTTAATTTGCATTTATTGATTCCTGTGTGGAAAAAACGTTTAATATTTGTTTGAATATATGTTCTCTTGTGAACTTTCTCTTTATATTCTTTGGTCATATATCTTTTGGGAGCTTGTGTTTCAAATACATTTAAAGGATATATTCAAGTTTCCTAATTTCTCAGTGATCTTAATCATAAACTTCTACTAAATAGTTAAAGTATAGTCCCTTTTTTAAGTTTATTATTTATAATAGAGGGAAGTATTAAATAAGGGAAGTCACTTTTACAAGTGTATTATGTTAACAGCATAATTAGTACAAATTAGTCACAGCTAACATTTTTTATCTCATAGTAAGCAAAATGGGAAAATTAGAAAACACAATTGTTGAAATGGGCTCATATTCTTATATTTAAACAGACAAGATGAATATGTTTGATCTGAGACCTGTGGCAAGGGGAACATTTTTACCTTCTCAGCCCCACAGTCCTAAAAGGAAGCCCCCTACCCTTGTGTCCCCCTCCCACCCGCTCCCTGCCATCCCTCCTTCCTGTATCAGCAAGTCTGACAGCTGTACTGTGAGATAGTTCTTGACTAGGTAGGAGCAATGGTGAGTATGTAACTGTTTCCCTCCCTTCTGGAGCCTAGTAAATATTGTCATCAGACATTTTGGAGATCTTTAACTTATTTAATATGAATGTTTCTATGCCATTTTGAAAATTGACATTTGTCTTTGAACACTTTCTTTCAACAGAGTCAGACAGAAAAATTAGCAAAGGTTTACCAACCAAAACGCTCAGTCTTATCTCCTAAAAGCACTATTTCTGTTGCGCATCTTTTGGCTGCAAGACAAGACTTGTCAAAGATTTTAAGGACAAGCAGCGGCTCTATAAGAGAAAAGACTGCCTGTGCCATCAATAAGGTGACTACAATACCTTTAATTTTCTTTCAAATACATTTATTTCTGTTTATAAAGTAAAGTAGTTTGAATATCTTTCTTATCCCCTAGGTGTTGATGGGCAGGGTGCCTGACAGAGGAGGTAGACCCAATGAAATTGAACCTCCGCCCCCAGAGATGCCGCCATGGCAGAAAAGGCAAGATGGCCCCCAGCAGCAAGCAGGAGGCCGAGGAGGAGGGAGAGGTGGTTATGAACATTCATCATATGGAGGACGAGGAGGTCATGAACAAGGAGGAGGGCGAGGTGGACGTGGTGGCTACGACCATGGTGGCCGAGGGGGAGGAAGAGGAAATAAGCATCAAGGAGGCTGGACAGATGGAGGGAGTGGAGGAGGAGGTGGCTACCAAGACGGTGGTTATCGAGATTCGGGTTTCCAGCAAGGTGGCTATCATGGTGGCCACAGTGGTGGCTATCAAGGTGGCGGTGGTTATAGTGGCTTCCAGACATCTACGTATACAGGAAGTGGATACCAGGGTGGTGGATACCAGCAGGACAATAGATACCAAGATGGTGGGCACCATGGCGATCGAGGCAGTGGTCGTGGAGGGAGAGGTGGTCGTGGAGGGAGAGGTGGTCGCGGAGGCCAGGGAGGAGGTTGGGGAGGAAGGGGGAGCCAGAATTATCACCAAGGGGGACAGTTTGAACAGCACTTCCAGCACGGAGGTTATCAGTATAATCATTCTGGATTTGGACAAGGAAGACATTACACTAGTTGAGGCTACAGAACCTTACATTTTGCTAGAGCTCAAGTAATAGAAACTTAGTTTCAGAATCCTGAATCCAGCATAGATTTTGAATTCATGTGAGACCACAGGTGGCAGGCAGTTTCCTGCGTGGCATCAGCATTTGTAGGTCTTCATTCAATTCTGTTGGTTTTTTTTTTTTAACAGACTTGCATAGTGCTGTTTATTTGAGAAACACATCTCTCCTTTGTATGAAGAACTTTTTCAAAGGTAATTAAAATTGCCTTTAATTGCCCAGTAGACTAATTCCACAGTCAGAACATGCATACTTTTTTGAAGAAATTACTTGAATAAGTAGTTTTCATGTTTTCAATATGCAGTTTTGAAAATGAGGATTCGCCTAGATTTTTACAACTAAGAAACCTTCCTCAGATTAACAATCCATTTATATGCGTTTTCCTCAAAGTATTCTAATGCCTGTTTTCCAAGCACAGTTCTGCCCTGATTGGCTTTTTTTCTGGAAAGATGATGCCGCATTTGCTTCACAATAGGCCTTTTAGGTCGGTTCCTATTAAATGAGCTCTTCTGCAGATAGCACATTCAGTAGCCTTATCCTTTTGATGGAATACTGTACCATATGCTCAACTCTGAAAACCTTGAACATGGCCAAAACCCATAAAGATATAAAAGCAAACTCAGTTGTGAACCTATAGTCCATGTAGGCATTTAGTTAAGTATAGCAACTCAAACTGACCTGCATCCATTCAACACAAGTTCCTCCTTCAACCTTATTTTTACTTGAAACCTGCTAGAAGAAACAGCAAACTAAAATTTGTTTTATGCACGAGTTAATAGCACTGGCTCAGCAAATACAAGTTGGTTTGCTTTGGACGGAAGGCTTTTTTGTAATGGAAGAAATGCACTACCAAGGAAGAGGACAAATTTTTGCTTAGTGCAGGAGGCCCTTTCTTATTGCTGCAGAAAACAAAAGCCTGGCTAAGTTGATGTTTGACATTCTCCTTTACTGAAATCTACATGACGCTTCTTGCTGGGTTTTTGTGTACGTAAACATTGTCAAGCTGTGAAAGAAAATGGCTGGAGGTGTGCTTTGTGTGAAAGGTGAGCAATAAAGTATCTGTACGTTCTCTCTTTGGTTTGAGTTTTATTTTAGCTACTTTTTTAAACTGAATTATTCTGGTCACTTGCTTCAACCTTATGTGCAAGGGCTTTGTTCTCCAAAGATTCTCGAGTGTTTCCTTGAGACGTACTTTGTAGTGAAAGATAGCCCTTACCCTAAAACCTTAAATAAATTGAAAAATAGCCATTTCCAGATTTACCTTTTACCATAACATGATAGCTGGAAAACTTCACTACTCATCTCTGGCCGCTGGGTGTAGCTGTTGCTACACAATGTATTAGGCACAGAAATTAATGGCCCTAATATTTTAGGGCTTTTTTGTTTTGTTTTGTTTCTTCATTTTTCCTAAGAATGAGGAACATTTTTCTTAAAAGGAAGTGAATTGAGAATATAAATAGATGTTTGTAAAAAAGAGAAATAGTATATCCTTTTCCTACTAAATTGGGCTTTTGAGAGTAAAAAATCAACTGTCTTGCCATTAAAAATATTCTATTTGCTATTGAGATAAGCACATTCTTTTGATAGCTAAAACCATTTTTGAAAGCCTGCCTTGATCATTTTGTTAATTTTACCTGTTTATTAGATTTTTTGGCTAGCATTTACCGTACTAAAATGTTCAAACTTGAAGACAATTTAAAATTCTTTCATTTATCATTAAAGATTTTAAGTTCTGTCTTGAAAGTTGTAAGTGTTGGTCTCTTTACTTAACACTGTTAACTATGTTTAGTATGTATAGGAGTTTCCTAATAGAAATTGTCAAGGTTTACCTATCAAAATGCTTTCTTAGAATGCGTGCACATTCACTTTGGGGTTTGTTTTAGTCTGTTTTGTAGCCTCAGATGCCACAGTATGTCTGATGAATGTTTCATTTTTTGACAAATATAATTTTGATTTATTTTTATTGTTAAATTGCTTTTCCAATATGAGCATATGAGAGAGCAAATTATATATTTCCCCATGATGGCTCTAAAACTTGCATCTTCATTTTCTGCTTCAGACAAGAATTTTTTTTCACATTATAATCTCATAAGAGAATTGTCTTTTAGTGTCTCTTCTTCCACGTAGATTAAGTTCTCTGGAAGTAGGATATTTCAAACCACCAGTTAGTTTTGTTATGATATTAAAATAAAGCTCTTAGATTTTGTATAGAGTATGTCTATTGATTTTACACACGTTCTTAACCTTAGCCTGTAGTAAATAATGACTCACTGGAGTAGGGAATGTGGGGATTTCTTGGAGAAACAAGAGAAACCAATTTTTTGGGAGGGAGTTTCTGACATTGAAATCTTAAAATATTATCTCATAAACAGAAAGACTGAGACACACAGTACCTTTGTTAGTGCTTTGTTTCCAACCTAACACCAGGAACTAGAACAGGATGTCAACATTCTCTATGAATATTATCAAGGATGTGCCACTATCATTTTCATTTTTTGCTGTAGATCCAAACCCAGCTAGTGCCCAACTGTGCCAGGCGTAGAGTTAAATTCTTGCTAAGTGAAAGCATTTGAAGCTATTTCCATGTATATTTACTGTTTTCCCACTGCCCAAATCACATATTCTTGGTTTTTTTAGATTTTGCCCATTATTCTGTCTACCTGTATTATATCTTTTTGAAAATAGATTTTAAATATGTGTAGATAATTATCTTCCCCTTAAGTAATTTGGGTGGTGTTTGATTCATTTGGTTTGTTTTTTGTTTTTTTTTTTTAACAGAGAGAGCCATTGGGTTTACCTAAATAAAAAAATATATTCATCACAGGGTATCTAACATTATATAAAACTTTTTTTTCCTGCTTTTCTTGTTTTCTCTTATTCCTCACTAACATGGCTATAGTCACTAGAAATGCTCTTGTTGTTTTTGTTGTTTGTGTGCAGTAATGTATCCCTATGGTTCAGATCACTGATTGAAACAGTTCTGCATGTCAGTGTTTGAACTCACTTATTCACGGGTGCTGTTAGTCACCTGCAAAATTATGTTGGTAAAGAAGTTGCATAAACGTAGCTGCTGGCATGAGAACTTCCACAGTAATCATTCACTGCCTACTAAATGTAAGTGAAGAAGCCTAGGTGGGAGTAGAAAAAACGTTTTAACATGTTCCCTAGGAATTTGAAGGAAAAAAATCTTGAAAAACATCTATTAAATGAGCAGTATTTGTTAATTATGTTAATATACTTTCTTGAAGAAAAAAGGCCTGTAGTTCAACTTAATAAACAGTTGAATCCCTGTTATATTCCAGGCACCGTGTTGGGCATTTGAAGCACAAAGATAAGTCAGAAAGCCCCTGCCTTGGAAAATGTCTGGTTGCAGAGCCAGAAACATTTAATTGCATGATTTGGTACAAAGTGAAAGTTATGCCAGTGTACCACGACAGCATACCACGACAGCGCAGTGGTCAGTATTGCTCATATGAGGTGGAAATTGGCAGGAGAAATTGGAAGGGTTGCAGGGGCCAGGTAATAGAGGCCTCTACATGTACCTTCCTAAGTAACTTGGAGTGTGCCAAGGCATGTAGCGTGGTCAGACCTGGATTCTGTATAAATCATTGGCTAAAGAATAGAGAACAGATTGAAGGAGGGGAGCAAAGATTGGAATCAGAAGCATAAAGCTTAAACTAATGTAGTGAATAATAAGGACAGAGAAGGGACAAGTTTGGGAAATATTTAGGAGGTAAAATTATAGGACTTCATTAGTTGGGATGAGAACAAGAAATTTAGTATGACTCCTCGTTTTTTGTTTTGTAATTGAGTGAATTACAATACAATCAAAATTATAAGAAGGGGAAAAGGTATGCTGGGGGAATGATCTCAATCTGCAACTCTGGAAAGTGCGTGAAGACAGTTTTGGGAATGATCGGTATCCAGTGATTTTGCGTTGAAACATTCAATCAGCGTAATGATGCCGTATTAAATCACCCAAGAGGGGGGAAAAGAGCATGGGACCAAGGATGGAATTTTGGGGAATAATTTTTAAGGGGTGAATGAGCAGGGTCACAGAAATAAGAGAAAAACCAAGAGCACAGTAGCATGGAAGTCTAGGTTTTGTTTAAAGAGCAGTGATTTATTACTGGTCGTTAAAAGCAGTGTGGGCACTACTGTTAACCCATCTCCCACGGGGAGAATGAAGTCCGGGATGGTTGCATAGACTGCCCACAGCCCTGTAGCTAGTAAGCAGGGGAGCTGGGATCAAAGCTAGGTCATCTGGCTCCATAGCTTAGTAACCAGCAAGCAACCAGGTGCTACGGAGACTCAACAAGCCAGGGCTTAAAAATATCCATTACAGAACCAACCCTGATGGCCTAAGTGGTTAAAGTTCTGCATTCTCACCACTTTGGTGGCCCCGTTCAGTTCCCGGTCGTGGAACCACACTGCTTGTCTGTGGGTAGCCATGCTGTGGTGGTAGCCCACATAGAACTGGAAGGACTTAACAACTAGAATATATAGCTATGTACTGGGCTTTGGGGAGGGGAAAAAAAAAGGAAGGTTGGCAACAGATGTTAGCTCAGGGCAAATCTTTCCAAGCAAAAAGTATATATATTACATCCCGTGACGTTTCCAAGAGCACTTTCAGAATAAATACTGAAGCGTTTCCTGGAGTTTCAGGAAAGAATGAGACAGGAGAAAGTAAGTTTTAACTACAGAAGCTTCACTGAGGAGGGAAGGACAGAATAAAACAACTGTAAAACTTCATGGGGTTAAGTATTACACTCTGATGAAAGTTTCCAAAAAGCCAAGGAAATTTTCAAGAAAATGTAGTAATTGAACATCTTTAAGAACCCAGAAGTGTCAAGTGTAGAATTCTTTAGGAAGTCAATGTGAACCTATCCAGCATTGACTGTATCTTAATGCTGTTTTTTATGTGGCATTTATGAGATGGTTGAGATGAGTCAGGTTTTCTCGGGGAAAGGTGTGAAAGTACTATCAAGTCGTCCGAGAAGGTAGGTTTACTCCCAGTTGTGCACAGCCTCCAGCATTTCCCCAGGCCTTAGCCCACACTGTCCCTACTGGCTCCTAAGCCTCACCCGCTTCGGAATCCTTTCTCTCTCAGTAGTGACCAGCTCACGTGGTACAGCAGACCAATGGCAAGTCGACTGCACTAATGTGAAACTACAGAGAAACATGTTTCATTCTAACTAATCCTCACTTATCAGAAATTAATGAAAAAATTTGAATGAAACAAGCAGAAAGTAAATCCCAGCCTAAAGGGAAGAGTGAGGGCTGTTGTCGTCTTCGTTACAATGATGGTGAAATATAGTTTGCAGTCTTGCGGTGCCGCTGTCCTATCAGTTAACTTCTTACCCGATTATTTAAGTGCTTACTGTGGAAAAACAAAAGCAATAGAAAGCATGTCCCCCTTCGAGGGACTTGCTCTAACACGAGGACAATGAGATAGGTGCCCATATTAAAATTTGAAAGCACTTTGCGTGTTTTGAGGGATGAAACAAATGCTGGCCTAATGTTTCATTTAGAGCACCAGGAAGCAGGTGATCTGGATTCAGAATTCTGGTGCTCTAGCCATGTGACTTTAAGCAAGTCATTCAACTTAGCTGGACCTTAATCTTCCCTTCCAGGTTCAAGTTTGGAACAAGTGTCACAAAGAAGTGTACAGCACTCAGTTCCCCTTCCTACATCTTCAAAACCCCCTAGGATATCCCAATTGCCCACATATACAGAGCCTTTGACGGACAATCTGCTTTGCATCTTTTTGCTTTTTAATTCTAGGGGTTTTTCCTAATATGAGCATCTTTTCCGTTGTATTTAGTGTGTGACTGTGTGGAACAGAGCGGCTCTGCAACAACCCTGTCAAGGACAACAGAGGGTGAGGTGAAGATTAGGAGACTCGTTGCTCATTGGCTCATGTCACAGCACTCTTTTTATATCTCTTCCATTCGTTCCCTGTAGTTGGTCACTCTTTTTCTTTTTTTCATCAAAAACAAAGTAAAATAAGGTAGGATGATGCCTGTGATTTAGCAAAGTGTTTTCCAAAATGGAACAATCAATAATACACAAAGTCATTCCAAAGGATATGCTGCTTGGATGGATTGCTCTAAGGAAGGGAATCAATTTCCAGTCCTCATCTTCCACAAGTACTCTCCCAAACCAGCTGAGAAAATAACTTTCTCCACTTTATCAAAAAAAAAAAAAAAACCCCAAAATGCATCTCCTCCTGTGAACTGCTCCGGAGTGGAAAATCCTCTGGGTGCCAAACAGAGACAATTCAAAACGCTGGTTCAAGCAAGTCTCCTTTAACATCTCTTCAAAGCATCTAAGCCCTTTAAGTCCTTTTATACTTACTTCCCTTAAGGATCAAATTGGCCTGTCTAGGGATATCCTGAGTTCAGAGCCACAAAAAGAGTATTGGTTAGTTATATGGTGGAGTTTTTTTTTAATATATAATTAGACTATTTTACAAAAACCAAATCTATTAATATACATTGGATAAAACTCAAATAAAACGTCAAATGACTTCTTTCAGATTCAGGGGTCTTTATTCAATAACATAGTTAAAACTTGTTTTATCAAATCATGTCATGAGATATCTATTCGAATCACTGGCAAAGCTCATTTCATTTTACAGCAAACAATGAGCTTATTTAAATTTATGGTAAAACATTTTGTATATAAACTTAAAAATGTGCAGGTGAACAAAAAGGCTTGAAGACCACCGACTGGTAAAAGTCTCCATGTGTGTCTGAGGAATCCTTCATTGCTAATGCATTGTCCTAGACCAGAGATGTCTCTGTTTACGGGACAGAGACAAGACCCCTTTTGAGAATGTCATCTCTGCTATATTTGAAGTGTATAGAACACCACCTTTGAAGTCATTTTAGCCATAGGAAAAAGAAAAGTGATGATGTGAGGTACTGCAAAGAGGACTATATTAGGAGTTCAGAAAAAGTGGGTTCTTGTCTCAGTTCTGCTAATGACTCAGTTCTGTGATTTTTCTGTTGTATTAAGTGATGATTAAAAGTGTGACTATGCATTCTTCTGCAGACATTCCTTAGGAATTTGCAGCAAGGGGGCATTTGTCACCCTCGTTCACCTTGCCTCAGTTTGTTCCTCTGTGACACACACCCTAAGGAATTTTCACACCATTTCGTTATTATTATTTAATTTTTGAATAGTAAGAGACAGAAGAAAGAAGTTTTAACTAGTTACAGAAGCTTCACCGAGGAGGGAAGGACAGAATAAAACAACGGTAAAACTTCAGGGGGTTAAGTATTATCCTCTGAAAGGTTACAAAAAGCCAAAGAAATTTTCAAGAAAATTCAAACGGCTCAAAATTCAAACAATAGAAAAAAGGTATTCAATGAAGTCTGCTAACTTTTGTCCTCGGCCATACGGTTTCCCTCCCACAGACATCTAATTTGTTAGGGATGTGTGTGTGTGTGTATCCTCTTTCAGAGATATTTTAAACATATAAAGAGAGTAAATATATTCATTCTTTTCCCCCATTTGTATACAAATGATGGCATGCAGTACATACTATTTTTCATCTTGATTTTTATTTAAAATTTATTTTGGAGAGCTTTCCATATCAGTTCATAAAGAGTTTCTTGGTGACAGCCTGGTGGCGTAGTTGTTAAGTTCACGTACTGCTTCAGCGGCCTGGGTTCATGGCTTCGGATGCTGGGCGTGGACCTACACACCACTCATCAAGCCGTGCTGTGGCGGCATCCCACATACAAAATAGAGGTAGTCTGGCACAGATATTAGCTCAGGAACAATCTTCCTCAAGCAAAAAGAAGAAGGGCCAATATTCTTCATCAAAAAAAAAGAAGTTTGGTTTTTTTTTTCCTGCTGAGGAAGATTCTCCCTGAGCTAACATCTATGCCAGTCTTCCCCTACTTTTTTGTATGTGGGACACCTCCACAGCATGGCTGGTAAGTGGAGTACGTCCACACCCAGGATTCGAACCCATGAACCTGGGCCACTGAAGTGGAGCACGCAGAACTTTAACCACTCAGCCATGGGTCTGGGCCCAACTTCTTAATTTTTTTAACATCTGAATGGTATTACATTGTATGGATGTAATAATTTATTTAACCAGGGCTTTACTAATAGATACTGGATTATTTCCAGTTATTTCCTATCACAGGTAATACTGTTGTGAAAAACCATGTTCGCTTTGTACTTCTCTTGTGTCCAAGTATATCTTGAGAGGTCACAAGTAAGAGCCTGAATTCTGGAGACATACTGCTGGGGTTTGAAGCTTGGCTCCACCACTTAATAGCTGTGTGTCCTTGGGCCTGTTACTTAACTTCTCTGTGCCTCAAGTTTCTCATCAGTAAGAACTCAGATTAGTGAGGAGATTCACTGAATCGCCCTATGTAAACTACTTGGAACAGTGCCTGATATATAGTAAATGCTGTATTAGTTACTGCTAGTACTTCTATTGTTATCATCATCATCATCTTTAGGATAAATTTCCAGACTTGGAATTACTAGGTCAAAAAGAAAATACATTTCTAATTGTGATGGATATCGCCAAAATGGTCTTTATCAAGCTTCCAGATTTACATTTCCAACAGTGATGTATGAATAGAATGTCTATTTCCCCACACTCCACACACCAAGAAAGTATTTAAAATTTTTGAGTCTGATGAATGAAAGTGTTACCAGAATGTAGTTTCAAGTTACATTTCTTTTCAGTGAAGAGGATAACCTGGTTTCATGAGTCCTTTGGATTTCCTTTGGTGTGAATTATCTGTTTAATTTCTTTGCCCATTTTATTTGAAACCAGGATGTTGAACAATTTGTCTTAAGAATTGGTAGCTCTTTCTATATAGTAAATTAGCTCTGTGTTAGTGACATGACTTGCAAATATTATAAAGGGTTTTTTTATTTATGTCTTGACTTAGCTTTTGGTGAGATGAGCCACTCAGACTTTTTATTTATTTTCTTTTACATAGCTAATTTTTTTTTTTTTTTTTTTTGGAAAGATTAGCCTTGAGCTAACTGCTGCCAATCCTCCTCTTTTCGCTGAGAAGACTGGCCCTGAGCTAACATCCATGCCCATCTTCCTCTACTTTATATATGGGACGCCTACCACAGGGTGGCGTGCCAAGCCGGGCCATGTCCGCACCCGGATCGGAACCGGTGAACCCCGCGTGGCTGAAGCGGAACGTGCGCACTTAACGGCTGCACCACCTGGCCGGCCCTACATAGCTAATTTTATCTATCTTCTCTTTTATGGCTTCTGGGTACTTTGTCAAACTTACAAAGACTTTCTCTAGCCAAAATAATAATTTAAAATAATTATTGCGTAGTTTATAATATGGTTTGATTTTTTTCATTTAATTCTTGCAATCATTTGGAAATTATCCTGATCAAAGTTTTGAGCTATAAATGCACATTTATTTTAAGATCACTACCCAATTATCTCAAATTATTTTACTGAATAATATTTTTTTTGGAATAGTATGAGATGCCAGCTTTATCGTATACTTAATTACCATGTTGCTGCTTCTATTTCTGGACTTGCTCTTTTATTTCTATCAACTTGTACCTTTGTAATAGACTGTTTCATGTATGTTTTATTACCCGATGGGGCTGATTAGTATTCACTCGCTCCTTTTTTTCAGATATTTCCTAGCTATTCATGTTTGTTTTTCCCCCTATGAACTTTGAAATCAACTTGCTAATGCAAAAAAAAAATTCCTCTTAGTGTTTTTTGGGGGTTGCAATAAGAAAATCAAAGGTTAACTTGCAGAAGACTGAAATCTTCATGCTGTGTTCTTCCTATTCAAGAACTTAGTGTCTTTCCCTTCATTTCAATCTTGTGTGTCTCTCAGGAGCGTTTGAAAGTTTAGCTTGCTTGTTTCTCATTAAGTTTACTCCTTGATATCTTAACTATTTTTGTCACTCATAAACGAGGTATTTATTTTGTATCTTCTGATTGCTGTCTGTATTTATGAAAACTTATTTCTGTCTATTAATTTAATGCTCAACCACCTTATTGATTTTGTTTTTCCTTGTTTTCTTAATTTTTTTTTTAAAGATTGGCACCAGAGCTAACATCTGTTGCCAATCTTCCTTTTTTTCCCCCCTCCTTCTTCTCCGCAAAGCCCCCCAGTACATAGTCGTATCTTCTAGTTGTGAGTGCCTCTGGTTGTGCTGTGTGGGCGCCGCCTCAGCAAGGCCTGATGAGCGGTGCCATGTCCGCGCCCCGGATCAGAACCAGTGAGACCCTGGGCGGCCCAAGCGGAGCGTGAGAACTTAACCACTCAGCCACGGGGCCAGCCCCTGTTTGTTTGTTTGTAGTAAGTTTTCAGTTGATTCTCTGGGGTTTCTAAATATAGAGTTGTATTATATTAATTATTTTGCCTACTTTTAAATATTTACACCCTTTTCTTTTTCATCTGTTTGTATTACCTGATACCACAAAGGCAATGTTAGATAACAGTGATGATAGGCCTTCTTATCTTAGACAAGTCTCTAGTAAAAATGCTTACAGTGAGGAAACTCACTAAGTATCAAGCTGGTTTGGGGGTTAAGATAAATTTTAATCACATTTAGTTTTCATCTATTTTTATTTTTAGGAGCTTTTAAATCAAAATGTGTGCTGAATTTTGTCAGATGTTTATTTAGCATTTATTAAGACCATCATATAATTTTACTCTTTAGATTTTATTAACATAATCACTTATATTCATGGGTGAATAAATGTTGAACCATTCTTGAATGAATTCCTAGTATGAACCTTCCATATTTTTTACCGTACTTGGAATATTTCAGGTTTTCTTTGATATTCATAAATGAGATTATTCCAGTTTTCTTATTTGGGGCAATTCTTATTGGGTTTTGGTGTCAATATTATATTTGCTTTATTGAAAAGATTTTAGAAGCTTTTTTCTTGGGTTCTTAGAACAATGTAAGTTACACTGAAATTATCTATACTTTAGAAGTTTGATAAAATTTTCCGGTAGAACCCTCTACGTCTGATGATAATTTTGGACAGTAGCTCCTCAACAACCCCACTTGTTAATTCTTAAGTCAGTTTTTGCAGATTATATTTTCCTAGAAAATTATGCATTTTAAGTAGGTTTTCTCTTTTTTTCTCATCTAGATTTCAGCAAAGTAGCCATTTATTTTATTCTTTCTTGTCTGTTAATGTATTCACATCTTTAAGACTTTAACTCTCCTCTGAGTAGTGCTCATGCTGAATCCTGTAGGAAGGATGCACAGTGTTTCTACGATTGTTTGTATACAGTCTTCAATTTCAATTTGCTCTCTGATTCAAGAGTTGTTTGAAAGATTTGCAAGAGGTGAGTTTTGTTTTGTTTTAATTTCTGTATTTTGGGGACTTCACTTTTCTAGTTTTGCCGTTAAGTTCTAATTTTGTAGTATTATGATAAAGTTTTATCTGTACTATTTCTAAATTTTTGAAAGTTACTGATGTTTTCCTTGTGACCCAACATATGGTCAATTTTTGTGAATGTTTCACTGAATAGGATGGAACTGGAGATGCATCTCTGTTTTCAGAGGACAGAGTTCAATATGTATATATATCCATTTTTCACATCATGGTTTAGAGTACAGACTCTGGAATCAGACTGACAGGATCCAAATCCCAGATTCACTACTGTGATCTTATGCAAATTACTCAATTTCTCTGTGCCTCAGCTTCTTCATCTGTAAAATGACTGCAATGATAACATTTACCTCTTAGGGTTGTGGCGAGGATTACATGGGTTAATCCGCACAAAACATTTAGAACAGTGTCTGGAATGAAATAAGTACCATATACGTATTAGCTATTATAATTATTTAGATCTGCCTTGTTAATTATTTAGTTCTTCTAGAACAATACTGTCCAAATGAAATATAATACAAGTCGCATGTGCAATTTTAAACTATATAGTAGCCACATTAAGAAAGTAAGGAAAAAACGTAAAATTAGTTTTAATAATATATTTTATTTAATCCAATATATCAAAAATATCACCATTGCAACTTGTAAGCAATGTATAGAATTTATTAATGACGTATTTTACCTTCTTTGTTTTGTACTGTCTTGGAAATCTGGCATGTTTTGCACGGCACACTTCCATTTGGACTAGCCGCATGTCAAGTACTCCACAGCCGCTTATAGCTGGTGGCTACTGTATTGGGTGACACAAATCTAGCAACTGATTTTTAGTATACTTGGTATACCATGAGCTGAGGAAGGTGAAAATAAGTGTCTTATATAATTAATATATTAACAATATTAATATATTCTGTGTATTTCTCCTTGAATCTCTTCTACTGTTTGTTTCATAAATGTTGATGCTCTGCAATTTGGTGCAAAAATATTCGTAATCATTGTATTTTCATTGTGAACTGCAGCCTTTAGGATTAAAATTGGCCTGTCTTTATCTCTTTTTGTACCTTTTGCCTTGAATTTAATTTTGTGTGATACTAGATTTATGACCAATGTTTTCTCTTTGTTTGCATTTGCCTAGTATATCTTTGCCCATTTTTAAGTTTTTCAACCATCTGAATCATTATAAATCTCTTGTACACATCATAGAACTGGATATTTCTTTGTTGTCATTCTGAGAATCTTTTTTCTTTTAATAGTTGAGTTTAGCCTATTTACATTTATATGACAGATATGTTTGACCTTAGTTCTATCTTATTATATTAGGTTCTGTTTTCTGTTTTTATAACTTTTAAAAGTCATATAGGGTCTCTGCTTTGGTTTTCATATTTATTCTGATATTTAGAAAGATTTAGAGTTTTGTTCCAATGTTTACTTTTATAACTATGTAGAATTGCTTTCACTTTATGTTTCTTTAAAAAGAATTACTGAGAAAAGTGATCCAAAACCTGGAAATAAGACAAAAAATGGCTGCATGTCCTTTTGAGGGGGTGTCCTAAAGCAATGGCTGACAAGCCTGCCTAAGGGTCATCTGACTTTCTGGAGTAGTGATTCTCAAGTGCAGTACTCAACTAGCAGCATCAGCACCGGCATCACCTGGGGATTTGTTAGAAATGCAAGTTCTCAGGCCCCACCCCAGACCAACAAATCAGGAACTCTGTGGATGGCACCTAGCAATCTGTGTTTGAGCAAGACGTGCAAACGATTCTGTTGCACAGGCAGTGGTTCTCAGCTGGTGGCAATTTGGCCTCATGGAGGACATTTAGAAATATCTGGAGACATTTTTCATTGTTACAATTTAAGCAGGAAGAGGGAGTGCTACTGACATCTAGTGGGCAGAGACCAGGGATGCTGTCAAATACTCTAAAATATACAGGACAGCCCCCACCCCTTTCCAACAAAAAATTATCCAGACCCAAATGTCAACAGTGCAGAGGTTAAAAAAGCTCTCTTCTAGGAGAATTTAACTCTGTTTGGTATTCTCTTTATTTTGAATTCGGGCCCAGATGCTAACTTGAAAAGAACTTGATAAGATGCAAATAATTTTTATCTAGTAGAGATGCAAATTATTTCTGTGCAGTAGAGAAGATAACCCAAAGGTTATGGTTTAATCGCCCAGTAAGATATTGTGTTAGTTATCTATTGTCTAGTGAAATACCCTAAAACTTAGTCACTTAAAACAACATTAAGCATTTATTATTGTCGTGGTTTCTGTGGATCAGGAATTCTTTAGTTTAATTCTTGGAGAAATTCTTAGAGAAACGATTTTTATATGCTTTGTAACACTCTTGTTGGTTGGGTTTTTTTTTTGAGTGAGAGATCTTCTGAGTTTGTTTAACTGTCCTTTTTCCCTCTAGTATGCCCTGGGTTTTTGTTTTTGTTTTTCTTTTTTTTTTTAAAGATTTTATTTTTTTCTTTTTTCTCCCCAAAGCCCCCGGGTACATAGTTGTATATATTCTTCGTTGTGGGTCCTTCTAGTTGTGGCATGTGGGATGCCTCCTCAGCATGGCTGGATGAGTGGTGCCGTGTCCACGCCCAGGATTCGAACCTATGAAACACTGGGCCACCTGCAGCGGAGCGTGCGAACTTAACCACTCGGCCACGGGGCCGGCCCCATGGGTTTTTGTTTTCTTAACTCTGTTTTAATTTTGAGTTTTTATCCAAAATTTACGGGAAGTTCGTGTAGGGAAGGACCAGGCTAGAGTCCAGGCCAGGTGAAATTAGTTTTATAACTTACATTTTGCATGTGAGTTCAGTTTGCCTTTACATCCTGGTAGGGATTGGAAACTTGGGATTTTTTTTTTTTTTTTTTTTAATCACAAAGCCTCTGTTGCATTCTGCTATCCTGCAGACTGATCGCTTCTTGCAAATACTCGGCATTTGTGTGTTCTCCCCCTTCTGCTTCCAGGAAGAGCCTGTCACCAGCTGGTATGTCTGTTCCTTCTGTTGTAAACAAAGGATTGAGGATCGGACTGCAGACTGTGCCCCCTTGCTCTAAGAAGGGTATTTGTTGCTGCTTGTTTTTCGTTTATTTGTTTTTATTGGAGCCATTGAATCCTAGCTACTGTAGCAACGCCTCTCCATGTCCTCCTAAATCCTCTCCCATCAATCTTTGATGCTTTTGGCTCTCTTTCCTTTTCTGGGCCTAGGATTTCAGATCGCCCCTCGTTTCTCTGTAAATGAAACTTGTTTTTTGTTTTTCTTCTCGTCGCTTTTTAAATGACTCCCAGAAAGAGCGGTAATGAATTCTTTTTTCCTCAACTTTTTTTCACTACAAACCTTCAGAGAAGTTTAAGAAAGAGTACAGTGCATATCCATGCACTCTTTTCCTGGCTTCAACAATTGTTAACATGTTGCCATATTTGCTTTCTCCCTCTACACAGACTTGTTTTCTTTCACTGAACCATTTGAAAGCAAATCGCACATATTGATACTTCATCCCTAACTACGGAGCAGGCATCTCCTAAAACTAAACACACCCTCCTACCTCCTACGTAACCGTGAAATCATTGTCACACTAGCACTTCATTAACATTCATTCAATGCGTCATTTAATATATCGTTCGTATTTAAATTTCCCCAATGGCCCCCCAAAGTGTCTGCTCTGTTTATTTTTTGATTCCGAATCCAATTAAGGTTTACCACTTTTCATTTGGTTGTTGTGTTTCATTAAATCTCTTTTGATCCAGAACTACCCCTGCTCTCCTTTTTCTGTTTTTTATGACATTTTATTTTTTAAGTGTTCAGGCCAGCTGCCTTGTAGAACGCCCCCAAGTGAGGCTTTCCTTATGCTATTGTGTATAAACTGCAAGTCACTTAGGTTCTGAATGGATGTGGATTCCAACATGCTTGCCAGTAACATTTTTAAAAGAAAATAGTAAATGTTTTTGTTTGAAGTCCAAGTACTCTCGAGACTTCAGCAGGCAGTTTTTGGACGCAGCCTGGAGGAAGCTATTTCCTGATAAGCCTTAAATTCCAAGTGGTTTCCTATGATCATCACCTTCAATAGTTGTAAAATACATTCTGGCTGTCAAATAAATGGCGTATTTTTTATTTTAAAAAAGTTAATTTTTGTTTTTCTCTTTCTTCCTAGGTAAACTAAATTCTTTCAAGAGCTAGCCTCTTAAGCACACTTGTGGTTTGACCTATTTTTCTTTAAACTCATTTGCATTTTACCCATTTGCTTTCCTAATCTCGCCTACCTATTTTCAAACAGCGAGAATGGCCAATGTTAGAAAACAGACCAGACCTAACCCTACACACACAGAGTGCCAGGAAGAAGAAAACCTCTTTGGAATATTTTTCATTTATACTTCTTTGTTTAAATAATTCTTTTTTTGACACAAAACATAGTTAAGTCTTGTGTTCAGAGCCTCCAAACTACACAGCCGTGTAACACATATAGTCTGGGATCTTGAAGACCAATTTTAGGGAAGAACCCTGCTTAATTGCAGACTCATATTAACCTACTTATAAGGTTTTTACAAAGTACTTTTACATATATTATTCGACTTGATCTTTACAACAACTCTATGAAGTAGTTGAGGAAGGTGGTGAAATCTCTTTTTCAAATAAGGAAATTGAGGCTCAAATAGATGTACATGACTTGCCCAGGATCTCATGACCATAACTGGCAGAGATGAGATTTAAAGCTGGTTGCAGATTGCGTGCCAAAGATATATTATGGTAATTTCATTTGCCTGGATTTACCTCCTCGGTCATCCTCGAGTCTTGTGTATTTTGGCAAAATCAATTTGTTTATTTTAGGAATAGTTAAGCTTCCTACTATTAATGACATCTCCCCTCTGTAGGAGTCCTGCCTACGTTGTTAGACAGTGAACCCCTCTGACCTTTGGAGACTCTCTGCTACCACGGAAATCTGGGGACATTATTGCTTCAGGAGGCAGCCCTTAATACAGCATTCAAATACCAATTAGGGCCACCCTCTGGTTTAGGCAGATCTTAAAAAGCATCAATCCAATTTACACATCCTTCACTGAAGACACAATCGCATCATCTAATGTACCCTCTTCTGGTACCTAATAATATTCACTGTTAAGCGTTTGGTTTTGCTTTTGCTTTTCACCTAAAAATGTGACCATGATCATCAAACCTATAAAACAAAAGTCTGGAGGAATCAGCTCTAACAGTTCTTTCTGCTCCACCATGGGTTTGCCTATTTTGTTTATTTTACTGATTGTGGGAAATTGATAGATTGGAAACATCGGAGTCGCCATTGGTTATGAGTAAATGATATAATCAAAATTATAAAGCAGCTTATTATGGACTAAAATTCCTCTTCTGCAAAGTAATAATGGTAGTGTGTGTATATACATGTATATATATATCTCTCTATATACACACATACACACATTTATAGTTTATATACATATATACACACACATGTTTGTTTTATTTGTGTGTGTATTTTTCACTCAAGTTACACTTAGTGTCTTTGTAACAGGAAAGCTGACGATATAAAACTTTTCGTATATATGAAAACTCAAAAACAATCCCAACTAAGTGGCAAGTGCAATCATTGTTTTGAGAAGAAAAAGAACAGTCCAACATTTATTAAGAAGCTTCTTCGTGAATTTTCTTAAAATTAGAAAAAAAACACAAGAAAAGTTTCTTATAGTCAAATTGCCATTTTTTGTTTTTAATTTTGTTAACATGTATTTCCTCACATTTATGGATAGGATAGTGTACATACATAGAACCAGCACTTGGGGATGGCTGTTTGCCTTCCACCGTGCTTGCAAATGGTAACTGTGTTCTCTTATTTTCTAGCTTAATCACAGCTCCCTCAATGAATAACTTCATTGAATTTGCAATATCTCTGCAAACTGATCTCTGAATCTGCATGGCACAGTTAAGCCAGTTCTAGCAAATTTGGAACTGTATCTTAAAGAACCATCTCACCTTACCACCCACAGGCTCTCAGCTCCTGAGAGCAGAAACCAAGTGTTGCTTGTCTTTGTGCATCTAGCACAGAACCTGCCCAAAGCAGGTGCTCAGCAAGTATTTGCTGAGCGGAACTGTCCTCAACTACCTAATGGAAAAAGAGAAGAAAGGCATTTCTTCACTGGACTGGCAAGTAGAAATGAATTCAGCCTTCCCTGAAATAGACACACAAACTCCCAGAGGCGGACCAGTGCACCTCTGAGGGTATGGTTTCTGACCGGTCACTTGGGAGCATCATGCCCCTCACCCACAGGCTCAATTCCATCTCTGTTTTTGAACATCGTGGTCCAAGTTCTGTCTCCTCTCATAATGTAAGAAACAGATCCATGTCTAGTTATTTTGAGTCAATGGAAGATATTTAAAATATTGATACTTTAAAAGTTTAAATGAAATGTTAATCAAAGGTGGTTTGTGATGATTTGCTTTCTATGACTATTTTTTAATTACAGATGGCAATTTCTTAGGAAAAGCACAGGGGATTCTCATTCACAACCCAAAGTTTTCTTTTCTTTTCTTTCTAAGATCTTATTTTTCTCCCAAAGCCCCCTGGTACATAATTGTGCATTTTCAGTTGTGAGTCCTTCTAGTTGTGGCATGTGGGATGCCGCCTCAGCATAGCTTGATGAGCGGTGCTGTGTCCGCACCCAGGATTCGAACTGACAAAACCCCCGGCCACCGAAGCAGAGCATGAACTTAACCACTCAGCCATAGGGCCAGCCCCCAAAGTTTTCTTTTTTAACAAACAAAATTCTTAAATCTATTTTGAGTTTCTAAAAATTGCTGGTGGTTTTGCATTTCACTAAGTGGTTTGTTTGATGGTTTGTTTTCCTCCTAAATTTTATTTCCAAAGGCTTGAACTGATTTTTTAAATTTCTAGTGACATTTCTTAACAGTAGTCTTAATAGAAGACTTAAGAAAGATAGCTAAACCTAGTCAGATGGGGCCAGTATAGTTAGTTATCCCCCATGGCAATCATAAATACTAGGAGAGTTTTCACGGCTGTGTCATAGCTTCCTAGTGATGCAGAATTGGTAAGACTTATGTGATATATAAACGTGTGACTTGTTACACATCATAATAGCAACTGTATGGTAAGAACCATGTAAACAGCTTCTCCTTGTAGAGATCATCATTAGAAGAACCACTGCACTCCAGGATCTTAAGAGCTTCCTTGTCCTTCAAAAAAATGCTAAGTCCTGGTCCCATCCAAAAAGCACGTGAAAAGACTTTTAAATTGACTCCTTGTTAAACTCCCTCCCAAAAGTTTATAAAAATACTGAAATAATATTCTCACAAAAAAAGCAAAGTCTGAGTTTAGAGAATGAGTATCAAGCACATGCACAAAAGCTTTCATTTGACCCGTATACAAATGGCTCTAGAGAAAGATACATGAGAAAATTAACAACTACAGAACATGATCTTCGCGGCACCTGACTCAGGGCAGGGGAGAACGAAATAAATAGTTCATAGGGTAGATAAATCTTCTGTCCCTTAGTCCTGTTAGGGAGAGCCCACGGTGGCACAAGGCAGTAAACTTCCAGATAAGTTCCTGAGAGTTGAAGTGTTCTTCAGAGTTTCTTATCTTGCTTCTTCTAAATGCCAACGTTATTGCCTTCAGTATCCTCAGCCTGAAGTCAGCCATCCTGCAATATGAATCAGAATCTATTGTATGGCTGGGTCTCATTGAACAAAATAAAAATATTCCTAGAAAGTAGTTTATCAGATAAATTCGAGGAAATATCTCAAATGATCCATACCTTGTACTCTCAACATTTAGAGGGAATTAAAAGATTGTGTAGTCCACCCATCCCATGAAATCTTAAAGACGTCCATGCAGAGTCCAACAAGGATGCTTACTATAGTGCTCCCTAAAGGGTGACCCACAAAACGTTGGTCTCTGAAATGTTCTTTGTTGAAGTTTCCCTCTTAGAAATCCACATTGTAAATTAGTATAAGGGCACTGAGAAAATTTGTAAGGGAAAAAGATATATATGTCTCTATGTATAGCTATAGAGAGAGATATACATGAACATATTCAACTTTGTTTAGTCCAGCATTTTCTAGCCCTTCTATGATATTTGTTGATTATATTTAATTTAGCAGAAGATAACAGAAAACAAAGAAACATTATAACAGAAATATACATATTCTTACTGCCAAGAGATTAATTCTGACCTGTCCCTGCCATCCAAGGGGCTGAATGGTCATTGGTGAAATTATATCCACCACCACAGAAAACGTTTACACCCTTATATTTTAAAATGAGTGCAAATCCTGGAACTCTGCCAAAGGAAATGTACAGATTACAAACACAGTCTTTTCTGTCTATCAGTTTTACTTATAGGACTCATAAACATCATCTGATCCTAAATAATAAAATGTGTAGATCATGTCTCCTAGGCCATTCATTGATCTTGCCTGGCAGAAAAATTCTTAAATTTGAAAACTCCTTTGCCTACATATTCATCTCTTGGTATAATTTTGTCACATTTTTTCCTTCTTGCTTTTTTCCCAAGCCAGAGTAAATGTCTTCTCATTTGTTACTGATATCGATGAAAGTGAGACTGTATCCTCTATGCATTTTACATAAGAACATTCTGCTTTCTTTAATTAGCACAAATAAAATTAAATATTAGTGTTCAATGAATATCTCTATGATTTATGAGATGAGAAAATTGAAAGGGTAAGCGAACACCTGAATATAAAGATCCAGCTTTCAAAGAATAAAATTAAGTTAAATTTTTAAAAACCCAGATCTTGTTTCTATTTCCTTATAGAGATTGGAGAGCAGGAAATCCTACCCATGTAAGTGATTGTCCTACGCCTAACAGGCTGTGAATTTCTCCAATCCCAGGAGCAAGGTTTCCGTAACTTGAACGGTGCTCAGCCAATAGAAGTGAACTCACGGCTAGTTCCACTATTTGTTAAACAAAAGCAGGTACTGCTCTGAATTCAAAGACGGCGCATGAGGTGGGAACCATCCTGAGAGCTCCATCCTGAAGGGGGCATCCTATGTGAATATACTAAAAACCATTGAATTCTATACTTTAAATGGGTAAATTTTATAGTATATAAATTATATCTCAATAAAGCTGCTTTTAAAAGTTGGTGTTATAAGAAAGAAAAAAAAAAAAGGCTCAGCAGGAACTCATAATAACCTCCATAAGACTGAAGATAATGTATGGCCTCCTTATTAATTGTCTTCAGTGAGGAAGGAACTTGAGGAATTTTGGTGAAAGGTCATGGGAGTTTTTCTCATCATGGGAAACTATGGAGAGAGACCGTGTGTTTAGGTCTCCTGAAGAGTGGAATGTGGAGGACCACCCATAAGAATAAAGAGCACTGACTTGATCCAATGGGATCTCTGCCTAACCCAATATTCTGTTTATGAGAATGATTCAGTAGGGAAGCAATGGCTGCCCTCCATGACATTGCTTTAAAGGTTAGGAATATGACACCAATTTCCCTAAATCCTTTTTTCTTAATACACGATGGACTATTGACAAATTTATCTAAGTCCATCTTGAATCAATTTACATTTTCAGCTTGTTCTAACAATTCCATATGCTTCCAATTCACTTTGGATGATTTGAGTGAAATTTCTGTGTAGAGGCAGAACCTGGCTTGTAGAACCTTGAGGTCCCCACGTCTCTGATTCTTACCACTCCCTTCTCCATGATGCTGTCAGAAACCTCTTTTTTCAGTAGGGGCAAGAGTTTCCAACTCTCCTTCTCTGTCTGTAAGTCTTTTGCTTCCACTGCCTCCCCTGGGTTTGAGTCCTGATTCTACCTTGGAAAACTAAGCTGATCAGTATAGTGTATGGGTATATTGGATACATGCCATAGACATGGGTCCCTAGATATCATTTCAGCACACAGACATGGCAACCCTTACTAAATTTTAGAACCTATCTGGTTCAATTTTATCCATGATGAAACTGAAGTTCAAGGAGGAGAAATCATTTGCCCAGGGTCACAAAATTAGGCAACAGCAAGACTAAAAGTGATGTGTCTTGATTTCCAATTTCAAAACTAACAGGCTGCCTCCCAGACTCACTCATGCTCATCTCAGCCCCTCAGCCTCCCACTTCTGATTTTATCACTGGTTGGATCCAGCACTGACCTCACCATCCTGTCTGGTCGCACCCATGTCTGCTTCATCCTGGTCGGGTTCGAACTCGGTGCCCCTGTCAACAACATCCACACCAGCCTGCACCCTGGGCTTCTCATTTTCCCACTTGGCAAAGCCTTTGTCCTTAGCTGCTTTGTTATGGAACTTGGATTTCATTTTGGGGAAGGTGTGGGACCCTGAGTCCCCCCAGCCAGCCTCAGACCATACAGGCTCGGTCTGGGTAGCCTGGCTCGTGGTGGCCCGCTGCAGCCTCACAGAAATCTTGCGAGAAGAGCCTGTAACCAGTGTGATGGCTCTGCTGTCCAGGTCTCGGTGTCCAGCAGCAACACCAGGGAACTCGAACACTTCATCCTGCACTGGAAGGGGAAAGATTGTTGTGATTATTGTGATTCTTCGACATCTGACTGCTTTATGGCAAACCATCAAAGTTGGCGCAAACAAATGGAGTTTGACAAGCAAGATCCTGGAAGAACAGACAAGAGGCAGAACTAAATTGGTTGCAGGTGAGTTGCCCATTAGTGAGCCCTGAAAGCAGAGGGAAACAAGCTTGACTCAAGGGTTTTGCCACCTCTGCTCACCCTGAAGAAGGTCTTGGTGTTCATAATGACTCTGGGTTCAGCTCCAGAACCCAACCAAGGTCCAGGTGTGGGAAGGTGAGCAGAGAGAAATCGTGGTAGGAGAGAAAGTAAAGAACATTACCTGGGGGCAATGAGGGGCTTCCAGGCAGCGAGCCAGGACTACTGCCCAAGGAGGGCACCCGGGCAAATCTCCTGCAGGCCAGAACCAGGAGGTCTTTGCACTGTTTGTGACAATTGGCTCCACAGTCTGAAAAACCCAGGGTATCACAGATGATTAGTGGGAACCACATGCATTTGGTGCAGACTGGTCTTCCAGGGTGGCGCTTGAGCTGTCAGCCTCCCCTCCCCCATCTTCATTTCTGTGTTGAATCTGAGTCTGGCTCAGGCACACAGAGTGTGTCTAGCAGCTGGAAAAGGGCCAGTGGGTCACTCTTGCCTTCCTGGTATTCCTAAAGTCTCACATTTGTTCAGCTTCTTCCTCTACACAATTCATTGAAGCGCTGGGGAGCAAACGAGCAGGGGCTAGCCTGAGTGGGGAGTTGCCTTTGCCCAAAACTAAATGCAAGTCATAAAGGACTGGGGTTCTTTCCTAGGCCAAGACAGATTCCCCCAAAGAGGCCCCTGAGCCGGAATGAGGGCAAGAAGCCCCAGCTTCTAGTCTCTCCCAGGACCAACTCTTGTCTCTTTTACAGTGATCGTTTACAGCGAGATGTCCCTCCAAGCAGTATTTCTCTGCACTTTTCATTCTTCTTCATTTCCCAAAACCTTTTCTAGGGCAAGTGACGGTATCTTTTGCTTCCTTTCTTTGCACAGACACAGAAAACAAGGTGGGCACATGCTCAATAAACATGTTCCAGATTTGACTATGGCTTTGAAATGGCATGTGGCAGATTCCATGCCATTTCCCATTAGGATGCTTTAGTTAAGAAAGAATATTAGTTACTACTTGGGGTAAAAAATTTTGGCCACTTTGGAAGATAGCAACACAATTATTTCATATGACGAGGGCCCTGCATTTCCCTTAGGCTCACTGAACAGATATGATCATTTTAAAGAGTATACTTCTCTCTTACCATCAAAGAGAAGAACCATTCTAATTATTTCCAATACCCATTTTTTCCCCAAATGGTCTTGTGTCAAATGGTCTTATAAAGACATCACGGAAAGATCAAATTTTAATATGTTCAGTGTATTTTAATTAGTTTTTTCACTCCATGTGCCTTTAAGAGAAAATATCATATGTACAAAGATGATCCAAGGGTTTAATTGATTTTTATCTTCATAAAATTGTGTGTGTGTGTGTGTGTGTGTGTGTGTATGTGGGTGGGTGGGTCTTTTAGGAGATAAGAGACAGAAACCAGAATAAAACTAATGACTTATGGCTGAGTAGTAAGATATCGCAATATCTTTGCTGCTTGAAAGTAAAAATCCAAAGTTAGACGAAGATAACTGATACAGAGAACTAAAGGGGAAGTTTTTTTGAGCAGTAAAAGGTGATTCCCATCAAGGTTCAGGAAAGCTCTCTGTTCCTGCAAAACGAGGGCCAAATACTGACAGAGGGCTGGAGAGAAAAAGGCATCACGAGGGTATAACATTAATCTGAAGGCATTCTGGGATTAAGATGTTTCTTTTTGTAGTTTATTCTATTTTTTAAGAGCATTATCCGATTCTTCAAAGAACCGGTATAGACAGTATGCATAAAATATCCAGGAATTTTTTAAATTAAACACCAATAAAGTATAATAATCATATATGTGCAAGTAGCAACACATTCCTAAATGCCTGTTAATATGCATGTGTATTGCATTTATCAAATATATAGTTACTCAATTGTTTATAAATTTCAATTAAATGAGGGAGACATATGAACGAATTCATTGAAAGCGATAAAAATAAGTTTTCAGGTTTCTTTTCTCATCATCTGTGATTCAGTAGAGAAAGGAAGAGCTATATGAGAGCGGAAAGAAACGCGTATATATTACAGAAATGAGTGTGTGTTTTTTTGTCCCTTGAAGGGTATAGTTCTTGTATACAGCATTTTAGTTAGGCCTGTCCTGCTTCAGAATTCCCACCATAACCATATGCTCATGATTAGCAAGACATCTTAGAGATGGGGGCTCACGTATGCAGGTTGATAAGGGTGGTTTGCTTGCTCTTGTAACAAGCTAAAAAACTCCAGTCTGGGCTCTCCAGAATTCCAGGGAGTCCTTTCCTGGACTCATTAACTCTTCAGATGCCAGTGGCCCAAAAGACCCACATTCTCCATGATGCCAAGAGTTTTCGGAGTTTCACCAGACAAGTTTGACGCCTGCTCCAAATGTCACATTTTTAAATTTTAACCAAGTAACATTTATTTACCTTTGCATTTGTATCCTTGCTTGATTATGCCCCAGAGCTGTAACAAAAGACAAAGGAATGTCAGGGAATCTGAAGAAAAAATCTGGAAAGAAAACAAGGCCACAGAGAAGGAAATCCTGGGAAGCGTGATGACTGGTAGAGCACAAACAGGATGTAACTGCTCCTGACACCCTTCCTGTCAGATAGCAGAACCCTCTCCCAGCCCCCACCCCAGCTGGGGCAATAACAGGAGTTATGCTTCCCTTTTCTTTCTGGGAGCCAAAGGGAGCTGGGATGGGAAACCGATGCTGGTGCATTTACTGGACTTTGGCATAATATGCTCTCAGGGAACTTTATGGGGGAGATTGTCACTCTATCTTTGGAAGCCCCCAGCACCCTCTGCCTTCTTTTTAATCACACTAGCTGCTCTTGACACCCCCTACAGGAAATTTAGCAACCTAAGCAACACACATCCCACTAAAGCATTTCGATTTTGCTAGGTTATTTTCTGAGGAGCATTTGTACCTTGAAGGAATACAGAAGAGAATAAGATCCGCTATTTATTCATGTATTCATTCTCCGTATTTGCTCCGTGTTTGGCCTGTGCCAAGGCTGTGGGAGATGCAGAAAAGGCAGAGATTCTGCCAACCAAGTAGGAAGCAGGCTGTAGGAAAGTGACAAACGACTCAGGAGAGATGAGAGGGCCTACAGTTCCAGGAGGGAGCTTTTGCCCAGCAGTTCAGGGGCATCATCCTGGTGGTGGTGTCTTTGCCCACCTGACACACATCAACTCCATAAAGAAGGGGCCTTCCCATGTTCTTTCTTGTGCCTCCCACAGCACTTGCACATGGGTACCAGGGACACCAGAAACATGCGTTAACAAATATTGATGCATTAAATGGGCTGAGCTCAAGCTGGAGAAGCTCCATTCCTAACCTTTTAGTGTTTAGGTTAGGTGGCTGATATCTACTTAATAAAATGATTTGAAAGAAGCCTACTGAGGCTGATGGGGGTGTGTTCACAATGTATTATAGGGGAACAATGTCCTGAGTGTCATCATGGCCCAATGAGAAGAGTGAATAGCTGCCAATGTGAAGTGACTCAAGGGCATTAGGAAGGCTACCCCTTGCCTTCTTTCTGACAAGGAAATTCCACCAGTGGAGAATAATTCCGCTGAGCCTTAAAAGTTACTTGGTCCTTCAGAATACATTATTAAGATGCAAATGTCTCCTGGAACAGGGCATTATTTTGCTTTGGGGACAGGAAGGATTATTAAGACAACTAACTGGAAGCAAGTCGTCAGGTGCCTAGGATGACTGGAAGAGGGATGGGGAGGAGTGAACACAGAAAAGGGAAGTGGGTGGTCAGGACAATCACGTGTTCAGAACTATAAGGATCTTTAAGATCATCTAGTTTGCTTCTCTTTTATACAAGGTGAGTGTGATGATCCAGGGAATTAAATAATTTGCAAGGTCTCACATCTGGGAAACTTTGTAGTGTTAAGAAATTGTTTTCTCAGGGAGCTCTTAGTAGTAGTCATAACAATAATCATAATGGCTAATGATTATTGAACTCTCGCTATGTGAGAGGCACAGTTTTAAGCTCTTTATGTGTATTAACTCATTTAATGTTCACAATATCCTTATGGGATAGGTAATAATAATTTTCTCATTTTTACAGATGAGGAGACTAAGCTACAGAGAAGTGAAGTCACTTGGCAAGGTCTCATAGCTAGTAAGTAGGGGAAGGAGAATGTGTCACTTGAGGGAAAGACAAGAAGCCATTGCCCTGGGTGTTTTGTGTGTGAGCAAAAGCTACTGATCTAGGAAAAGAAAGGATAAGATTTAAGAAGAAGCATCCTAATATCTGGATATGGCACGTTATTAGCATAGCTGCAGGAACTGCTGAAAAAGATATAGTCGAGATGAGTGGTAGGTATCAGGAGGGGAGATCAGCGCATCCATCGCTTGCTAATGATTACTTAATAACTTGGAGATGACTCTAGGCAGGAAGAGGCTTTGGGTCAGCGTGCCAGCCAAGGACAGGAGACGGCGACCTCATGTAGCTGGTACGCAGGAGTACTTCCCACAGTCCTTTGATTTGAGACCTCAAGCTACCGTCAGATTTGGAGCAAATGTTTGTGGTATAAGGAGCACTGGACTGGGAGTCAGGAGACCCGGATATGAGTCATGGTCCTGCTGCTAATGATCCATGTGACCTTAAAGAAGTCACTTAACTTCTCCAGACCTCAAGTAAGGGAATTAGCAAAACTCTTTCAGTTCTGGAAATCTAATTCTAAAATAAATACATTTCAACTAGTGTCTGTTTGCCCTCCTTACCCTTAAGATGGAATTTATTTCAAAAGCAGGTGGTCCAGGCACTGAAAAATGGTTCCTCTACATTCTCCCACAATTCCCTCCAAGAACACATCTACTGAGTTAAATTTATAAATCCCTTTAAAAACCAATGGACTTTAAAAAAATGTGTGAGTAAAGATCAAATCAAATTGTACCAATGAAATGAAATATATTTTGAAAAAATAAAAAGGGCTATCAAAACTTTAAATGAGTTAATTTCAATTAAACTCCAAAAGTATCAAGGAATACTAAAAAAAAAGGAAACATTTACTCTGAGCTATGTGGCATGCAATACGTCTGCTATCATTTAATCACCACAACAACATGACAGGTAAGTTTTAACCCCCTTTTACAGATAGGAAAACAACCACTCACAGGTGGTCAAGAACTTGGTCAAAGACATAGAGTTAATAAGGGGCAGAATTGAGATTCAAAGCTAGGGTTCCAGACTGCAAGTCCAGAGCTTTCTACCTCATCACAGCTGCCTCAAGAACGTAGTGCCAGCAAATCTGCTCTCATGAGTTGGGGAGAGGAGTGTGGAAGTCCCTGAGAAAGACTACCTTTCTGCTTCTACAGAACCAGTGACTCCATAGAAGGAAGAGACCTCCAGAAGGGCTGGAGAGCAGAGATAAGATCTTGAGATATGATAAGGGCCCTCCAGCTCTCACACCACACCAAAGGACAGATGTCTCAACCTGACTTTTTGCTGAGCAGTGCCATGGCCCAACAGATTCACTGGACCGCAGTCTGAGGGAGAGAGTTACACATGGCCCCATCCCACTTCAGCATTTTTCAGGTCTAGATACATCCAAAAGTTCCCATTGGAAGTGAGAAACAAGAAAAAGGAGATGTATTCGTTGTATGATAAAGTGGTCAAGTGATGCAGTCCAGAGGCAAAGCTGCTAGAAGAAGAACCTCTCCTTCCCCGGGGTGGGCAAAAGGAGCTAGTTAGGCTGGCCTTGCCCTTGACGACATCAGCTGTTGTGACTACCTGAGGCCATTTTTGAGGTAACCACTGCCTCTTATTTACCCATGCTCAGAGGAGTGTGTGCTTGAACACAAACCCCTGCCTTTGGGTCCATCACAGCCAGTTCTTCAAGCATAGTATGGGAAAAATGTAATTTAGTGGTAGCATATAATATCAGCTATGAATTCAGTATGGGTCACCAGTGAGCCATGACTCCCGAACGAAGCTAACAGAGCTGAGCTCTGGCATCTTAACAGAGGAGCAACAGTCATACTCACCTGGCTGCTGGGCCACCCTCAACTAGAGTACCACAATTTCCATTTTATATAACTTGCGTGTCAACTAGAAGATGTTCAGGGCCCAAGAGTATTTGTTTAATATGAGCACCAAAGCCGGATTTAGTTGTCAAAGAATTACCAAGTGTGGGGAAATGAAGTGTACAATCTTCATTTGTTGCAGTGATGCAGGCAGAGCACAGGATTCAGAGTCAGAACACCTGTGTTTGAGTCCCAGCCCTGGTTCATTATTGGCTGTGAAATCCTGGGAAACTTGAGTTATCCTCTCTGGACCTCTCCATCTTCATAGGCAAATGGGGAGAGCCACATGCCCACCTCAGGGACTAGTTATGAGGATTAATTACACTAACGTCCATGGAAGTACTTCCTTACCGTCAAGTGCCAAGTAAATGTTATTACTATAACCATCTCCTCCCCAGAAAGACTTTTTTTTTCCTTTTTGAGTTATGAATTATTGAGCCATGCTATGATGGATTTCTAGTTACTGACACCATATGAAATAAGAACTGGGAGGAACTGGCTAAGATGAATACTCCCCTTAAATGTACTCATTTATGAGTATTAGCGATGAAGGCCAGGGGCCATTGGGTGGAACCTTTCCTGGCAGGGATTAACAGACACTCCGCTCTCGAGTTATCAGGCCTCATCAACCTTCCCTGTCTTCACCAGCCCTACATTCCTAGAAAGAATAGAGCTAACCCCGCAGATTTTGCTTTTGCTTTTCATTTAATTTTTAATTTCAAGGAGCCATCCTGTTTTGTTTCTGATCTAAGGCAGGCGCTGGACTCCGTTAGTGTCTCATTTTCCTATCTTCTCAGAATGATACACAAATAACTCCATACAAGGGAAAACAATGGAAAACAGACTTACAAATCCTGCACAGTGTTCGCAGAAGGTTGGCTTGAGATAGGTCATCTCCTGAAAATTATGGACAAATCCTGGTCCCATTTTACAGTGCAGTTGGGACTTAGCTCTCAGGAAGTAAGCCATCATTTCATCTTTACTTATTAGGCCATCCCTGTGAAAAGAATCCAAGAAGCGAGGGATCTTTGAATACCATATTGCTAAGTAGTTGCCACGCTTTAATCATCCACCTCCCCAACCTTTGTGGCCAAAAGCAGGTGGGGAATATTCACATCTCTGTCACATCTGAAAGGAAGAGAGGACCTCAAAGGACAGCTTTAAGTGCCAAAGTCATTCTTAGTAAGCAGAAGGTGTGCGTGTGTGGAGACCACATCCTTCTGTGCCAATTCAGAACTCCTTATATCTCATCTGTCCTCTCTTGGGGTGCTCCTGTTTCGAAGGCAGTCATGCTCCCATCCCCTGTTCTCCAGCCTCCACCGGACACTGCTCCTACCAGGTTTTGCTCCATCTCTTTACCCACTCCTTCCTCTGTCTATAAATACACTCAGGACTTCCCCTCTTAAAAAATGTCTTTCCTCATTCTTTCTACCATCTCCAACACTTGTCTTTTCTCTCTTCCTTCTCTTACTCCCAAAGTTTTCAAAAAGAGTATTTATTAGATGTTTCCATTTCCTTCAATTACCCTTTACTCCATATAATCAGGTTTCTAGCCCTACCGTTCTATTGAACCTGTCACAATGACATCCTCATGGCCTTTTCTCATTCTTTGAACTTGCTGACCTCCTGGCAGCATGTGACCTGGGGACAGGTTTCCTCCTTTTTGACACTCTCTCCTGCATGGACACCTGTGATTCCATGCAGCCCTGGTTTCCCTCTCGCCTCTCAGGCTCCTCCTTCTCCAGCTCTTCTGCAGAACCCACTTCTTCGTTTCAGCTTCTACTTGTGGGGAGAGGAGTCCCCGAAGCTGCATTCCTCAGGCCCCACGCTCATGGTCCTCTAAACTTTCCCATCAGAATTTGCTCACACTCCTGGGACTCCAGCTTACACAGCTGGGCTGAAGACCTAACAGCTCATATCTCCTGCCCTGACTGTTCTGACTCTTGGTACCGCATCGTCAACAACTTGCTAGAATCTCTTCCTGGATGGTTCACTGTCCTTTCAAAACCAACATAGCTAAACTGTCTGAAAAGAAATCATGGGAGCTACGAATACTCCAAATTTCGTTTTTAGAAAAATTATAGATATTTACATATCTGCTTGGATAATCTCAGTTCTAGCTAAAGAACCAGCAGAGAAAAGAAATGAAGACTAGGAAGTGATTTTAAGTCCACGTCCTATGTGTATGCCACTGACAGAAGCAAAGTAAGGGAAGAAGTGGGTAGTTTGCAGGCAATTTAAATTTTATTTTCTAAGGGAATTTTATGTTTCTAATAATTTAATTTGTTTAAGAAGTTTTCTTTGTTCTAGATACACAATGAAGATGAATTAAGGTTTTAAGACATTTATGATGTCTTTCCTTGATGTGTTGAATTGCTTACCGATTTTATTTTTAAAAAATCCTCACACCAACAAAAATTTAGTGGATTTTAGTGTGATATAATTTGGATATTTCACCAATATGAAAATCCAGCATTTCATTACAGTTGATTTCTAAACTAGGAACTAACTAAAAATTAAGCAATCAAATTATTAATGTCAGGGTTTCTTGGCAAAACCTTTTTTTAATCATTATTTTTTAATGAGCTGGGTTTTAGCTTCTAAAGCCATTTAATTTTTCAGGAATCATTTGAAGCTAAAGAGAAACATATACAACCTTTGACTAGCAAAGAAAAAAACAAAGCATGGCCATCTCTTAGCTATCTGCAGCCATGAACTGCTCTCCTAAAGACCATGAGTAACATAAAATAATCTTACTTACTTGATGAGTTTTAAGATTGCCTTCAGGCCCGCTGGTGCTGAGGACTCTACCAGGCTAGATCTAACTATATTTCTCCTCTATTCTTTTTTCATGGCGGTTTTGGGCTTGATGAACTAGCTAAGCAGTGGAAGTAATATGGGAAATGGAGAGCCAGGTTAACTTGCAAATGAGTACTTGTACCCAACACTGATGAGGCGGTCTGCCTTGTGAGTCCATCCAAATAGCCATGTCCATGAGCACCAAGGAAAAATCAGTGAAAAGTTACTTTTGGCTCGTCAACACACTAAGACTGAAGCAGTCAAGATGTAAACTAAAGATTCCCCTGCTTTCCTCTGAAAATCATTTTCTGCTTCAGGACAGTTGCATTAAAATGTAACAAAATGAAAACTTACTGATCTTTGTCCAGCACACAGAAGGAATCCAAGAAGGGAAAATTGGCAGCTATACTTTCAAAGTCCTCTTGGGAGATGTACCCATCATGGTCATGGTCATAGTTTCTAAACACAGACTGAAAAGGAAAGACAAATATTTATTGAATGACTATTGGTGAGTCAGGCTCTGAATTCATGATTGAGAAAGCAATGATAACTAGCATATTATTCTTTCTATCAAGGGGCTTAGAATCTAGTGAGAGAGAATGAAATCAAGAAGCCTCTATGGTATAATAAGATAAGTGCAATGCTGAGGACAAAAACAGAGTGCACTGCGGGGAGAGGGGAAGGAGATTTTAAAAAGTTTCCTGGAGAAAGTGAGGTCTAAACTGAAACCTCAGGGTTGAGCAGGAGTTAGGCTTGTGGAATTCACAAAAGCCAATACTACAACAATGGGAAATGCAGCTTTAAAATGTTTATCTCAAAAATTAAAGCATACGTTGGGGCTGGCCCCGTGGCCGAGTGGTTAAGTTCGCGCGCTCCGCTGCAGGCGGCCCAGTGTTTCGTTGGTTCGAATCCTGGGCGCGGACATGGCACTGCTCATCAGACCACGCTGAGGCAGCGTCCCACATGCCACAACTAGAAGGACCCACAACGAAGAATACACAAATATGTACGGGGGGCTTTGAGGAGAAAAAGGAAAAAAAAAAAAAGGCCTTGTGCCCATTAAAAAAAAAAAAAAAAAATTAAAGCATACGTTAAATGCAATTCCAATCAAATTCCAGAGGGAATTTGTTTCAAATGAACAAATTGACTCTAAAGTTAAAAAAGAGGTAACCATGTTGAGAAGAGCCTAACACTGTTTAAGGTGAGAAGTAATGAGGGAGAATGAGCCCTATAGGAAATCAAACAACCTACAAAACTACATTAATCAAAACATGGCATTGTAACTTACTGCAGAGAGTAAAGTCCAGAAACAGATCCCTGTGTATATAGGAATTCAGAATATCAGAGAGTATCTTTTCAAATCCACAGGGAAATTATGGATTCTCCAATAATTGCTTTTGAGTTAAATGGCTAATAATCTGACAAAATTAATTGCCCCCGAAATAAAGTCTAGATGCATTAAATATTTTAATGTAAAGCAATAAAGCTGTAAAAGTACCAAAGGTAAATAGATGAAAGTATTTTTCATGCTTTATCATCTTTCAGTGAGAAAGGCCTTTCTTAGCATATCAAAGTCAGATGTCACAAACAAAAACATTTTATTACAATAAAATGTAAAATATCTGAATCAAAAAAGCTCAATTAACAAACTTAAAGAAAAATAGAGAAAATTATTTGCAACATATACGAGAACAAAGACACAAAAGGAAAATAGGCGATCACTGAGGTAAAAATGCAAGTGACCGATACACTCATGGAAAGATGCTCAGCTCTGCTAATAATTATAGAAGTGCAAGGGAAACTTTTTATTTTTTACCTCTCAGACTGGAAAACATTAAGATAATTGATAATTTCCTAGAGTACATGAAACTAGGCCCTCTCATATCAAGTTGGTGAAGTAAACAGCCGCAATCTTTCTGGAGGCCAATCAGTGCTTACTCTCTGACTCAGCAACTCCACTTCTAGGAATCGTCCTGAGGAAGTAACTGAACAAGGCTTCTCAAAGGCGTACACGTGTATACGCATGTGTGTGTCTGTATATGCATGTGCGGGGAGAATAAAGTCACATAAGTTCATTTACAAATCATCAGTGGTTATCCCTAGAGAGTTGAATTACCAAGGCCTGAAAGTAAAACTTTTCATTTTCTGTATTTTATGTAATGTTTGATTATGTACAATGATTCGGGCTTTCTTTATAATCAGAGAAAAATAAAACAGATTTTTCCACTGCTCTCTACTAAGTTGGGTTTTCAAAATGGTTTGTAAGTTCTCCCTCCAAACACATGTATGCAAACATATATCTGACCTAGAGTCCAGTTAGAATGAATCTTTCTCTCTTTTTCCTATGGTTTCTGTCTATTCTATATATTGCCCTAGGCCACAAGCTGCTTTAGGAGTATTTGGGGAAGTTGGCAAAATATAAATGAACAAATTACTTAATTAAAAATATGGTTGTTTAGCACCCATTGTAAGTTTATCCATAGATAACAGAATTGTGCAAAGTCACAAAGCATTACATTTTTTTGCAAGTCCAATATTAATACTTATCTACCATTAAAATTAACTGTTATGGAGTGCCTACTATTTATAGTCTAATATCCATATTTATACTGAGAGTACAATATTTTTTGTGGAATAATAGTTAGTATGAAAATTCACAATAGAACCTAGTCTTTCATTTAATTAAACCAACAGTAGGCAATTTATTAAACTGGGCCAACCTTCCCCATGAAATTGGAATTTGAGAGAAGAGAAGAGAAAAGAGGTAAGGAGAGAGGGAGAGAGAATGAGAGAGCAGGACGGAGGGAGGGAGGGAGGGAGAGACAGACTTCCCATGTGGAGCAAAGAAAGTCTGTCTGCAGAGAATGGAGTAAGCATTCAGAGCAAAGCAGAGACGAGAGTAGGAGAAAGAATAGCTGTGTCTTCCATTTCCTGACTCCAGACCTTCCTGAGCTACAACTCCATCCACCCTGGATCCTTTACCCACCTTCCCTGGTTCCAGGTTGGGTCTGTTACTACTGTATCATCATGTGGCCTCCACTGGACCTTATGGCTTTCTTAGCCCCTTCCCTCAACTTTCTAATCTTTCCTTCCTGCCTCAGATACTCCGCATAACGTTTCTTTCAGCACCGCATAGTTTCCTGGACGAACCAAGATGTAGAACATTCTTTCTTTTTCTTTAAACACCTTTTCCTATCAAAAAGCACATTATATCCCCAAAACTTGATCCTATGGCATCAAAGTATGTTCCAATCCATTAAAGTAGATGTTTAATCAAGGATCACAGTTTCTAGTACCTAAGATGTCTCCATTTTTCCCACATTGGCACCTCTACTCTTCTTTCTATATGGAAATTCTGACAGAGCCTTGCCCTTCATTAAGTGATGTCTCTGACCTAAATGGCATTGTGCTACTGTGTCACAGACCCCCAAATATGTATAGCCAGAGAAACTACCCAACCTACAGGATCTTTTCCTACCCTCAAGTAACCAATTGTTCAGGCATTTTATTGTGACCTATGTGGGTTTTTAATGAGTAGATTCTAATCCACGAACAGTCCTTAGGTTGAGGGACAATGACAGAGGTGTCAAATGCCTGGGAAAACTAGGAGTTAGAAGTAGATGAGAGTATTTGGGCAAGTGAGAACAGACTGACATGAAGGGGAAAGGGGGCCTTTCTGGGAGATTCTCCTCCAGAGCCCAACGCCAGGTAGACCTAAGTATCTGCTGAATTGTTCCTACCTCCAGAGGGCTGTTTTCACGGACTCCATCTGATTCCTGGACAACCAGAGAGTATCTGGAAAATATTCATAGAGGAAGGGGTCTTCTAGCCCTCACTCTTTACTCTCCCTCAACCACTTACCTCAACTAATTTCCTTATGTGCTTGTTGATGACCGTGGGGTCTGGCTTTGGCATCACTCCTGATGCCCACTCCAGGGGCACCACGGGCTTGGTGGGCGTCGTAGGGGAGGTAGGCTGCTGATAGAAAACACACACATTTTTCAACTTTTTCTGGAGCCTTGAGTAATTAGGACCAGGGACATTGAGAAAGAAACATAAGTTTTTTTATATTAATAATACCATTAAAGACTTATGTTTATGTAGCACTTAAATGTTTTGAAAACAAACGCTGATGGAATGTTTGTCAGTGGAATATTCTGTCAGTGGAATCTAATCTGTAACCGAATACATGCTTGGATTGTGCATTTTGTTTAGCAGCAGCCTAGGTTCTATTATTTTAAATGGAAAAAAATATATTGCTCTCCTAGCCCATCCAAAAATCCTACCCAAGTTCCTCAAATATTACTAAAACATTCTCAAACATGTATACATACATACATACAATTCAGACATATTTTTGTATAATACAACATATATAAAACATTACTTATGCAATTCTTTAATACTTGGTGTTCGTGATAATTTAGTAGACGTGTGCAGTAGATGGGTCCCAGTGCACGGCCAAGTTTATGTCCTGATGCCAGCATCTCTCTTGATATGCTTAATCACTTCTGACTGTTTGGCTAATCATTAGGTTTTTCTAGCCCTCTTAGGTGAACATGCTTTCTCCACAGGTTTTTCCAGGTTCTTGCAAGACATTTTCACTTAATAATGAGAAGGAGATGGTGGCGATAATGCATAACATCTTTACACAACACAAGCATGAAACACAGCCCTATCAGGAGACCAGCCAAGAATGCTGTGCACTTTGCATCCTCCCCCTGGGACCCTCAGACAACGTAAATATTCTTGCTGGCGCATGCATTCAAACCTGTATTAGCAGGGTTTTTTCACTTGATACTGAATTGGGAATAAACATTTTTGCAAGAGGAACTGAGGAGTAACTGTACTGATTTAAGCCCCTAACCACGTTGTGAGGTAGGTGTTGCTGGTCTCCCGTGGGTTACCAACCGGAGCAAAAATTACCTGCTGTCTGGCTTGGTCACCCACACACTGACACACTCACACAATCACTTGCACACACACCTGCACACATCATGGCTCTTTCTATCAAGCTTTTCATTTTGTTGATCTGATAAAGGATAAACCCACAGTTCCCAAACCATACAGCTAGGTGCCCTGCCTGAAGCATTGCAGCGAACTCAGAGCACACCAAAAGGTGCTTCAAATGTCCAAGGGAAACAGAGCGCTACTCACTATCTGTCGGACACCACACGAACTATCAGCTTGAAGTAGTTCGCAATTCACCCATTAGATCGTGCTACATTTCTTTCAACGATACCGTATCTTTACAAAGCAAAAAACTCAATGTGGAACAAGAAATAAGAGCAGCAGAACAAAATTTAATTCCAGAATTTAAGAAACCGTACAGTGCCCAACAGGTACACACATCCTTTAGTAAGTAATTGTGGTTACTTAGGAATGAAATAAAAACTTATTTTCAATGTATGTGTGTTATTTTTTTCAAATGGGCGCTAAGTCATTAGAACATAAAAAATTTGCTAAGTTGCTTGAATCTAACTGTTCTATAAGTGGAACCGTTAGGTATTTCTTCTGACCTAGAGGTGAAAAAACACAATTTAATTAAACCTTTTTGGTTAGAAATTCATGCTCAGGTTTTCATTTGGAAGTAGGAGTGTGAAAAATCTGACACGTGAAGTAAAACGCAAAGAAGAGCGAGTGAGGCACTGAGGGTACCACGAACAGAAAAAGGCGGAGAAGCTCCAGGACTAACTATTCAGGTTAGAGAAGTCGACACCCACTGTAAGCACAGTGAGGTGACAGGTTCTCGGTAACGTCATCCTGACTAGATATTGTTCCCTAGTATCAGCACATGTCGATTACTAAGCACAGGGGCCGGTCAGTGGCGCAGCGGTTAAGTGCGCACGCTCCGCTTTGAAGGCCCGGGGTTCACTGGTTCGGATCCCGGGTGCGGACATCGCACTGCTTGGCACACCATGCTGTGGTAGGCATCCCACATATAAAGTAGAGGAAGATGGGCATGGATGTTAGCTCAGGGCCAGTCTTCCTCAGCAAAAAGAGGAGGATTGGCAGCAGTTAGCTCAGGGCTAATCTTCCTCAAAAAAAAAAAATACTAAGCACAAACTAGGATAACATTTCCCTTAGAGAAAAGACAGAAAGAGATTGCGAAATGCGTTTTAACAGACTCATAGGATTTTAGCACTTTGAAGGGGCTTCTAAAGCTTCTGCTTTTACAAATGATAAAAAGACTTTCCATGTTTGATGGAAATGTCTGCTAAAATTGGCAGCAATTTATCTTGAAAATAAACTAAGGTAAATCTAAAGAGCACAAAGCAGGCAAGCATGATAAATGGGCTGTTCCTCCCCTGTTCCTGATACAAGGGTGCTGGGAAAATGATGGGCAGCGCGGCCAGGCAGGAAAAGCACAGATGCTGAACACAGACAGGCCTGAGGCCGAATCCCACCTCTCCCACTACTGGCTGTGTGGCCCGTGTGAGACACTTTTGCTCACCAGACTCAGTTCCTTAACATATGAAAGAGATGACACATATATGATGCCCTGCCAGGCATCTAAAAACCAACTGGTATCAACTCAGGTGCCTGGTTATGGTTAAAGGAGTCTGCAGGTGGAAACGCTGCGTGCGCATATACAGCACAGCTTACTGCACCACGGCCAGGTTCCTCACACCAAAGCTGCAAAATGAGGGTGGAGCTTAGGCATTCCTGTTTTTTCGGTAACTTTACCTTTCTCTAGCTCTGTCTTAGCCGTGCTAACTTTGAAGTGTCTGGTCCCCACTCCTCACTTTGTCTGTGCTGTATCTTCTGCAATGTCCCCAGGAGATGGGCCTCTGGGGACTGGCAGGGAGGTGCATGTGCTGATGGAACCACCACACTCACCATTTTAAAAATGGATGCTACCAGGTCCACTGACTCAGACTCAAGTGCATGCCCTCCTGGCACCAGAGAACAGCTCTTGCAGTCATTCTGCCTCTTTCAGTCTGAGGGTTCAGAATCACAGCAGGTATTAACAGATGGACAGACTAAGGGTCTATAGTCACTGGCAACATTCCACAGAGTCCAACTGGTAAGAAGGTAATGCATGAGACCTTTATAAGAAAACTGATCTCAGGATATGAGTATAAGAAGTGAGCACAGGGGCCGGCCTGGTGGTACAGCGGTTAAGCGCACATGTTCCGCTTCTCTGCAGCCCAGGGTTCGCCAGCCTGGATCCCGGGTGCAGACATGGCACGGCTTGGCAAGCCATGCTGTGGTAGGCGTCCCACATATAAAGCAGAGGAAGATGGGCACTGATGTTAGCTCAGGGCCAGTCTTCCTCCATAAAAAGAGGAGGTTTGGCGGCTGATGTTAGCTCAGAGCTAATCTTCCTCAAAAAAAATTAAATTAAATTAAATTAAAAAAAAGAAGTGAACATGGACACTTTTTCCTTCAACATGCAAACCTCATCCTCACTGTAAATTTCAAATTCACCCAGGTATTTTTTAATTAGTGCAAAACATATCTAAGATACAGTCCACTTGCTAAAACTAATGAGCAGTGTACATTCAGTAAAACAATGTTCTCAATCTCATTATAGAATGTTTCTTTACTAAGAGTCAGCCATCAATTAAGTGAGACACTAGTTAATGTGATATTGAAATTCTGAGCTGAGTCAATCATTAGAAGAGGAATTTGTGAATTATGATGAGAGTATTTAAAATTCATTAAATCTAGTTTTATATTGAAGGGGATTTTTTTAAAAGCCTGGAAGCGTCTAAAACATCTTTAACGTTAAGATAAGCTGTGGTTTGTTGTTTTTGGTCCTATATGCAGGTGAGAACTCACCTTCAATCTCTAGATCACAAAGCACCATTGTAATGGCCAATTACTGTAAACGACAAACTGTTGTGTTTGGCACTGATCCTTAGAGAGGAAACAATACCTACCGATTTAGAATTTCTAGGCTCCAGCACCAGTGACAGTTTGTAAATATCGTCTTCTGTGTGATAGAGGTCCAGAGAAAGCTACAAGAAATTAGAATGGATAAATAATTATGTTGGATCACATTTATTTATTTATTTACATTGCTGAAATATTTTTCAAATTGAATGTTTAAGCCCAGTGTCTAATAATTTGAGCGAATGTAGAACAGTAAAAAGATGGCATGCAGGTGTGGAAAATGAAATTTTAAAAAGAAAAGGTTAAACCTTGTGTGGTCATCAGCATCAACAAGAACCATTGACTCAATGCCTCAATAATATTTATTGAGCAGCTACGAAGCGCTGAGCTGGAGATGAGGGATCCTTGATATTTACAGGCTTGAAGCAGGGGCAGAGATGTAAAATAAGACTGGTAAATGCAATAAATGCTGTCTTAGAGGCTTGATCAAAGAATTCTAGAAACAAAGGAGTAATTAATAGATTTCTATTATTTTAGGGCATTGTGCTAAGTCCATGTGATAGAAAATGGTATAAAATCATTTCCTGCCCTCAAGGGCCTGACGGTTTATTTGAATAAATAGGAATTGCACACAAAATGATGTGTTCATATCAACAAAAGGCAACACATGCTAAGTGTGAAGTAAGTTGCCGCACTCTAAGTGCTGTAGGAATTGTTCAGGGAGGCAGCCTATAAAGTACGAGGGAGAGGTTTTCGAGTCAGATAAACCCAAGTTTAAATGCGGAGCCTGCTACTGGTTAGCCCTGTCACCTTGAACCGGTTATTTCCTCTCTGCCACTCAGGTTCCGCATCTGTAAAATGGGCGTGGCCATAAAAGTCCCTACTGAATTGGATTTTTATCAGGAGCAAATGGAGTAATGCATGTGAAGTGCCACACGGGATCTGGTACACAGTGAAATCTCAAGAAACATCATTTAGTGTTGTCGATGTTGTTATTATTATAGCTGTTACTAATAATATTATTACGGGTAGGTGCCACTGAAGACAGAAATGATCAGGATGGCATCACAGAGGAATTTATGAACTGGGACCTGAGAGGACTTGGACAAATGAAGAAGGAGAGGAAGATCAGGGTAAGGACGACAACGAGACCAAGACTGGAGAGCACTGAGGAAATCTGTAAAACCTTAAAACGCACAGTCCCCTTCGCCAAAAGAGAAGTCATGAGACTTAAAATAAGACTGGATCCCTCTCACCCATGTCCTTCAATGTTAAACACCCAGTTTATCACCCACTTCATCAGCAGAAGATAACCACGTGCTCTCTCTTTTCTTCAACCATTTAGGCATGAAAAATTTCCTCCAACATGTTTTGTCTAAAGATACAACTTAATGTGTATGGGTGCAGAGTGAGGGGAAAAGAAAGAAACAAGAGAAAACTCAGATGCAAAGGATGTCCTTCAAGGATTTATCTTCTTGTTCTACCTTATTTAAAAAAGTAGACATTAATAAATGTCATTTTTGAATCATTCATTCATTCAACAAATATTCATTGATCACATAATATGTGCCACAGACCATTTTAGTCACTGTTCTAGTGACTAAATGTAACATTTAAATTAAGGATTTCATAGCTCAGGGCATATATGGTTTTCCCTAGACTTTGTCACCTAGAGTTCTTCTCTAAGCATAATAAAATTGACGTGATTTTACTATAAAATTTCCCCAGCATCAATTCAGGTCATGAAAATCCAAAGTTCACAAAGAATGGAAACTATATCCACCCTCCCCTGAACAGCAGTCACTCCAGCCTCCCAGGGGCTCTGCCTTTTTGCAGGAAAGGAACCATTCCCAGGTCACAAACAAATGCCTTGAGGAGTCAGCCCATCGCACAAGAGTGAAGCGGGATGCATGAAAGAGAGATTTTGATAGAGATATCGGTATAAAAATGTCTTATTTGGAAAAAGTGTCTTTGCAGATGTAATTAACTTAGGGATCTTTCCTCTTAGCTTGACGATAAGAAAAATTTGTGATAATAAATGGGATCTGACGCTGGGTCTCTGTGTTAGGGAAGCAAGAGGGAGAGGTGTGGTCTCTGATGAATGGGCAACAACCACTACTCCACTGAGGCAAATTGTCGTCAGGCTGACAACAGTTGCCATATCTTCTAATTTCTCAAGAGAAGTCAAAAATCTGGAGTTTTATATGAAGCATCCCAATTTTTAAACAGTGGAAACTAATAAAAATTTTTATGATTCTACATGGGCCAAACAAAACACACCTGCCATTGGCAGTTGCCCACCATTTTGTAAATTCCCCAAAAGACTCTGCTGGTCTCTCAGCCCCATGAAAGCAAGCAGTGCATGTGTTTTTTCCACCTCTGTAATCCCAGTCCAGCTTGCCGCCTTGCATTGTGAATGCTACACAAATAGAAAACCAAGTGATTTCTTCCTTCTGAATTCCTTGTTATCAGGAGTTAATCCAGACTTTGATGAGCATCTTCCTTTCCTCTTAACTTGGCCTCCAAGGCCTGAGTGTGCACTGATGATTGATGCTGGCATCTGCTGAAGGTGGGATGGCAGCACTGCTGGAACATCTGACCAGAAATCCAGATAAGCTACACACGAAGTGGGGAGGATGCTCTTTCAAAAGAAACAGAACATCTTTGGGTGTTTTTATATGTCAAATGGATAGATATCTGACCCTAAAATGGGAACATTTTGGTCTTTTCCAAATGTTTGCTCTCCATTGATTAGTGAGAACATGGGAAAGTCACTAATCTTCTTCAGTCTCAGTCTTCTGATCTGTAAAATGGGAATCATAAAAAAGCTCCCTCCCAGGACTGTTGTGAAGATTAAATGAGCTCGTATGTGTCTGATGAGGTTTGTTCAGAGGGTCACATGGATGGGGGCTGCAGGGATTGCCTTCCAGTCAATGCAGCAGCCAAACGCCACTGTGCTCATCCACGAATGTAAAGCCAGCCTCTGGGTCACTCCTGGCATCTCTCTGCTTTCCCAGCCATGATCCTACTTGCTTTCTCAGATCTCTTCTGGGCTTTACAGCCCTGCACAGAGTGACCCGTCCTACTTCCTACACACTTTTTTTATAACAGGCAGCTTGTCAATGAGATTTCAAGAAGGTTTGCTTGTGTCTAATATATTTTGAGTTTGGTTGTTTCTGAAAACTGTTCTGAGTCACTATTTCAGGTTGTTGCATTCACGCCTGATCCTATCAGCAAAGATGGGTTGTAGATTTATCCTGCACATTAGAACCTGCATTGCCGTCACTGGAGAATTGTGAAATAAAATACACTTGGTCATCAAATTATCTACATTCACCATTTTTGCAATTGTTCGTCTTCTTTTTTTTTTTTTATGAGACTGTAAAAATACAGGGGCTTTCCACTTATTTGCATAGACTCAGAATGGTAAACGTAACTGATAGATCTAAAAATACTATCAAAAGAATCAGACTATTTCATATACCACAAAATAAGAAGCCTCAGCTTTGAAAGCTCCTGGTTATGTGAACCGGGATCACAGTGGTAAATGTCTTCTCCAGATCTTCCGTGAAAAGGGGAACAACCCAAATCCCAGGAGTCTGGTGGTGTGCCCCTCCTTCCTTCACACGCCCAGTGCTGCGCAGGGGACTAAGGTTACAACGACAAAAATGGTATACACGGTCCTCGCCCTTAGAGACTTTGTCCTGTAATTAACTCCTTTTCTACACATCCATGAAGAGGGAGAGAGAGAGAGATTAAGTTTTACAGCTGCAAAATAAAATAAATGTCAGCAATATGCCCACTTTACAGAGGAAACATCAATCCGAGGCAAACTGTCCGAGAGAGAAAAAGCCCCAGGCTGGGATTCAGAAGTTTGCCCTCTGCAAGCCTTTGGTCCTTTATGGATCTCAGGTTCTTCACTTGTAAAATAGGAAGAGGAAGGGGTGATGTTATACTCGCTGCTCCGCCCCAGCATCATCTCCCAAACGGGGCATTTGCGAGAATCTACCAAAGAAAGGTATGTGAAAACTGCACTCAGTTATTACAGAAAGTTCGAGCATTGCCGGGCAGCCTGCTGCACAGAGGAGGCATTTAGTGGTTGTTGATTCACTTAAGAGCTCTCATTTTTCATCTTCCAGGGTGTTAATCATGTATAAACTACGTCACCTGGGGCCACGATTAGAATGGCAGAAAATTGACCTACAGTCTACAAAAGAATCGGCCCCTCAGATGCATTTGGGCAGCCGCAGTCAATCGTATGGTTCTAATCCCAACATGTGTGCACTTCATGAAATGCTCACCGGACTCCAGCAAACGCCCCATGGGAATCTCCTCAGTCCTCATTCTGAGGAGATTAATCCCCCAGGGGCCAGGAAAAATGAATGAATATTTCTCTGCCTTGAACTTTCTCCTCAGTTGTGGGGAGAGAGGAAGGATCTTGGCTTTAAATAGAAATTGGCTTGATGATCAGTGACTCATATGCGGGACCGTGCTGGCCTGAGGAGCCGCTGGGCCGGAACTACGGAATCAGGTTGACTCTTGGTTCTTTATTCTCAAAGCTCCACCATTCCTTACATCTAGAATCATAGAAGGTGAGAGCTGAAAGAGACCTCACAAATGAGCACACAACCCTTTACAAAAAATCCAGAGTCAAGGCTGGTTAGCAACGAGACAAACCTGGGTAACTGCGGAGGCAGGACTAAAAGCCGGATCTCGGATCTAAGATTCTTGCCACCACACTATACTATATAGCACTGCCAGTACTAAGTATGGTGTTTGGTGGCTTCTAAATTTTCCTTCAACACCTCTGAGAGTGAGAGAGAGAGAGATTAAGCTGGCATCCTCTTTGTTTCTTCTTTCCTTTCCAACAAAATGGAATCGTTTCTTAGCTTTTATTTGTAGAGTTCAGATTTTCCATTTGCACCCCCAAAATTTCGTTCAAAATCCTTCAATATTTTTCTAAATATCTGTCATAATGTTGCATGCTTCATTTACAACTCAATTTCCCTGCTCCATCATTATCTTTTATCTGGATGAGACATTGCCCCAGTGTAGGCATCTGCTCTGTGAAGTGATCCTCCACGTCGTGGGGACAGCCTGGATACAGACGCTTGAAACCTGGCTGCACCTTGAGACTAGTCTACAGTTATCACCTGTGTCTGTGGGTTTACAGTCTCATTGGGGCTGCAACTCTGGTCACTTATTCATGGCAACAGATTTACATAGCAAATGATTAATAAATGCAGGTGCCGGGATTATTGAGGTTTTTTCCCCCAATAGAGAATGTGTGTTTACTATTTGCCACACAAACTCGAACCCAAGAGATTGGTGTTTCTGTGTGTTGGCCACTTCTGCTTTATACTAAGGATGCGGCTGGCATTACTGCGTACACTTAGGGGTTTTGTTGTTTGGTAAACAATTTACATGCTCTAGCAATAACTTGTGAGAAGGTCTAGGAGCCACACTCTTACTCCAATGCAGCAGTTCTAGGGCATCTAGGCTCTCAGAGCTTCAGAGGGGTTACTGTTTTCATTTTCCATGGCCGTCAAAGGAAAATAGTCAATTCAGTATTGCAGCCAAGTTTCAGATGTTACAGTGCTATAAACTCAAACAGGGAAGTTGCTCCTCTGCTTGTCTAAGCAAGGGTGAGAGAGTTTGGTTATGCCTCTTCCCCCAACAAAGAAGCAGCCAATGGGAAATGTTCTCTTCTACACACCTGTTGTGTCTAAAAGTGCTAGGACCTGGAGACCAGCAGAGGTGTGTGCCACGAATGCCAAAAAATAGGAATGGTAGGCGAATGTCTTCTGTCTGATGTACCTCATTCCTAAATACAGCATTCAACTCATCTTGTTGAGCTCCTAAATATGCCAGGTACCATGAGAGGGGCTGGGAACGTGATGTATAAGGCAAGTAAACAGAAAAAAATCTAAAGCAAAGCGATACTTCCTATATTTAAGAAAGGGTCAAGTGCAAGGGCGACACATGACAGATGCATTGCTGCTTTGAAGGGGAACAGACAATGCTCCAGAAAGATAGAGCCTTTTGAATTTGAGCTAGTCAGAGGGGTGGGCAGGGAAGGGATTTTCCAAGAAAGTGCAAAGGCCGGGAAGCAGAAGGCAGCAGATAGTGGTGGAAAGTGTAGGTCCAATATTCCTCAAAGGCAGGCGTGATGTGGGATCGAGTGATGACAAATAAGTCTAGACTGACAGAAAAGGAGTCCTGAGGGGCCTCAGATGCCAGGCCGGGAACTGAATCCTGGAAGTTTGAGGAGGTTGGTGGGGGGCAGGAAGATCAGAGGGGAGGTCCTTGCATTACTCCAGGCTTCAGCTATAGCAGCACAGCGAGGATAAGGAGAAGCAGATGAGTGGAGGACGTCCAGAGGGAGCTGATTAATTAGATGAGTGTGATGACAAAACATGAGGGGCTGAGGACGGGTCTGGAGGGCCTCTCTAAGAACTCCAGAAGTGGGAGCTATAGAGGCAGAGAGCAGGCCCCTCAAATCCAAGGGAATATTTTTTGCCTGGCGATTCTAGTCTCAAGTCATGCTGGTTGTGGGTGTGGGGTTCCCCTCCCCTCATCCTTTGAGATTTCTTCCTATCTACTGACCCTGAACTCAATCTCCACCCCCTACCCAGTGCACTGCTGGCACAGATCTTCCCTGCATCCGCTGGGAAGTGAGGTGGAGAACAGTTACTAGCACAAACTCCAGTCCCCTGGACTCACCGTGAGCAGGTTGATCAAATCCATGTTGGGTTCTAAGTGGTGAGAGGCATTCTGTAGGGAGACCAGTTCACTCAGGGTAACGGAGAGCTGGTGCATTTTCACAATATTCACTTTGTTCTCCTCTGTCCAGTCTGGGAAAATGACATGGACTGCTATCAAGTCTTTCAAGTGGACGCCAAGGATGGGGATTTTGAAGCCGTCGCAGTCGGCAAAGGCTTTGCGGTAATTGCAGTAATTGCCGTTGGAAGAGACCAGCTCTGTCATTTCGTTCCAGTTCTGGGAACAGATGGAAAAGTAGAATTTTCAAACAGCCTGCCCATCTGCCTACCCCCAGACCCTGCAGTGTGTGGCTAGAAAATTCCTCAGCTACTGAGAGAGGTATCAATTGCACCAACGTTGATGCAAGGAAATATAAACCGAGAAAAAGAAAATTAGAAAAATGTACTAGGCCTGGCTATGAGTTGGACAGTCTGTTCCAGTCTGCTGCAAAACAGAAAGAGCTTGCACCTCTGCCTACGTACCAGGGATGTTGGGATGTTAAGTAGCATCATATATATATATGATTTATATATATATATATATATATATATAAAAGTATTTTGCAATTCATGCAAATATTATTGTCCACAAATACAAGCATGTATTGTATTATTTAAAGTATGTAGTATATTCAGATTTCCTAGGTGTTCCAATAAAGTTGCATTTGAGATACTACTTTTATGGGGTAGGAAAAGTCACACTGAGGTGTGAGATAGCTGTGGTTCTGGACTTTGCCACTAACTAGAAGGGTGACCTTAAGCAAGTCACTTCACTTTAGGGAGCCTCAGTTTCCTTTTCTGTAAGAAAGAGGAGTGCAGATAATTTTTGAAGACATACTTGTAATTCCAAGCCCCTAGGAGCCTACACTGAATTCTCATTCTTCAAAACATTTAAAATGTGTTTTGCTCTTTACTTGAAATTCAGTACAAAGCTAAAGGAAAATGAAACGCTTACATAATGAGCCCCATTACACTTGGAATGAGTGCAGTGTTTGAGGTCAGACAACAGTGCTTCTCTGGCTTATATCCTCCTGTTTGTATGGACAAGTTATTGTTGGTTGCCTAATAGCAACCAGACCTTCCTAACAGACCCCAATTTTGATCAGTCTACTCTTTCCCAAAGCAGCTCATGTGACTCAGAGGGAGCTGTTTCCTTGCCCTGGTCCAAGGATGGGTTCTGATTTACCATCATCATCATTCCATCCCTCTGGTTTATGATTGGTTCAGGAACATAGAATTAAGCCAATCAGTACATTGTATTCCTCTGGCAACTGTTACTGGTCCAGGGGTGGGGGTGGGCATGAGACTTGAGATGGTCCAATCTGTCTAAAAAGATCTTTAATTCCATGGGGGCAGAGCTGAAGAGAGTTCTCCCGTCATGAACAAGAGAGCATAAATTTCCTGTTGCCGCAGACAACCCAACCAGGAGGGAAGCCAGTCAGATGGAAAAAAACAAACAAAAAAGAAAAACTGATACTCAGAGGAATGCAGAGCAACTGAGCCAGAGCTCTGATCAGACCAGGCCTGGAGTCGGCCCTGCCTCTAGACTTCCAGGTATGTGAGACGATCCATTTCCTTACGTTTAAGCAATCTCAAGATTTTTTTTAAACTTACAGCTGAGTGTCCTCAGTGATACAGCGAAGTACACTCTTACAAGGAGATCTTTTCATAAGGATGAAATGTTCTTTTGTGCTCAATAAGGAAAAATATTATTTTGGTCTGGAAATAAATATGGCAGAAAAGCTCGGTTTGAGATATGATCATTGTTTGTTTAAAAAATATATTTTTGTTCCTGACAACTCAGCTATAAATTTGAGGAGTTTCTACACAAGGCCCACCTCTCCCCCTTCGTTTGTATCTTCCACTGTGTCGAACACAGTGCTATGAATAGAGCAGGTGTTCAATGACTTCATTTGAGGAGGGGAGGGGAGGAATAATTTCTGTCTTATTCCCTTGTACCCACCCCCTGTGTGTATCACAGTGCCCATCACGTAGTAAGTATCAGATACATGTTTGTTGAATATTTACAAGTGCAATAGGTTAATAGTATGCAAGGCATTCTTATTGGGACGGTTGTCACCACTTTCAACTTGTTTTTCCAGGTGATGTGACCATGCCCTTCCTATTTTGTCCCCCATGTGTAACCTACCATTGTCTAAGAAAACTTCCCCCCTTTGAGTGACATCTGTTAGGAGGGTCCTTCCCCCAAACAATTTACAAATGAGTTTTTCACTTGGGATTGGGATCCAATCCATTGTACCTTTGTAACTTCAGAAGAAAGATGAGAATGGGTCTCTTTGAGGCGTGAAATGGAACTATGACTAAGGCCTCCCACCACCGCCATCAAGGTGTTAAAATTCTTGAGCTGAAGGAGCTTCTGCAATAAAAAAAATTGTTAACTCAATGCTTTGTAACAATTTTTCAATTATTCTGACCTTTCTGAATTACAGGTGAATGCATGCAAAATTTTAATAAGGATCAGGGAAAATAATTTCAATTTAGAATTAAGTACAAATGAATTACACTAGAAAAATATATCAATCATTTCACAGAAAAATAGCTAATTAAATGTTCTAAGTATTGCCAATTAAAAGCAATCTTCTTGCATGAGAGAAGTGTGATTTTGTTTATTAGACATTTATAGTAGTTTAATTGTCTTTTATATTGTGAACCCCAAATTTCCTCAATGACTTTTCTCAATGAAGTGAATGGACACCTAGAATCCTTTAAGAACCCCAGTTTAATTACCAGAATTACATACCTTGGCAATATTGATGAACTTTGTGATGACTTCTGCTCTTTGCTGGGGAGTTGGTTTGCTAAGAACCATCAACTGGACCCACTTAGAGATTCCATTAAATAAAGCAATAGATCTCTCCAAAGTTGGGTTATTCTCCAGGCAGCCATGGATGACATAGCTTTGGTAATCGGTGAACTATTAAAGGAAGATTCAGAGACTCTGAATTACACAGAGTCTTTGCAAAATCAGAAATTGGAATGTTGCATAGAAGAGGTGAGATGTTTCGTAACAACATAATGATTTCTTTCACTTCACATTTATAACGGTATCTTAAAAGTTGGATATACATGGGGCTGGCCCCGTGGTGGAGTGGTTAAGTTCGCGCGCTCCGCTGCAGGTGGCCCAGTGTTTCGTTGGTTCGAATCCTGGGCGCGGACATGGCACTGCTCGTCAGACCACGCTGAGGCAGCGTCCCACATGCCACAACTAGAAGAACCCACAACGAAGAATACACAACTATGTACTGGGGGGCTTTGGGGAGAAAAAGGAAAAATAAAATCTTTAAAAAAAAAAAAAAAAGTTGGATATACATGTACACTTGGCATGCTATTTTGTTGTATTTCACTCCCTCATACTCAGAGACACACTTAATATACACATCACAGTGTTGGTGGGGGAGAGGAAAGGACAAGGCTCCAAGTCACATTCCAGTGAGTCCCAAATTTGCTGGATCATAAGATCCATCCAGGGCATTTGCTAAAATAAATGATTTCTAGGAACACCCCAGACCTAAATGGTTAATATCTCTAGAGGAAAAACCTAACTCCATTTTTCACCCACTACTGGTGATTCCAATGGTCAGGCAAGTTGGACATACAAAGGCAAACATTAAAGAAGAGGAAATGAATATAAATATAATGATTTCAAGTCAGAATAATTTTGTAAAGGTTTTCAAGAAAAAATAGTAATTGAAGTAAGGCAGCTCGTTAGAAAACAGACACATTTCAGGAAGTCAGCGTGGATGCTGTCAAATACATATGAGCCTTCTATCATGTAAACAGTACGGGGGTTCCCGCTCATGGCCTGCCTGTGGGGAATCATGAAGGTCCTCTGCAAGTAGGATTGCTTGGTGAAAAGAATCGGTCTTTCAGAAATCCATACTTCTAACCTCATGTTCTTTCTTGCAAGCAATAATGTAATTCCTTCCCCGGCATCTTAGAAAAGAAGGAAGAGGAGGAGGACTGCCCCAGAGCTTGCTGACGTGAAGACAAAGGCTGATTGTGAACTATTGTGGAAATATTATCGTAACGAGTGGAGAATGAGTAGGTGCCGAGAAGCGACCACCGACAGGAGGAAGAAAAGGGATGTAGAGAAGGAAGGCTATTAAGACAGAGCAGGAAAGAAAAGTTTAAATCAGGATCTCCATCCGGGGAAAGAAAGAACCTGAAGTTGAGATTCTCCTCAAAGCCTACAATTCCTATTTTCAACCTATACCCATAATTAGGCATTTATACAAATCCCAACCCAAATAAATATTTCTTCCCCCAAATGAAGGGCCTAAGAAAACATGTTCATTTGGGAGAAGTCAATGGAACGAAATAAACCTTGAATGGTTAAATTTCCGCTGAGAATTTAGAAAATCATGCTTTAATCCTATGAAAGGAGACATTGAAAATAGCGACAGAAATATAGCTCCTGAACCATAAAATAAAAGACAGGATAATATTTATCTTTGGTTAAAAGGGATTGTTCCCGTGAATTAAGGGCACTTTTCCAGGGGAGCACAGTGACAGAGACTGCCAACACTTCAGAGCATGAAAACGCGGCTCTTGGGAAAGTTGGCATGGTGGTTGTTATCCTTGGAAGAATAAATGTCAAGTTTCTTACTGAGATCCTTCTAAAAGATTTATGCTCCAGAAAAGTGAGGTGCTCAGCCAATTCAATGGGCTCCAGATGGTCAAACAGCAGACAGGCTTTTCCCTTCTTGGATACTTTTTTCCTCTGTGTGACTCTTCTCATCCAGTCATAGGAAGGACTATAAGAGAAAAGTGAGTCTGGTCAATGTGCTGAAAGCCCATTTCACTCAATGGAAGTTATTAACCTACTGACTCTGTAACTCTTGGCCTGCTTCCAGGGGCTTGTGCAAAATACACACCCTGTCCTTCATATTTGAGGAGAAAACCGCTGACCCATTGCCAATAGAACATAAACTTCCAGTTATTTTTCCAGACAGGGTGTGTTTGCACTGATCCATCCAGAATCCCTTACTTGGTCTTTCTTATGACCAGTAGGATTTGATCATAAGGGAGAGGTCAGGGCTAGGTATATAAATTTGAGAGTTTATCAATATATAGGTGGTGATTTAAGGCACATGGAAACCACCAGAAGCTGGTGCTCATGCTTTAGCAACATGTGGATTATCTAAAAAGCTTGTTATAAAGACAGAGGCCTGGACCTCACTGCCAGAGATTCTGATTTACTAGGAATGAACCTGAATAATCTGTATTTCTAACAATGTCCCTAATGATTCCAGGATTACTCACTGTTGATAACTCTTAAAGAAGTATTCCAGGAAAATAGACAAGAGTATGAATGCCTAGAGCATGTATTTGCAAGATGGATAACCATACTTAGGCTCATAAAATAGTTTTCTCTGTGCAAAGTTAACTAGTTGATAGAAAATACTAGCCTAATTAGCACCAAGTTCCTAATAACTGAGCCGACCAGTTCATGACACAACTATGGTCAACATTTGCATAGCCTTAGGCTGACCTCAGAAGCACCATGTTATAGGACTTCTCAAACTTGAATGAGCATATGAGTCACCTGGGGATTTTATTAAAATGCAGTTCCCAATTCAGTGGGTTTAGAGTGGGCCCTGAGATTCTGCATTTCCATTGAGCTCCCAGGTGACGCCAATATGGCTGTCCACAGACCACATTCTGAGTGGCAAGGGCATGGGAGACATTAACTAGATTCAGTAACTAAATACTGAGTATCTATTACGTGCCAAATGCTTTCACATGATATCTTATGTACTTTGGGGATGCTCATAATAATTCCAGGAGAAAGGTACTATCTTCATTTTACAAGTAAAGAAATTGAAGCCTGGAGAGATGAGCTATGTCTACTGGGACTGCGCTCATTGCAGTAAGGCTTTCTTTAAAAAAGTACAGCTTGACTCTAAAATGGCATGAATTGAGGTCAAGTGGGGTCATCACTACTCCCTCCCCCAAACAGTGGACTCATCGTGTTTAAAGAAATGTGTACCACCCTTACATGCTGGATATGTCGATGAGGCTGATGTGTTTTTCATATCCTAGTTGACTAGCTACTTCCCGGAATTCCTCAGTCATATGGATCAAACCAAGGTCCAAATTAAACTCCGCAGGAAACTTCAGAATCCAGTACCTGAAAGGCATCAAATATTTTTGACAACTGGAAGATTTCAAGTTAGACCTCTATGGGAACCATTGTATCATTTTATAGATTACATTTAACAATGAATCCAGGACCATAACTCAGATTAGCAATCGCCTATCCCCCATCCATCACACGGAGTCTCACACTTCCCTCCTTAAATCAAGGACCCAAGTCCACCAATCTCACTCTGAGCCTCTCTTTCTGACCCTCTAGAACCATAGCTGAGAGGAAGTCTTTCTCTCAATTCATGGGAAGCAGGTGGGAATATGAACAGTGAAGGAAGAGGGAAAAATGAGCTGGTTTCATTCCCTAATCGCCATTTACCACTGCTTGATCTCTAGTCCAAAAGAAAGATAAACATTACCCCCAAGAACAGAGGAGGACCAATTTTAACAAAGTCAAGAGGATGGGGATCTGAGCTGATCCTATTGTCAAACTAGGTCTGCTGCTTGGGGAAAAGGAAATTGTCAACAACTCCAGAGCGAGAAACTACAATACAGTTAAATTTGTAAGTATATTTACCTTATGAAGTAGCAGATCTTTAGTCGAAATTCATCACAGTTTTCTCCACTGGCACTTCGATACGTACACTAGTTAAAGACAAAACCCTTGTACTTTGTTTCCTTTGCTCACACCTGCAGCTGTTTGATCAGTTTAGATGAATTCCTAATAAGAGGGCCAGACTGGGCACACTTGGGTTATGTGGACATTCAAATGGGGAGAGAAGTGGGTTCTGATACATCAACACTGAATAACTGAAATTTGATGTATTATTACCCTGGCATGTACTTTTTGGTCTGGAAGGGAAGCCACTTTTAAAATTAGTTTTGCCTTCCTGAGCACGTACCAAGTAATGACTGTCAACAGTAATTACTAATATACTGCCAACTATAGATAATTTAAAATTGATAGTACCTAGAAGCACCATTTTAGCCAAAAGGATTTGGGTATTTAGGATTAATGCCTTATCTAAGTACTCTAATTTCTTTAGCATTTGAAAATGTCATTTTTAGGTATATTAATACACGGGTTGTATTGTAACTTATCCTTAAGTCTGTTTATTCATACTCTTGTTAACAAATTTTTATTGAGCTCCTTCTATTTACCAGGCCCTGTGGATATACAGTGAGCAAGAAATCAAAGGGGGGGAAATCTAAAGAAATGTTGATTCACAGGCTGTTTCAACTTTTCTACAATCCGTACTTTCAGACAGTAGACTTTACTATGCCTAAATATCTTTTTCTACTTGTGTTTCATACATTAGTGGACATATTAATGAAAACACTGTTTGTAGGCACATTCTTGGATCGGATCCCAAGACGGGATAGGGCCAGACTGAGTCAATCCTCTCCATCCTTCCCTATGCGCTACCCGTAATAGTGGGACCCATGGAACCCTTGGACCCCTGTGGACTAGGATCTTGCTCACTTCCAGGGATCTCTGTTTGGGGTGAATGTCCCATTATCCTCTCTAACATCCCCTTCTGCCCTGAGTTGTGGAGAGGACAAAGGGAAGAAGCAGAAAGTGGGGGAAGCTTAAAGTGAGCAGGTGCCCCTAACACTGAACAGGCCCTTTCCCTCTTAGGCTTTCCCTGCATCTAAGCTGTATCCTCTAGGTCCTCCATTTTGTCATCCTAAAAGAAGTAAATTAGGTTGTGAATCGGTGCTAAATATTCTCTCATTGTACTAACAGCAGAAATGTTTAAGACAAGTTAGAAACATTCAGCCTACAGCTCCTGTTTCATTTTATATCTAGCAATTATTTTCAAGTAGAGCCAAAACATCCAGATGGATAGTCAACTATTTGGTCCATCTTCCAGCTGTTTTGTCTAGCCACTATATATATTCTCAAAACAGCTGGATCACTGACTGAAGGCTGTTTATTCATCTTAATTTACTGGCTTTGGTTAGACACTTTAAATACAGAACTTGATTTATGATTGTAAAAATTACACAGTAGTTGAAAAGATATATGCAGAGAAGTTTTTCTGCCAGTTCGGTGGAAGATAAATACCATCGGTGCATCAGTAGAACTATTCTTGGCAAATAACTCTTATTCAGCTCTCCATTGTCATCTGTTAAAAAATAAAATACAATGAGGCGGGAGGAGACAACAATACTACTCTTCTCTTTTCCTAATATCAGTAGAGAGACATTAGCATCAAAAATTTCTTGTAGACTCAATTATCGCTTTCCTCCTCCTTCTGCCAGTATTTCCTCGCAAGCTAAGTGGGTCGGTCTCATTCTTCCTCCAGTTTAGGGTTGCCAGATTTAGCGAAGAAAAATATAGGACACTTAGTTGAATTCAAATTAACATAAACCACAAATAATTTTTTAGTGTAAGTTCATCCCATATATTGTTTAGGACATACTTAGGTTAAAAATATGGTTTCTCTGAAATTCAAATTTAACTGATCATCCTGTGTTTTATCTGGCAGCCCCACTCTGGTTTAATTCTTCCTACAACAATTAGTTCAGCATACAACTCCTTTATGATTCTGTCTGTGCAAGGAATAATCCAAAATGCTGAGGTGGATACATAAACAACATAAAAAGCATGTAGCTGTAAAGTCTAAAACCCAGTAGGAGATATAAGACATACATGCAAATATAGAATCCCACAGATTGTGCTACCCACACTTGTCTAAGGCAAAAGACCAAGAAAGGATCACAGCAGCGTATGCCATGTGCTATTAGAAAGTTACAAGAGGCTGTGGGAGGGTGGAGAAAGCAAGCATCATTCCTGAATGGGAGGCTGGGAATGGTTTTCTGAACATCAGAGATGACATCTGAGATGAGCCTTGAAGCAGAATTTCAATGAAAGGAGTATGATAAAAGCAAGGAGGTAGAAAGATGCAGGGAATGTTCCAGAAACATTAAGTAGACAGTGTGGTTGGGGTATGAACTGTGGGCAGTAAAAGGAAGGAAATGCAGAGAGCAGTGTTACTGGGGAAATGGATTGGGGTCAATCAAAAAGGCCTTAAATTCCAAGGTATGGAGATTGAAATCTGTTCCACAGCAACATTTGCATCTGAAAAGGGGGAAGAGATGGTGTCACGATATACAAAAGAGAGAAAAGGCTCATACCAAACATCTCAATGCAAGTACTCAGCAGTTCATCTAATGTTGCTGCTTTCCCAAGTCCGCTGGACCCCATGGTTATTTAGCCGTTGTCAAAACACTAGAGACATTTTCAGCATCAGACAGACCATCTCTATAATCATGCAAGTTGGGGATGTTTGTGCCTAGTGGTGGTCTCTGTCCTTAGTTATACTTCAAGACTCTAAAGAAACAAGAAAAGAAAGTTATCAGACTAGGCTTCAGACCCCATTAAAGCATCACTTTCCGGGACCAGCCCGGTGGTGCAGCGGTTAAGTGTGCACATTCCGCTTCGGCAGCCCAGGGTCGCTGGTTCGGATCTCGGGTGCGAACATGGCACCGCTTGACAAGCCATGCTGTGGTAGGTGTCACACATATAAAGCAGAGGAAGATGGGCATGGATGTTAGCTCAGGGCCAGTCTTCCTCAGCAAAAAGAGGAGGATTGGCAGTAGTTAGCTCAGGGCTAAACTTCTTCAAAAAAAAAAAAAAAAAAGCATCACTTTCCTACCTGAAAAGATAATGACTTTCATTGACTGTATCTTTCTACAAGTATCAAAGTGACAGAGACTGCATCAACCTCCATGATGGCAAAACGCCTGCTAAGTTGTTCGTTAGCATGTGTGGTGCTCTGAGACCGCAGAGATGTTCCCTATTAAATACCCCGTTTTGCAGCTGAAATGTTTTTGATACAGATCTCATATTTTCTTTGCATTTTTAAGTGGTAAGACTTTCAGGAACATTATAAACATGGTTTAATATTATTAAAAATATATAGAAGAAGATAAATTTTAAAGTCCAAATATATTTATGAGCATTATCCTCAGTGATCACATAAATGCTTGATAACTGGTAAAAAAAATATCTTATTTGTCAAAGTTTTCCAATAGTAACATTAGTAGTAGTAGTAAAAATATTAACAATAATCCGTTGAACACCCAGATTATGTACCAGGCACCATACCAAATGCTTTACATATGTTATCCAACTTCACCTTCAGAACAATACTGGGAGGTAGTGATTATTATTCCTAGTTTATAGATGAGATCATGGGATTCACAGAGATTCAGTAACTTGCCCAGAAAAGCACACAATTATTAAGGTCTAGAATCAGGAGTCTATTATCAAATACAGCTTTGGGGTTCCATTTTCCCTTTTATTATTCCCCCAAGTGTGAATATCACATGCTGTCATAATTTTTCCCCCTTAATCTAGTGTGACAAATATCACTCCTCCGCATGGTCTCAGAAAGAAGATATAAACCAGATTATCTGTCACAGACGTAGGAAAAAAATGTGGGGATGACAGCTGTCCCATTTTATAGCACTGTCGGGAAAAAGGGACTGGAAGCAACCTCTTAGAGTTGCTTATACTGAAAGCATCCCTGTCGGGGACACACGACCATCTTATTTTACAGAGCAAGTCTTTGATGCCGGGTCCCTACAGGGCTTGAAGTCCAGAGGTCACCATGGTATAAGACAGTTATCCACTTTGGACAATTTAGTAGGTAAATGTGGCCCTTGGGAATTCATCTCATAAACTGTTTGAAGTCAATGTCTCTTTCACTTTCAAAATGTATTTAGTCAGCTGGTAATCACTGATCACCTGACAAATGCTAGGCACTGGGCTAGGCCTTGAGGCTGCCAAGATGAACAGGTCATTGTTCCATCTCTGCCTTCAATGGGCTCATAGTCAATTTCAGAAAGCAAACACATGAATGAATAGGAAAAAAGCTAACGTCCATACATACAGTTATACTAGTTCAATAGGACCACTGAAGAGTGACATTTGAGTGAGTCTATTCACCAGGCACATAACTATGGAGGAAAAATGTTTACTGTGTATCATTTCCATGTAAGAACCATATTCTTGTGCTGAACCTACCACTCTTAGAGCATAAAAAGAAGGGTTGACTCACATGTGAAACAAAAATAGTAGAAACCCTGGATCAATACTCTCCCACTTCTGCTGCTCAAATGATCTGTGAAGGAATATTAAAGTTGTCTGGAACCATCTCTTTTACCAAGTTACCTTGTCGGGAAGGCCTTTCTTGACCATTTTATTTAAAACAGCACCACTTCTCTCTCCGTACCCACCTCCCATCTGGCATACCCTACCTCACTTCCTGGATTTTTCTTTATAACACTTATCCCCATGTAACATATTATTTATTTTATTTGTTTGTTCTTTAAATCTCCCTAGCACTATAAACGTAAGCTCCATGAACTCGGGGATTTTTGTGTTTGTTTTTTGGTTTACTCCCCAACTCCCAAGATTTTGCCTCTCACATAGAAGATATTCAGAAAAGCATTTGCTAAATTAACAAATGAGTGAATGGATGGATGAAGAAAAGAATAAAATAAAAATTGTCAAAAGTTTGTCTTTGAATAGGTGTATATTTGTGTGAATGTGTACTATAAATTTTTGAGTCTATTTTTTAAATTTGTTTTACTAATTTAAATCAGCTTTTAGTAAACATCACTGAGACAGAAGTTCCTACCCACTTTCTAGACTTAACAGCATCTGCTTACCTTCATAATAAGAACTTGGTACCTCTTCCAGGACATTTTGGGGCAGCACTTAGCTGATTTCCCTAATGTAAGTTCTGCCAATCCCATTAAAAGTCAAGATTAGACAATTGACAAGTTTGATTACCTTTGGATAAATACAGACATTTTTTATCTTGTTAGTTCCGTTACTGAGTAGTAAATATATTACTTAGAACCAAACAACCTAGATTAACTAAACTAGTTTCTCAGGTCCAAACCAAAATTATTCAGCTGATCTGTTTGGGGAACGTGCCAACCTTCCACAAGGGGTTAGAAAGAACCTGCAACCAAAGATCTGTCACTGTTGTTTGGAGTTATATTTGCGATCTGTAAAGAAGCCAGCACAGGAGAGCCAGGTGGGCTGGGCTATCCGGTTACAATCTGTTTCTGTGATCAGTAGATGTGTCTGAATCCCTGCTTAGCATTCTGTCGCCTGTACATATACCTGAGATCTCATTTCATGCGTGTGGATATTATTGTGTCTACAACTGCTTTTTCAAAAGTAAACCTTCTTTACTGTAAAAGCAATATACATCCATCATTTAAAATGGGACAGTAAGGGAAAAGAAAAGGAAAAAAAATTACCCATAATCTCATGATCCAAAAATAACTTGTTAATATCATGGCATGTTTCTTTTAGTTTTTCTAGGCCTATTTATTTCAGTGTGTTCCTTACATAATCTACAATAGTTTAAAGAAATACTTGCCTATCAGTTTCACACAGATAGATATCCAGGTCTGAAAGAATTTTAAGGGCACTTATCATCATTGGAAAATGCAGTGGGAACACAGTCTACAGAACTTTTTATCCATCTTGAATAATAAGTAAGTTGGAGAACCTGATAAAAGAACAGAAAGAAATCCCCAGACAGAGTTAAATAATAGAAACCCAAAAGAATTCACATTATGTTAAAGACTTTTCAAAAACCTTGAATTATAGGTGGTTTTCGAGTTTTTGTCTTAACTTCACCCACAAAGTTAATTAAAAGACAAAATATTCATAGTATCTGATGACATGATATTTTTTAAACCAAGTAGTTTTTAAAAAAAATTCAACCCATTAAAAACCTACAAATGTAGCAAAACCAAAATTTATACACATAGTACAAAATACTATTTTAGTCCAAATACACATAGATCGGTGGATTACTCATTAAGAATTTCCAAACACTGACTTCGGAATGTTAGTATCTTTAAAACAGTTTGTTGTAGTGATCATCAAACTCTGATCTAAATCATTCCTGAGTGTCTCAACGTGAAAGTCAATGTTCTTTATTCCAGGCTGTTTAGTCTCCCAATGGTTTAGGACTTGCTTTAGTGTTGATAGGTACTCTCTGGCTGCAATGAAAATTATTGCTCCCCAGCATCAACATTTTCCCACAAATCTGAAAAGGACACAATAAGCCAAAATTTCCCCAAGGCTTGAATTAGTTGTAAGAGAAAATTTCTCACTTCAAAACGGCCATAGAGTTCCATTGTGTGTGATTGCCAAAGGCCGTGATGTGTTCATGCAGCAAAAGACTTTCATTAACACGACTGGCGAAGCCTCTGTCTTCAAAAAACTCCTTGTGAGGTTGCCTAGGACAATAGGAACTATGCTCCCAACTTTAGAAATAGTGGAAAGGAGCCAATTCCATGTAACCATCCATTAACGGTTATAAATTAGCACCCAGACTATTGACTCAGAACTTTTAGAGTTTTTAAAGATTGGATTTCAACATTAGATAAACAAATGAGGAAAGTTTTACTTCCCTCTGAGTAAAATGTGGATAATCCTCTTTACTCTACCAGATTAAAGAGTTAGTGAGGTAACATAAAATGTACCCACTGTGTGTCCTGCAAAACACTGGCTGCTCAGGAAAGTTGTCTCTCTCTGCCCACACTACCACTTCCCTTCCAATATTTAAAGGCTTTTAAGTTGAGAACTTAAAGTGATGTGGAGGACCAATGTGTAGAAGTGAGAGGAAAAGAGTTGTTAGTTTAGAGAAGGTAAAATAAAATAGGAGAAAAAATATTGTGACACTTGAGCATCTAGTGGTGGGGCAGGTGGCCTCATCAGCAATGGAATCCCATTCCTGAGAGCTCTTGAGCCAAAGTAAGGTAATGACTATCAAGGATGTTGTAGACTAAATTCCCAGACGGTGTCTAGGAAGCACGCCAAAATGACAGCGAAGGTTGCTCCTGGCTCTAGGATTGAAGGATTTATAAGGTGAAATATAACATCCAGTAAGAATTCAACAAATAGTTTTAAAATGATATTGGCCGCATAGGATCTCCCAAAGATAGTCTTGTCTATAGCATTATCTCTGTTGCAAGAAGAAACAAACAAAAAACCTTGAAGACTCTTCCCGCCTAATGGCAGATATTGTCTTTATATATAAACAATCACGTGTATGTCTTCACATTCATACGACCTTCATATAGAGACAAGGGAGTGTCTCTAAATGCCTAAATCCTTTGTGAAAATGAGTGGTAATTATCACAAATCTTTAAACATTAAGGACTAATGACTAAGATGTCATAGCATTTTTTTCTTCTGGCAACATTTAAGCTTATCTCCCTTCATCACCATAGACATGAGATTTTGAAAGTGCTGTGATCATATTCTCTGAGACTCCATGGGGGAAATCAGGACTACTGAGTTCAGTAAGAGAAATGATAACAAAACTCTGAAAGATAATTAATTTATTTGACAAATCTTACTGAGGATATATTAGACACCAGATACTATGCAAATTACTAGAATGACTGGTAGAGGAGTTTGAGGGTGAGCAGAGAGGACAAATTGGCGAACAAGACAGACATGATTCTTGCTCATATACTTTAGCAAAGAATTAAACAAGTAATTATAAAAGTATCTTATGAAAGGACGGGGCACTAATTCAGTCTAGGAGCCAGAGGAGTTTTTGTTCGGCAAAGAATGGGTGAAAAGATGGCAATTAAGAAAAGTTGAAAGACATTTAGAATGACTGAAGTATTAAAAGCAGCAAGAGATGAGACTAAAAAGTCAGTAGGAGTAGCTCAGGAACAGTATCGTAAGCCAGATTATGGAGCATGGACTATTTGAAGGGCAATGGGAAACCAGTGTTTTAAAGGTGAGTAGGAGAGTGGCAGGATCATATTTGGATTATTTACAGATCCCTCCAGCTGCAGTATGGAGAATAGATTAATAAAGACCTAGACTGGTGATTGAGAAACCAGTTAGTAGTCAATAATAACCGTCCAGACAAGAGATGAGTGTTGTCTAAACCAGCGTGTGACCATGGAGATGGAGAGAAGTGGTTGGTTAGAGAATATATTTTGAAGACAGATCCAGCAAGATTTGTTGATCCATTGGCTACAGGGAATGAGCAGAAAGGAGGAATCAGGGATAAACCCTGACATTTGGTTGGGTTATGGTGCCATTCCCCTAAACTGAGAAATTGAGGGGAGGGAGGATGAGTAGGAAGTTCATGGCAGGGAGGGGACAAATGATGAGTTCACTTTTGGACATGCTGAGTTGGAGATGTCTGAGATATCCAAGGAGAAATGCTGACTTATCTTATGGATGTCTGTTACAGACTTCTAGGTTGATACCTGAGCATATTTAAGTCCTAAGAATCAGTAGAAAGGGGAATTTAAGGGACGGGAGAAAGAGAATTTGATCCACATAACAAGGTCCCTGGGAGGACAAGAGTGATAAACTCATGCACAGGTGGAAAAATTTCCTTGGATAAAGTAGCGGGTCATCTCTTTCACTGTAACAGCAGGAAAGAGGAAAACATGGGTCCAGATATGGGCAGATTTGTCCTTTTGATAGCAAGAAGTCCAGGAAGTTCTTGTCTGGTGACTTCTACTTACTCTGAAAAGGAGTCAAGGTCATGTCCTGGAAGGTATGATGGGGACAGGTCTGAGGTTTATCAAGAGGAGAAAATATGCAAAAGATATTGTGAATAACAGAAGACACCAGAATTATTAGGATTATCTTCATCCAGAGTAGAAGGCTGATGCATCTCTTCTTCTGGAGTTTGCTTTGAGAAGTTTAGCGTTCTTTGTTCCTTGGGCTGTTACACCTCTCACTTGTGTCATGTTTCTGAAACTGTTCAAGGTAACTTTTCTAGAACAGGTCATATGGCAAGTTTCTTCTGTATGGAGCAGACATTTCTGAGTTTCTGCTGTTATAGTCTAGTTACACATGGTTTCCATAAGTATGAACCTCTGAGCTAAAGCATGGCTGGCATTTGCAAGGTGGTTTCTTCCCAATGGCATGGATCCCTGCTCCCATTTCACCTAGCCTTGCTTGAAATGGGGAAGAGGAAGATAGACACATTGGAAATGAAATAATAAAAAAATCATGTACCTCTCACCCCTTTGGCTTGATCCAGGATATTTCATTCTGGCAATTACAACCGCAGCCACCATCCCCACATTCTCTACCCTGCCAGCCAGGATTTCTGGATCTCTGCCCCACCAGACACATTCTCCAATGCCCTCATCATCTGTTGCTTTCAAAAAACTCATAAAACGTGCGAGATACATTACTGTTTTTTCTCAGTTCACTCTTCATATTTAGTATTGTTTGGGTGTTTCTGCATTGGTCTTGTTTTAACTTTAATTTTCTTTTTCTTTCAATTTCACCTGTCAGTTCTTTGAAGATAGATATCTATTTTATTTCCTCCAATCAGTTACTTTTCCCAGTGTGCTCCATCGCAGTCTCATTACCAGCACTGTCACAGTTGTTTCTACCACAAACCAATTGGGATGGTATGAGGTTAGGAAATGAGCCTAGTGCTTAAAGCAAAGTTAAAACATTATAAACGGGCCATAGTGATGATCCAGAGAATAAACTATCCCACATTTATGGATAGTGGAGCAATATCCCCAGTGGCCACCCCGTGGCTGAGTAGTTAAGTTCGCGCACTCCACTTCAGCGGCCCAGGGTTCGCCAGTTTGGATCCTGGGTGCAGACCTAGCACCACTCATCAAACCATGCTGAGGTGGCATCCCACATAGAAGAACCAGAGGAACCTACAACTATGATATACAACTATGTACTGAGGAGCTTTGGGGAGAAAAAAAAGAGAGAAAGGAAGATTGGCCACAGATGTTAACTCAGGGTCAATCTTCCTCACCAAAAAAAGAATGACAGTAGGGAGTATGCATGGATAATACTATAATTCTCAATTCTAAACGTAATTTTTTTCATTCTTGCCTTGGATGGGTTTATTTAATGTGATAATGACGTTTCCCTGGGTTTTAAATTTCTAGTTGTTGTTGTTTATTTGCTTTTTCCTGCAAAGAGGTTTTACTAAGTTAATGGGGTATTAATAATCAATGTTCTCCTGGATTTTAGAAAACAAAGTAATTATAGCCTCTACATATACTACTTGGTGGTGGCATATAATGTGATAGACATAATATTGGGAAAATTACCTATTTTATGTTTAAATCTTATAACACCCTGAAAGCTAAGTATTATTCTCATTTCATAGATAAGGAAATTGAGGCCTAGAGAGGTTAAATTACTTGTCCATATCATGTTACTAGTTAAGTTGCAAAGATAGGTCCATATGACTCCAAACATTTGTATTTTTTCCACTACCACACAAATTTTAGCTGTTGTTAAGGCTTGCCTATTGGATCAATTTCTAGGCATTGTCTAGAACAAATGTTTACTATTCCCTGTGCTTAGCTTCTAAGCATGCTATCACTGGCCTATTGTCTGAAAATGAATAACCTTCATTATTACAGCAAGCCTCACAATTCAGGGACTCACTGGTACCAAATACTGAACAGATGTCAATAATCAGCTCAGAGCTCATCTCTCACTACCTCACTGCATTTTTTGGTAACAATTAAGTAACAAGGTTAAGCTGCATTTTATTTATTTTTTCTTGGTTACTGGTATTTAATATTGATGATGAAACTAACTTATTTAGAGCTTCCTGACGAGCTGAATGAAAAATGAAAGTCTTGAAGAAGCTCTAGTAATAAATGCGATGAAATGCCAAAGTCCAACCAAGGAGGTATTTTCCTAGCATTTGGCCAGAACTGAACACGAAAGAGAACTGAAATATACACATATCAGATATTTGCAATCAGATAGTTTCCAGCTCGAGATGTGCAACCACACAGAAAGGTTATGACCTACTACGGCAACTCCAACGTTCAAATTGTAAATAATATCCCAAAATAAAACCCAGAACTAGGAAATGTTTTCCTCAGAAGTCAAAATCTTAAACTTTGGTAAAATGATTTTTTTTAAAGGTCAATGTTTTCTTCTCCTGAAGATGCCAGTATTATATTCACCAGAACCCTGTCTGTGGCACTAATGCTCTGGAAGGACCTTGTTCCAAATCCTCTGAAATAAAGTCACTTCCTTCCTCTTTGACTGTTCATTTACTTCAGAGTGAGTTTGATGATGATGATAATGATGGAGGAGGAGAAGGAGGAAGAGAAAGAGGAGGAGGAAGTCATCTTTTTTAGTGCTCCTGTGTTAGTCACTGTGTTGAGTGCTTTACCCAAAGAACTCTGAGATGCCAGACCCCACCCCAGAAATCCAGCAATAAATAAAATACAGCTAAACCTTGTTACATAACTGTTCCCAAAAAATGCAAGGAGGCCTTGTGAGATGAACTCTGAGCTGGTTATTGACCTCCGTTCAGTACTTGATATCAACACTAACATGCTCACACCTTATGCGTCCATCATGAACAAGAAGACATTTTCAATAATTGGCAGGAGTAAGTAAAACCCTTAGAGATCCTCCTGCTGGGACCACATAACAATCTCAGGGGACAGAATCTGTACAAAGTGAACTCCAACAGAGTGAAGACACTACACAGAAAACCTCTAAGAAGCAAGAGAATGTGAACAGAAGGCACAGCCTGGAATACAAAATCTCTCTCTAACCTGCGTTCTGGGGGTGGAAGCTGCCTGTCTCTGAAAATGTCAGGAAAGGGTTTTAAAACCTGAGTTCTAAGTTGCTTCACAGGAATGCAACAAGAAGCACTAACATAATGAAAGATTGCCTTCAAAAGTATCTCCACCCTCTCAAAAGAAGGAATTTGTTTGGTTGAGCAAAAAGGCCAATGAATCCCTATTAAATGTTAAGCCCTGTGCTACAGGCTGGAGATGTAAAGAGCCGTTCACAAGGGCCCATTCCTATGTAGAAGACGGATTATAAACTGGTTATTATAACACAATGAACCTGTTAAGTCCAGTGTCATAAATGTATGCCCAGGACATTATGGGAGCACAGAAATGGGACCGAATTCAACTGAAAAGATCTAGGAAGACTTCCTAAAAGAGGAGACACCCAAGAATATTAAGTTTTATGGGTCACGAAACTAAAACAGAAAATGCCAGCTAAATTCAGTGGTGTCGGACAGAAAAGTGGCTGGAAATATCTGAGCATGATTCCAGAATTGGACACAGGATAGATATCACCAACCTGCTATCAAGAAACTTCTCACTTAAAAAAAGAATAGGAACGCACAAAAGACAACACTTAGAACAAGATCTGATGATGGTAAAATGATTGGGGTCAAGTAAGGATGTGTTGAGTTCTGAATTGTCTTTGGATTAATAAAAAGCTTAAGTAAATGAATGCACCTTGACAAGCATGGGGGCTGCACAATGCTTTATTATTATTATTGTTGTTATTCATCTTACCATCCAATTTCACTATTGACAGTGATAAGCTTTAAAAGCTAAATTTCTTACACTATTTTAATGCTAACTTTCATATAGCTAGATACAGACCTGCTTGAAGGTGTAATATTAATTTCTCTTCTACAAATGAAATTGTACTATGTTATCATCTAAGTAAAAACATCTTCCTCTTGTTTAGAAACCGATATGTTTATAGTAGTCTCTTATAGGATGGTAAAGTCTCAGTTTGAAACTACTTCTGAATCAGAGATTTGGAGCTAGATTTTTTATTGGAACCAATTAAAAGTAAAGTATAGTAACCAAAGGAAAATATGCTTTTGAAATTATTTCTGTACTCTCAGTTAAATTTACACAGCTTGAAGCCCACAATGAGAAGGCTCCACTTAATAAATTTGTCATTCTATTTTATTTCAGATGTTTCTCCTACAGCAAGTGTTTCTTCCTTTCTCTAGAAGGAAAACAAATCTCAAGAAGTGCTGACATTTCTCTTCCTCCCTTCTAAGACATTAACTAATTTCACCTTACTCTTGAAGAGAAATCACAGTACATATTGACAAAAGAGAAAACGTAGATGACTAGAAAATTTCAATAGTATCTTAGGTCCCATTCAAATTCTCTAAGGTTCACTTTCATCATCTTTAACATAAGAGAAATAATATTACTCTGCCTTCCTCAGCAGAACAAAAAAAAAATTCATTTGAAAAAAGTTTTAAGAGTACAAAGCACAATGAGAAAAAGGAAGTCCGAAAATTACAAAATTTCCAAACTATATTTGTAAAGTGCTTATTCAGAATTTAGAATATATTTCCCCATTAGAACAATATTATAAATCAATCAATAGCGTATTATATATGGAGGACACGTTACATATGGTGGGGATTTGTCAAAAGTGCTGAAAAGAACTTTTGGAATTCTCAAGGAGTTTAGAGGTTCATAGTACTGGTTCCTTAGAAGACAAATTAACCTTCACAAATCGTGCGACTCCTAGATACACGAATCTGATGGATACTTTTTGCTCATTAGTAGATCTAGAAAGACAAAGGAGGAGAAAGAAATAGGAAGAGAAAGACAGCTTTTCAAAAGTCCACTGTTAAAGAGAGGAGGCGAAGAAATGGTAATAAGGATTTTGTTGGTACAGTTATAAAAGAAGGGAGGAATTAACAAATTGGAACTAAATTGTTAGCAGTTTAAGTAAACATGAGGTGTCTTTTCTGGCCCAAACAAAAAAAAAATGAAAAACACCAGCTGTCTATTGGCCATGTCTCCTGTCTCCCCATCCTTCATAGGCAAGTAGAATTTGCTGGCTCGATTCCATCCCCCTTCAGACCACCAAAACCAAGCTCTGTCCAATTCTCCCTCCACTTCCCACCCCCACACCTCACCAGAACCACTCTGGCAGAAGTCACCAAGTTCTGGCAGAAGTTACACTAAGGCTCAGCAGCTGTGTGTTATCTCCTGACTACACCCTCTGTCAAATTCTCCCCTCAGATGGTTTTCCTGGCAACTTCTCTTCTCTGGTTTTCCTCCTGTGCCTCTGGCCACCCCTTCTCAGTCTACGTGCAGACTTTTCTCCTACCACCGAGAGTTCACAGCTCTCCATGCCTGGTCTTTTCCTCTTGCCTCAAACTCTCCATGGTAAACTCATCCACAACCATGGCTTCAATCATCATCGATGTCGGTGACTCCAAACCAAAGGGCGGCCAGCTGTGTGGTGTACTGTAGAGGACAGAGTGGGCTCTGGAGCCAGGCACACTGGAGATCACATCCTAGCTCTGGTACTTACTAAGGTGTGACTTTGGACAAGATTTACTTAACTTTTGGGTAAGTGTTCATATACCATCATACATTGTTAATGGAAATGTAAAATGATCCAGCCACTTTGGAAAACTGTTTGGCAGTTCCTCAAAAACTTAAACATAGAGTTACCATATGATCCAGGAAATTCACTGCTAGGGATATACCCAAGCGAATTGAAAACTTACATCCACACAAAAATTGGTACACAAGTGTTCATAGCAATATTATTCACAATAGCCCCAAAGTGGAAACAAGCCAAATGTCCATGAACTGATGAATGGATAAACAAAATGAAGTATATCTCTACAATGAAATGTTATTTAACCATAAAAAGGAATGAAGTACTGATACATGCTACACACGAATAAACCTTGAAAACACTACGCTAAGTGAAAGAAGCCAGACACAAAAGGCCACATGTTGTATAATTCCATTTATATGAAACATCCAGAATGGGTAAACCCATAGAGACAGGAAGTAAATTAGTGATTGCCAGGGTCCAAGGGGCGGGAGGAATAGGGAGTGACTACATTGAGTTCAAGGTTTGCTTTGGGGATGATGAAAATGTTCTGGAATTTGATAGTGGTAGTTGTACAATCTCGTGAATATACTAAAAATCACTGAACTGTATACTTTAAAGGATAGATTCTAATGATATACGAATTATATCTCAATTTAAAATTTTTTAATTAATTAAAAAATATATCCTGTTCACTTTCCTAACTTGCTGTATCTCGTATATTGCCTTCCTTAATTTATGGCTCAAGATGCCTCCCAATATTCCATGCCAGAAATTTGGGACTCACCCAAGATTTCGCAGCACCTTCTGTCACCATCCCTCCATATCCAAGCCTGATCATCTGCTTCTCAATTGTTTCTCATATGCCTCCACTTCTCTTCACTGACCCTTCTAGGTTCAAGCTGGCATTACCTTTCTTCACTGACACTCTTGGGTTCAAGCTGGTGCACTGCAATGCTTACTCATCAGGCTTCTAGATCGACTCTCACCTCCCGTTTCTCTCTCCTCTCTATTGGTGCCCAATCAATCTTTCCAAATTATCAGATTGATCACACAACTCCCCTATTCAAAATTCTTCCACTGTTCCCTATTGTGTCTTATTAAAATCTAAAGTCCTTTGCATGGCATACAAAGCCTGTCATGAATGGCCCTCACTCTCTGTCCATCCATACCCTCACACCCCTTTCCTCACCTCTGCTTTACTACACCACGTGTTCTATTGCTATATAATGAACTTCTTTTTCACAGTGCCCATGTGAAAAGGACTGAATGTTTGTGTTCCCGCCAAGTTCCTGTGTTGAAACCTTAATCCCCAATGTGATGGTATTTGGAGACCTGGCCTTTGGGAGGCGATTAGGTCATGAGGGTGGCTTGTTGTTGAAGTCGCCCAGTCAATGGTATTTTTGGTATAGCAGCCTGAACTGACTAAGACATTGTGCTTTGCACATACTGTTTCTATTTTTTAGAACGTCTCCCTTCCCCCCAGTATGTCTGCTTGGCAATCAAATACTTACTTTTCAAATGTCTCCCTGAATTCTCCTCCTCCCTCCCCAAAGTCCCAGGCAGACTTGGCGCTCAACGTTCTGACTTCATTTAGGATTTGTATGATTTATGTTACCAACTGGTTCTGTCTCCCTAGTAGTTTCTTAAGAAGCAGACTGTGTCTTTTGTCTTTCTAGCCCTCAACACAGAAGTGTGTCTGATAGATTTATATGGTTATCTTTCTCTGCCATCTTCTTCTTCCAACATGGGCTTCAAACTTCAAATTTGTTTCTTCTCCAATTTTCTTCTTTAAACTTATTCTTGTCTTGAACTTTTTCTTTTGATTATTGAATGAATTTACTCCTTTTATATTAACATGCCCATAATGGAATTTCAAAATGTGGTTCCAGATTTTTATTATTACAGATTTATGTTAAAGAGAATAAAAATGCACTTGCTTATTTCTTCTGGTCATTTTCTTATGTATTTAGTAAACTCTTATTAGTGCACCAAACACTGTGATTAACCCATGGCAGAGGTACAAGTAATATATCAGGCTAGATTGTGATCCCAGAGGCCTTAGGACTTAAAGAGGGGCACACATGAACAGAAATTATGATGCAGGGCATTAAGAAAGAGTCAGGAAAGAAGTAAAAACAAGTTCAACTCATAGAATTAAGCTGTGCCTCGAGGCATGAGTGGGGTTGCTCTGAGCAGAGGAAAGAAAATGACACTGAAAAAGGCAGAGACATATGAAAAAGCAGGAATGCTAACCTAATGGTGAGGTCTTAAAATTGGAATTAAAGTATGCATGTGTGCATTCTTTCACTCAACAAACACTGAGAGAGGAAGAGAGGCACTACCATGCTCTAAGCATCAGAACGAAAAGGCTCTGTGACGGTCCATATGACAGTCCAATGCAGCCCTTCCTTGTGGGTATGTGTAGGCTTTATACATTTTACTCATTCTATGAGTTCTTTTCTGAGTACAGTTTAATGGTTAAGAGCATGGACTCTAGAGCCAGACCACTGGGATCAAATTCGCCTTCCAGCTGTGTGGCCTTGGGCAAGTTATTTAATCTTACTGTGTCTCTGTAATTTTATCTATATAGTAGGATAATAACAGTATCTATGTTGTAGGATTGTTATGAGAATTAAATGAGTTAATACAAGTAAAGTACTTCTTAAGTGGCACATAGTACACTCTAAATAAGTGTTGGCTACCATTATTATTTTCCTAAGTGACCAAAAAGTGTCTTCTACACAAGGGATAAAATGATTCCTATTTATGTCAGCTCTCTCAAACTCATAGGCCACATATATTTTACCTACTTATACCCATTTTGCAAAAGAAAGAAAGAAAAAAGAGAAAGAGAGAGAGAAAGAAAAAAGGGCAAAAAGATATAGGCTAGAAATTTGAGTCATGAAATAAGAAGTAGTTTAAATCCCATTTCTACCATATGTACCTTAGTCCCATATTTTCCTGAATGAAGATTCTACAATCAACTTCTTACTCTGTCGTGTTCATTATTTAGGGAGGATAAAACTAGCTGTCTCTAGATGTAAAACCCAACCTATTCAATTATATTTTTATTGATCAGTTACAATCTATTTTTGTTTGTTTGTTTTTAAGGTATGCTTTTTCTTGGTGATGAAGATTGGCCCTGAGCTAACCTCTGCTGCCAATCTTCCTGGTTTTTTTTTCTCCCCAAAGCCCCAGTAACTAGTTGTATATCCTAGTTGTAAGTCATTCTAGTTCTTCTACGTGGGACACTGCCACAGCATGGACTGATGAGTGGTGTATTGGTCCGTGCCCAGGATCCAAACCGGTGAACCCCAGACCACCGAAGCGGAGCATGTGAACTTAACCACTCAGCCACCGGGCAGCCCCTACAATCTATTTTTTAAAGAAATATTTATCAAGCATATAAGATAGATCCTTAAGGGGACACAAAGACACTTACGTGCCACCAAAGAGCTTAAAGCCCAGGAGGTTTCAGCAGATTCATATAGAAATGCCAGTAGTCGCTCATGTGAACTAATGAGTCAGGAAGGGGATGCAAGTCTGGACATTGCATTCACTCTTCTGTGGCACGGAAATAAACGCATGTCATGTCCCTGACAACAATCTGGAGAATGGATATTGCACAAAAGCCTTTCCACCCAAAGTTTTGCTGATGGATCTGCTAGTCACAATAAGGACGTTGAAGAGTTGAAATAGTAAGTGAAACCAAGCTGGGCACTAAAATTAGAAGGTGAACCTCATCAGCTTCTGTGGTAATTTGTGGGGATTTCACAAGTCTGCATGTTAACACAGTCTCAGACCCCTGCCAGTTTTCATCTCACCACAATATCTCATCTTTAGTAGCTTCTTTTCAACACTTGCTTCCAATTTTTAGTCCAAGAAACAGGGCAAGTATTTATTTATTTAGTTATCTTAGCACTCTTTAAGTATTAATCACATGAAACCTGAAAGTATTCACCAAGCGTTCAGCTAAAAAGATACTTCCTCACTACTAAATGCAACACAAATCAGTTACGGCATTTTTAAAACAGAAAAATACAAATGAAAGTTTTTGAACCTCTGCTTGACTTATTACAATATAATAATATAGTTTGGGAGATAAACACAAAAAGCCACCCTAAAAACATCAATGACTGGGGAAAAAACACTGGAATCTCTGAAGCAGTATTTACAAGGAATAATCAAGGAGTGTTCAAGACCCAAAATGTATTGCCTCCACGCGTCTAAAGCAGTGTGTGAGGAACCCAGGTTTTGTAAAAGCGTTTTTGTATTTTAAGTATTATAGTTCCTTTTCCAAAATTTAATTTTGCTTTTGGATAAGGATGTCTTTACTTTTATAATGTGCTGTCTACAAAGTGCCAAACATCTATTTTATAAAAACTGGAAAATTCCTTATGTCATCTAGATGTATCCAAATGGCCATGTCTTTGTTGTAATATGGAGCAACTGGAATCGTTCCAATGAGTTTTTTTATTGAGAATCATATTCACAGAAAGATGACTGAACAGACGCCATATGCTTGACATCAGCAACATCTCATATAGATGTGCTTGTGGGTCCCAACACAAAATTATGTTTCCATAATAACCAAGAATTCTGGCTCTGATGCTATAGCAATTAAATATAAAAGTACAGTGGTTGTTCAAACATTATAAACATTGTTGTCAAATGCCCTTCTCTTTTAACACTTTTCTCTTTATAAAGACATGCATGCCTATTTAAAGACATACAAATAATAAGCCACAAATCTTAGCTTTTTCTCCAAATTGAAGATGGTGCAAGTTAACAAGTTCTTCCTCACTCATCATCCACAGGTTACAAAACGATGACTTCTTGGACTTCTTTGACATCTAGCCCGTAGACGTATTTTTTTGTTAGGCCTGCACAGGATTGGCTCTCACAAAGTTTCAAAAATTTAGAATTAGATGTAAAAATGTACAAATCCAGACTTTAAAAAATCCAGTTTTCCAGATTCTTGGGGGAAAATTGATCTGCCGGTTTAGGGCTACATCCCAATGGGGCAACATCTAACCGGAGCTCAACAGCAAAGGCCTCCTGGTCCCCAAAGTCCCACTACCTCTATTGTCTCCCCAAACTGAGGCCAAGTGTCATTGCCATTTATTGTCCCACTATGTGCCTTTTCTTGCTTAGAAGAATTAAGAGGAATGAGAAACAGCACTTGTCTCAGACAGAGAGTTTTTCATATCTCTAATCACTAATCCCACTCATTATGGGATCTTCCTGGCCCTGCAGACATTCACATTTGTGAATCCCTACCTCAGACTCGTCAGGTCGCCTGCTGACATCTTGGATGCTAAGCAAAAGCTAAGGAGGAGACTTCAACACGCAGATCTCCAGAATGTTACTATTTTTGGATTGAACAAGGAAGAATCACAAGACAGCTACTATGCTTAAGCCTTCTGGTATATTTTCATTCAAAAAGTAGGCTCAAATTGCAAGACAAATTTCACCTCTTCCCCAAGCAAGAAAGAAAGTTTGGGCATTTCTGCAGCATTTGTCAAGCTTGGCTAGGCTAATAAACTATTATTTATTTCCACTTACAATATGCTTAAGTGTCTAGATAACCTCCAAGTTTTGCAATTTCCTCAGATTTTTGTGGTTTTCTTTCACAGAAACTCTCAAAATCAACAAAATACATATTCACAAATGATTCCCAAAGAGCATGGGACTTGATGCCACTGCCCTCTCAACACTTTATTTTGTAGATTCTGGAAAGATTAAGGGAAAATAGAGTGTTTACTGGGCTGTCTCTAAAAAACATACGTACCTACTCGTGCTTAGAGGCAAACGCATTTTCATATTCCACACACTGTCGTATCTAGTTTCACTCTCTCCCACTTCCTCTCTATGTTGCTTTGGATTCGTTGACTACAACTAGTAACAACTTACTCCTTCATGCCAGATTTGAGTAAATCACAGGTACTTATCCCTCTGGACTTTTCGAGATAATTTCCTGTGGATAATTTCCAACACTTAGGTAATGAGTCACTTGGATAATTAGCGACTATACAAGTTGAGCTGGTAGTCTTCCTTTGTTGTTGTTTACTACTCTAAAAAGAAACCAGAAACCAGGGAAGGGTTATTTACTGGTCAGTGCAGCTGCAAGGATTGGTCTCTAAAGACCTGATTTCATCATCTTGCTCATTCAAGTCTTCTGATTGTGCTTTTTTGGTCTACTCAGAGGAAACTCTGTGGTTCTAATAGAGAAAGAGACTGTGGTAATAGGAGAGACAAGGAACATTTCCACTTTTCAAGGGGACCTTTTATTTACCAGGTTAATGATCTCATGTTATAAAACAGAGCCCCAGAGTCTGAAAGATAACATAATTTTCTCAAGTTTACACAGTGAGTTAGTGGAAGAGAGGGAAATATTCCAACACAGTGAGCTTCCATAGAATCCAGACTCATACTGGGGTCCCTGGGACATAAAAAGTGCATATGTCAGAAGGCTGATTTTGAACTAATGCATCTGCTTTAAAGAGTCTAAGGTTTCTGAGATGAAGCAGTCCTTTTGGCATTTAGATTTGGAGAAATGAAGCAGCTATATGCTGTCAGCCATGAAATTTCCTCTCACCAATCTGATTTCGAGGAATTTGGCTCTTTGACTTTGCAAAAACTATTCTACCCTAATCATCTCCCTTTGTCAAAATAACTTTTGTATTCAGGGGTTTAAAATGATAGTGCAGGTTTTAGCAAAAAGCTAAAATCCCTGGGTGGGGGGTGCTGGGTATCTGAAGCAGTTCTGGGTAGCTTTGAGATGGGCAAAGATGTGTTGGTAAAGGTAAGCTTAAGAAGGTGGAGCCTTGGAACTCAAGATGGCTCTTGGCACAAATGGCTGGCTCTTTTGATCTGATCCTTGGGTCATGAACCTTGTCTAGTCATTTACTCCTGTCACATGGAACCCTATATATTTTATGGGTTACCTTTTGTCACTGAAACATTGGCTTCTCAAGTCTTCCAGAAAAGACCTGCACATGCTCCCTTGCCCTAGTCTAAGCTTACTCCTAAACTTGCTCACCGCAAGGCTTTGAGACTCTGCCCCGGTCTCCTAGGTTTGGGATCAAATAGTTTGCAAACTATAGCTCCCATTGTCTTCATCCTTAAATTCCACCCACACCAAACAGGAGCAGCTTTTTCAAGAGGATGGGGTAAGTTAATTTTTAAGAAACAAATCCTTCCCATATTCCCAGCGGTTTGTTTAGGGCTTGGGTGGCTCTGATCTTAACTGTGGGGAGACATGTCTCTACTTTACAAAATGGGACAATTGTCTTCAGGGGGATACCTGCCTCTCATTAAATGCTTGAAAGATATTGAAAGAGGTCCCTGGGTTCAGATGGACAACCTTCCCAGGGTCTCAAAGGAGTCTGCCAAACACTACTCGAATGCACAAAGACTGAATGTCCCAGAGAATTTGAGAAGAAGACAAAAGGAAATCAGCATTCCCTGAGGTTCCACCATCTGGTATCATTTTTATACCTTAAAACAGAAGGACTTGCCCCATGCAAAAGGAAAGAGAAAACAACCTCATTCGCTGATTCTCACCATCAGCTTTTTAGGCAGAAAAATCTGAGACACTAAAATTTTCTCCCCCTCTCAAGAGTCCAAGGGCGGCCTCAGACTGAACATCCAAGATACAAATATAAGGGTTTCCTTTTTTGCAGAGGCATCTATGACCCTATCTAGAGACAATACTCCTTACTGCTCCCCATGAAGTTGCTTCCTTTGCCACTTTGTTCAGCTCAGTCATCCTTCAGTACCTTGGCCAGACACCATCAGCCAGGGGCCATTGTGCTGTGCTGTCCACCAGCTTCGTATGGCACTTCCGCACTGGGCAGGGCAGCCGAGGGGAGGGCTCCAAGGCTGCATAGACAATGATATAATTCTAGCCACTTCACAAAAACACTGTCTTATAGTGTCCTTTACTTTGGGCTTATAACAATAAAGACTGATGACATTTGGTCAGCTCACAAACCACAAGAGTTCAGACATTAGTGCAGCACAGGCCTCAGGCCAAGGACATTGGTAGTACATGTAATCTCTGCACCATCTCACATGGGACTTTGTATGTATTTAATGTCTTTCTTCAAAGGAGATTAAAGACCAAGAATCTAACTTCACCCTATGACATAATTCTGAAAAAGAGAGTTAATGGTATTATTTTTATGTTATAAATAAACAAATTGGAATACAAAGAAATTAAGTGAATGTTCTATTGGTTAATCAATCTACCCATCAATCAACAAGCACTTATTAAATATTTTATTTTTTTCCAGGTGGTGTTTAAATGTTATCTTTTAATATAAGTAAAAGTATGATTCTAACAACAAATGGACTAATTCTTATCTTGGCAGGAAAAAAAAAAGTGTTTTAGGCCGAGTATCTAAATAGTCCTTTATTGACTCAACAAATATCAACTGAGCACATACTTCTTACCTTCCAGACATTATGCAGGGGCCTGGGTATCCAGTGGTGAATGAAACAGACCAGGACCCTCTCCAATGGAGTGTACAGTTTAGTGAGGGGAACTGACCCGTAGACAGACAAATTGATATATAATTACAAATTGTTATAAGAGCTATGAATGAAAACCCACACAGGCTGCTAAGATAGAGAATGACAGAAGGGATTATTTTAGGTGAGTGGTAAGGAAAGATCTCCTTGAAGAGGTGATATTTAAGCCAAGAGCTAAAACTTGGAGATTAATTTAGTGAAAGATGTGGGAGAATGTAAAGCTTGAAAGCTGGCTGGATCATAATTCCATTTACTGAATTGGAGAAGATTGGCAGGCTGAAAGGAGTGGGTATATTGGAAGGAATCTAGGGTTGTGCTTAAGATGTGCTAATGTTGAGATGCCTGTGAAACTCCTGCATTCAGGTCTCAAGATACAAATTTTTATTTATTTATCAACGGAGTTCCAAGGAAAGATCTGAGATTGAATTTAAAATTGAGAGTTATCCCTATGTGAATAGCATTTAAAGCCATAGGAGTGGCTCAGATCTCTTAGGAAGAAAGTATAAAGAGAAAAGACAAGAGAGTCCACCCTTAAGCCTTGGGCATTCCAACCTCTAGAGGTCAGAGAGAGGACGTGAAGCAGCGAAGCCTCATGAGGAGGAGCTAGAGAAGCAGAAGGAAAACTTAAAGCATGTTGTGCCGTGGGGCCAAGAGAAGAATGTGCTCATGGAAGTTGAAACCATCAGCTGATTGAATGCTACTGAGAGGTGAAATAAGAGAAGGGTGGAAAACTATCTGCTTAAAAAATTTTTGCTACAAGGAGGTCACTGGTCACCTTGACAAGAGCAGCTTTAGTGGAGCTATGGGCAGAAGGCAGGGTGGTGTGAGCTGAAGAGTAAATGGGAGGTAAAGAAAAACAGCAGCAGGTGTAGAATACGAATCGAACACATTTGTCCGGGATCGAGGTGAAGAGAAATTGGCGGAGGAGGTGAGGATCAAGGGCTATTTTTGTAAGTTGAGAGTTGCTGGAACATTCTGTACACTGATGGGATGATCCAGTAGAGAGGAAGTTAAAGACGCAGGAGGAGAAGGGGATAACCGAAGATGAGAGGGTACCAGTTGTAACAAGAATAAAGAAAGAAGGAGAACATGTTTGCAAACACAGTAGAGTATACATAATTAGTAAGGGGAAGATGAAGGGAAATAACACAAATCAGAGACATATAATCATCAGGTTGGCAGCAGGAGTTCATTCAATCCACCTGCTTCCAATATCCTCAGTTCTCATTCCTGAGTTTTTGAAGAGGAAAGAAGAGAAAAATGAGCTCCCCAAGTCCCAGAGGGAGAAGTCCTGGGATGAAGTGTCCCATGACTTAGGATCTAATGATCCTTTTCCATGCTCCAGTAAACAATGTGGCTCTAGTTCATTTTAACACTTTTCTGCTAGTTAAATATCTGTATTGTCACCTGATAACATTTGATGCTCTTGGACACCAAAGCGTGCTGCCAGCTTGTGATGCGAGTCACTCAGCTTGCACTTTCATGAACTTATTCACAAGAACTAGTTACTTTACAGTTAATTTTTGCCCTGGAGCTGATACAGCAGTATTTCCTTAAGTGCATTAGGTCTTCACGACTTACTGTTTAACAGCAGTTATGAGAAAAAATGGCATGTGTCAACCACATAGAGTGTTTCGAAGGCATATTAGAGTAAGATTTGTGATTGACTCTTACAGATCACGGTTTCTCAACCTTGGCACTACCGGTATTTCAGCTGGATAATTCTTTGTCGTGGGGGTCCCTCCTGTGCATTGTAGGATGCTTAGCAGCATTCTTGGACTCAACCCACTAAGTGCCAGGAGTACTCCATCCCGACTCCCACCCCTATGCCTGCCCCCCTCACCGTATGGACAACCGAAAATGTCTCCAGACTGCCAAATGTCCCCTGGAGGGTAAAATTGCCCCCAGTTGTGAATCGCTGATATAGACTGGTGTCATAACATCAAAATAAAAACTGAAAAGTCAATCAAACACCTAAAATTTCTCCTGGTATCAGAATGTCTGCCTTCTGTATAGGCAGATACCTGGCTATTTGACTGAATTTTTCAGTTTTTAAATGAATCCTAGATATCTTCATTAACAAAAAACATTTGAATGCATGCACTTTCTAGACGTCATCTCAGCTTGATTTTCAATTCTTGAGCTAATTGGCAGGATTTAACATGTCAGAATTTGGCTTAATGTAGAACATTTCAGAGCTTTCTAAGTTTAAACTTGTCCCTCACTCTACATTGGCATATTTGGGCCCTTGTTTTATTCCTATGTTAATTGTCTTGGTTTGATTTGATTTGATTTTTGCTGCTTATCATAAGCTGTTTTAATCATTTTTAGAGGGTGTCAGAGGATAAATATTTATGAACACAGGCACAGTTTTTTCAATATGTGAAGACAGAGTTCTGTTTTGTGAGAACAGTTTACCTCCTTTCCCAGTGCCCAAATACTGGCTCTTCTTGCGAAATCTCAGGATGACTTTTTGTAGAATGAATTGCCTGTGTTTCAGTTTTTACTTATAAATCATTCACTATGTTGTGTTGTTACAGGAAGAGAGTCATGCTCAGTGTGAAACTATTAGAGGTGATTTGTTCTCGTACCAGCTCTATCACTTACTGGCAGATAGCTTATGCTTCTGGGTGTCAGTTTCATCACATTCGAATTCAATAAACATTTACTGAGAGGCGTGTGGTTTTGCCAAGTCAATACTTGACAATGCCTCAAAGGCTGTTTTGTGGTAGGGAGTGGCTGCTCTGTATGGCAACAACTTTTGAGGATCAAGAAGTTCGCTAACAGCTTCTCGTTTTCATAAATAACCCTGTAAGAATCAAACACGAATTATGTTAATCCTCCTTGAATCACAGCCATTCCTTGTAGCAAAATAAATGTATAAATTTAATCTCTCTTGTTCAAAATGTGAATTCTGCATAAACAAATATTGAACTCTAGTTAATGATATGTATGATGAAGTATTTAGGAATGAAGTGTACTGCTGTCTGCAACTTCTTTTGAAAAAAAAATGGACCAATGTATGGATAGAGTAATGGATAAATGGTAGATGTGTGAAAAAAGCAAATATAACAAATTGTTAATGGTAAAACTGAATTAGTGGTATACAGATATTCACTATACAATTCTTTCAACTTTTTTCTTTGTTGACCATTTTTATCATGAAGTATGAAAAAAAATTCTTCCATTATTTTAAATGCACATGCTTCAAACCTTTAGTGTTTGGGGATTTGGTGAATAAGTCATGTGTATTAGCCTTTATGATTTTGTAACTATTAATCATATGTAAACTGAAGAGATCTCAGTTATCAGCCTGCCCAAGTGGCTGCTCAGTCCCCTTGAGCATTTTAGATGCTATTCTTCGTATGTTTTCCAATTTTTGTTAATGACTTTCTTAAGGAAGAGCAATCAAAATTACTCCAAATGGTCCAAGTCTCAAAGTTTTGTTTGAGAGTAATAGGAAGATATTTTGGGATTTGTTTCCAATCATCTCTGGCTAATGAAGAACCAGGCTAACTTGCTTTTCAAGGAATCCCCACACCGCATCAGTTAATGGCATATTCATACACTAATTATGCAAGTTAGAACCTCCGAATTTTCCTCAGCTCCCTCTTCTCCTTCACTCCCATATCTAATGGCTCTCAAAAACTATCAATTTTGCTTTTTAAATATTCTGAAAATTCTTCCACCCTCTCTATTACCATTGGCTTATTTCACATCCATCTCTGGAGTCTTCTATTGGCCTCTGGTATTTTTTCTCTCCAATCTGTTCACCTCGTTGCCTCCAGAGTTTTCTTTTCATAATGCAAATATATTCATTCACTCCTTTACTTGACAAACTTCAATAAGAGTTAAGGATTACTGTTAATTATTTTAGATGTATTAATGACAAAGGAGTTCATAGGAGAACTTATCTTTTAGAAATACATAACAAAATATTTACAGGTGAAATGCTGAAATGTCTGGATTTGCTTCAAAACACATGAGAAGAAGAGAACATGGGTGGCAACATAAATGAAGCAAGATTGGCCACTGAAAATTGTTAAAGTCAAGTAATGAATACATGGGAGGTCATTAAATTATTTTGTCTACTTTTATATATGTTGGAAATTTTCTATAATAAAAAGATATTTTTTCAACTTTAAATGGTTTTCAAAAATATCTAAATGCTTCAGAAAGGCAAACATCACCCTTAACCATCTGGATCCACTTTATCTTTTGAGCCTTTTCTCCAATCTCTCCTCCAACATGTACCCTACGATTCACCTCTACAAAGCTACATGTTATTCCTGGAAAGGAGTCTCCCAAAGCACAGTTTTTTCTTCTTGACTACGTATCTTTTTATACCCAATTCAAGTGTCACCAACCCTAAGGAACCTCCCCTGACTCACTCTGATACAGTCATCTCCTTTCCTCAGACTTCCACAGAACTCTGTACAAACCTGTTTTATAAAACAAATATTTGTATGTTGTAAGATTATTGTCATAATGATTTTTTTAAAATGTTGATGTGCTTATCTAGGTGCTAATATCCTAGGGTAAGGTCTGTGCCATTACTTATGTTTGTGCAATATGCAGCACAAAGAATGTATTTAAAAATACTTGCCAAATGACTTGTATGAAAATTATTTTGGATTTTTTTTCTTTTGCTTTTGTTACCTAAGTGTAAAGTCTGGCTTCTACATAAGGAGTCCCATAAACCAGTCTGTATTTATGGAGATTTTAATAACTTTTGGTTGAGTAAAACTTCCAAATCTGAGGATTAAAACTCAAAACAATTTTTCAAATATATTAGCCTCTCTTCCACAAGCTTCACGTGAGAGAGTATTCCAAATAGTTGCAGAATTTCATGCATGACACATTTCTCAGTCATCCTTACAAGTGAAAAGATAAAGCCTCAATTCTTATGTGATAAAACCACCCTCACTGGTTCAAGTCAACCAAAGTCCCTGCAGCTTCCAAAGAGAGCTTGAAAGAAGTATTCTTTTAAAACATAGAGAATTAAAATAGAATGAGACGTGTTCCACTGGTCCTGCTTCAAAGTCTGCTTGGCCCTTTTATCTATCTGTAACCACGGCCCCAAGAAACAATTTATGGAGTGAGTATGATTGCCCATCTTGGTGCCAATATAAAAAACCAAATATAATTTAAAGCAAACTGTCACTGCTGGTTCATCAGCCAGTTCCTATAGTCATGGTCCTTTTTTACATCTGTCATCATCTAAGATACTATAGTGAGTTTTGAGTGTCGCCAGAAGCTTAGCTCTGCAGGAGCACCCTGCCCGAGGTGGAGACCACCACAGTTAAGAGAACATCTCAACGATAAAAACAGGATGAGTGTGTTCTGGGTAGGGCCTAAAAGGAGACTGCAGAATGCAATCATGAGTCCACAGAGTTCTAGGATGTTTCTTTGTCCTACAGCATCCTTCTAATGGAAACGGCTATGTATTGGGCATGACATAATATCAGTTGCATGCCAAGGACAGAAGAATCTGAACTGCACAGAATGACTGCCCTTTCCACAGTTTTTAACATAAATATAGTGTGAGATGGGGTGGTTTAAGAGAAAAGGCATGCATTTTGTTTCCAGGCATACTAAGACTAGAATCCTGGCTTTATTACTCATTGGCTGTGACCTTGTGCGAGGTACCCAACCTCGGTGAAATTTAGTTTTCTCTTATGTAAGAGCATCAGTAACATCAACAACAATGTCTACCTGTGGGTATTGTGAAAATAGACATCAGTTTCTTTCCTTACCCAGTGGCAGACCCAGTTTAAATGCCTACTTCAGAAAGAAAATAGAAAGAGACAGATTCATCTTAGAATCAGAGTGACTGGGGAGAGAAAGAGATTACAGAGAAATCTTGAGCACCATCATTCAGATTGAGCACTGTCCTTGCCATAAAAAATAACAATCTCTAAAACATCCTGTCAACTCATATGATTTTGAATGGCATTCATTCCATGCATAAATGAAATACTTTCAACTTTTAAAAAGCAGAACTGAAAGTAAAGCAGAATCCAAAGTTCAGTCAAATTGAACTCATGGTATGAGTTTTCCAGGACCAAATATGGAATTATACTCAGTTCTATTTTAAAACTGCTTTAAATTCTTGAGTAGATTATGAATTCCAGAAATCTATATGAACTTGAGATTTGAGAACATTCATCTTTGATAGTCACAGGGACAGTTGTTAGAGTGTGACTGGAAAAGGACATTTGTCCTTCCCAGCTCCTTGATTCCAGGTCTAACAAGTTCTGTAAAACCAGGTTGGTTTGGAGTGTATAAATTCCTAAAAGGGAATCTCTGGGTGGTACCTTCCCCAAGTGAACTTATGTAAAGGATTCCAAGGAAACTTAGTTCCACCCATTTTGAACTGTTGGATGAAAGGAAAAATATTACTTTCTGAAAATAAAACAGAGGAGTGACCAAACAGCTCTTTAAAAAAAATGTGGAGTCTGATTCTGTGGCTGGATGACGACCTCTTTGCCTGAGTTCTTCTCCAGCCCATGGCCTCCCTTTTGATCAGTTCATCAATCGCTAACGTCTCTACCACAGTACAGATGTCTTAGAGGGGAAAAGAGAAGCAACTCAAACCACTTACGCACATTCAAATGCAGTTACCTGTCTGCAATTTTTGAAACAGTTAAGCAGCAGCAAAGTTTCTGGAATTAACTATGAACTTAGTTTTTCCATGTTGTTTTTCCCCATTACTACTTCTCTGTTAAAGATTATGTCTGGACACATTCAAAGACAAAACTCTGAGTACACTTACGATACTAAAGCAAGTCAGTGGCATAATGATCTATGCAAGGGTCTTGGAACGTTGTATGGGGTGGGGACAGGTCCACCTAAACCAACGCTGAGTTAAGTGTAAAGATAGGGCAGCAGTTGGCAAATGGAGAAGACTTCAGAAAATAAAATTACCAATCTGAGCATACAGAAACTTCAAAGATGTTGGGATATCAGCAGCGACATAAATCATGCAGATATTGAGTTGAACCCTCCATAACGTTGAGTTGAATTTGTTCTCTTGAAAGGTGCAGAAAGTTCTGACTATTACAGTAGTCACTAAGGAAAAATGCCCTTTGAGTTGATTCATCAATTAAACGTTTTTTCAGAATTTTTTAAGTTCAAAGAAGGCTAGCTTTCACATTCATACTCACAAAAAGCTACTGCAGAAAGAAACACTGTAATAACTGTTATTGTCATAAAGCTGTACACTTGCTTCTCCACCCTCCACCTCTAAGCCCTAGCTGTTACAATGTTCAGAGGCACTGTAAAATCATCAGGCGTCATGCACTGTCATTTTCATGACCTTGCCAACATACTGATAATGCTGTTATACAATGAACTGGATTGCCATAACAGAAAATCAACCAGTAGTGAAGATTCTGTTATTCCAGCAAGCTAAGACTCTCTCAGTTGTGGGTAGATAAATCTGCAGAGGGAAATGGTCACAGTGGACACTGTTCCTGGTGTTAAGAGTACTCTATTTCCCACGAGAATAAGGATACTGTAACCAGGCGGAACTTCCAAGAATGCTGATGGTTTTGTTGGATAAGGGGAGTGCACACTTGACATCAGACGGCACTTTTTTAATTTCAAAAAACAACAAGATCTCTTCTAAAAGCTGAATGTTACATCATGCCATAGTTGGTATGATTCCAACTTAACCACATTGGGTCTGCAGGGGAGGAAAATAACTACCAAGTTCCTTTAAAAATATTACCCTAAGCAAATACTATTGTGTCTGTAACTAAGCGGACCCTGTTTCCGAAGCCAAATATCCATTTGTTTGGAAATACCATCATTGACATGCATGAGATGGCATATCATAAATCAGTCATCCATTTACCTTTTGCCCATCAGAAGATAATACAAATTACAGCACTTGTGATCACAAAGGACAATTCTAAGCTATCATTCAGAGTCAGAAGACTGAGGACTTAGCTGAGCTCCGCCAGCTACCGGTTCCATTACCATGGGCAAGTCCCTCACTTTCTCTCATTCTCAGTTTCCTCCCTGTAAACAATGGTGATGCTGTCTTTCACAGGATTGTGGCAAAGTGCAAGAAAGTGCTTTATACCAGAAAATTCCCGTACAAAGGCAGGAGCTTGCCTTCTCAATACCTTAGAGGGGCTTAAAAAAAGATCACAGCACAGTGGACCTGCACATCACAGACTCAAGAGGGACTATTGTGATCATTTGAAGGAGCAAAAAGCCCAAAGACTTTCAAATCCCATAGAACAATAGGAATGTGACACTCAAACAACTCATGGACTCCAGGAACTGTAAATGAGCAGTTTATACAGAGGGAAAGTGGGACTCAAGGGAGCTAACACTTTGCGAACAGGTTCTTTGGAACACACATAATCTGGCAAAAACAAATAAACAAAACGAGCTGCATCACAAAATTTGTCTCCTTATCCTAAAAGGTCCCAAGAAAATAATCATTTTATTTTGCTTCAAACCTGCTCAGGAGTAGTGAACTCACGTGTGGACTCTGCTGCGATTTCGAGTCCATCTCATGTGTTTCCATGTAATGCCCGCTGGACTATGCCAATTGCTATGAAAATAAACAATTCGCAGCAAGAATAGGAGGTAACTTCCAGTGGTTCTGCTGTAGCAGACTATATGGCTAACTACTCTTGAGTTAGGCTTGGTTTTAGATGCATCAGGCAGGGGAGGAGTAGATTAAAAATTCCCTTCTTACCATAAATGGCTTGATCTTCAAAATATGTAATCTTGTCATAACATTGAAAGAGCACTGATAACTTTCTCAATGATATCCATGAATGGTCTACTTACTTAATTTTCCTCCTGATTAATCAAAGGACCCCTCTGCTACTTATGTATTCCTCAGTGCTCTTTCTCATCGCCAGCCCTAACTTGGACATTTAACCACACGGAGGATGATGGAGAGCCAAGTTAAATTTCTAGAAGGGTTCAAGAAATGGGTTTCTCCTAAGGCTCTGTCTCTGGCTGAAAACGCAGAAAGGCTGCAGGTTCATAGTCCACAAGTAAGATGGCCAGTCTTTCGCTTGGCAGCAAGCAGGTCGGGGAGAAGTGTACCCCCGGGCAAAAGTGGGTGCAGGCAGCCCCAGCCAGCAGAGAAAAGCACACCTCTCCTCCCTCCCCTCTCACACCCAGTACCCTGGCCTGTGACCCTTCTCTGCAGCTCAGAACAAACAGACTAAAAGGAGGGAAGGATTGCATTGTTTCTATCCATTAATAACAGCAACTTACTTGGACAATCAACCTTCCAGGTTGAGCCACAATGAACAAATCTGCTAATAGTTTTATCACCACTAAGCTGGCTATTTGGGGTGGGGCATGGGTGGAGTGGCTGTGTTCCAAAGGAAAGGAGTGACAGGAAAAAGTGAGGAGAAGGTCAGAAGGGGCAGTGAAAGCAGTGTGTTTCAGGACAACAATAAAGCCCTCGACCGCTGTTCGCACTGATGTGAGGGCCATCACTGAACTACACCAGAGAGAAAAATGTGCTGCCGGTCCGCGAGTCTATGGAGCTTGGGCTCGGACTGTCACAGGGGGAAACCTCGCCCTTCCTGCCATGGGGAGCTGGAAAGGGCCATAACACACATTGTGTGTCTAATTGCACTGTGCTGAAATATTCTCATTTGCACTTCACGAGCTTTTAAATTTAAACATGTGGGATTAGCGTACGTGTTCCACTTTTAGTTTTTAATGTGTGCATGTTCTGGAGTCAGATCTGAGTGCCACTTCTGCCTGAAGCATGTATAGTTGAGCGGCTAAGGGGGTCTCCAAGCTTCAGCTTGTCTATCTATAAAACCGGAATGATAATATACAGCACCGAGACTTATTGTGAGGATTATAGGAAAATAAATACACTTGCTTAGCACATCATTTGGCATACACATTAAATGCACAATAAATATAAGTTATAATTATTAGTGTTAATATTATGATGGTAACAGTAGCAGAAGCCTTGAGCTTTCTTTTCTGGCCCTGCCACTAACTTGCATATGAGCCAGATAAATTTGCTACAATTTCTTCATCTTTGAAATGAAGACATTAAATTGCACCTTTTGTAATTCTTATCCAGATCTAAAAGTCTTTGATTCTAAGGACATACTATCTGCATCAAAAATAATTAATTTTATTATTCTGTTATTAATATTTCAGAAGTCAGGGTATTATTTGGTTTTTCAAAATAATTGGTGGGCATTCAAAAATTCAGCACTTGAATAATTCAAAGGATACTCTGACTGCCCTTTAGACTCCCCTATTTTATCGTGGGTGGCTCTATTAATCCAGAGACACGGTTTCACCGGAGAGTTCTTTTCCTCTATCGGCCTGTGGAAAAAGTGAAACCAGCCAGAAGTGAACACCCTAAATGGCCCAGCGGGCAGCCAGCGCCCTGCAGTCAGACAGGGAAGTCACTGGCCACGTGGCCACATGCTGACCCAAGGACCTCTCACAAATGGCATAAAGAGGAACGGAGGAGTTGGAAATATATTTCTCACTGAACACTCTAGGTTTTGTGGATTCTTCTATTTCAAGGAAATGAAGGGGGAAGACATTCCAATGCCAGACTGGCCATTTTTTCAGATGGGGCATCCGAAAGGGCTTCCATCCCAGATCTCTGGCTGATGTGGTACTCAGGACCAGCTGTGTTGAGGAAACTGCGACAGAGCCAGCACATCCTGGGTCATTTTCAATCCATTCTCCACATACATCACAGGGTGGTGAGGGTGGGGTGGGGGGGGCTGTGCTCCCTCTCGGCAGGGGGCAGAAATGGCAAGAAAATTATATGACCTGAGCCTACCTGACAATCCACCAGCCACCTGGGGATTGTCACAAGCAAAACAAGTGTTTAAGTAAGAATTCAAAGAAAAACAAGCCCTCTCTGCCCACCCTCCAGCCCCTCTTAACATCCAGGCGATCCAGAAAAGGGAACTTGTTTGGTTATCTCTCTGCAACGCTCTGATTCAGAGGCCAGTCACTTCCAGAGGTTTACATCACCGATTCAGGGTTCTGCCCTCTCCCTTTCCCCTTTTCTTTTCTCCTTAAGCGTTCTGTCTAGTGACTACCACGGAAGGACACAAGGAAGGACACTGTCATGGAAGGACACAAGCCCTGAACGACAGCTCCGTTCCGGTACCGTGTCTGCTTTGCTGCTCTCCCAAGGGCAAGCTCCATTCTTGCCAAATGAACCAGCAATAGAACAGGTCCTCTCAGCTATTTGGGTGCCAGGCCTCCCAGAGTTGATAATCAGCTTAAGGCAACACTTCTATAATCCAGACCATAAACAAGGAAGAAAGACTCTGAGCCTCATAAAAACATGAACTTTCCCTTATCTAAAATAAGACCAGGGGCAAGTCAAAATTTTAGCTTTAAAGTAGTCAAGGTGAATTTGCTTGTTGAAGAAAAGAGCTATAAAATATATCTTTCAATGAATTAGCAAGCGTGCCTGAAATCTAAATGTGATTTCAAACCTAAATATTATTTTATTCATTGTGTCTATTGCAGATTGTTATACACAGTTAAATGAGATAGTCTTGAAAATTGACTGGGAATGGTCAAGTCAAACATACAATAAATTCACAAGTTATTTCTCAAAACACTATTTTTCAAGTTTCAATAGTAAAACTAATTAAAATCAAATCTAGCCCTCGACTCACTTCAATAGGTTCTCTACTTTAAAACCTGAATTTTGGTTTTGAACCTAAACACCACAGACCATAAAAATCCTGGATGCCAGGGAATAAACTCGATGTTTCCTATATAGGAATCAAACAAAATACCTCATTCATCCTTAAAGTTAGAAACAACGTTGCTGAAAATAACAGATTCTAAAAAAAAAATCAGTAAAAATACAAATGGCTATTAATAACAAGTACAAATAAAATACGTCGCTTACTGCCAGAGGGAGACCAAAATCAAGATTAAAAATTGTCGGTAGCTTGCAAATACACACACACACACACACATACACGCACATGAAAGTTCTCCAGTTACTTACTGGGGCGGTTTTGTCGCGGTATTCCTCACATCAGCACCCTGCCTGTCCAGCTGCCAAGTCCCAGAGCATGCCGCCAGCAGCTGTTTCCTTCAAGCTGGGGCTGTGTGTCTTAACCAGTCACATGCGCCTCCTGATAAATACTGCTGCCGTGCCAGGTCAGAAACCGAAGATCATTATTCTCTTAATTTGCAAACCTTCTCATAACCCCTGAGCTGGCTCAGCCATTTCGTTAACATGCAGAGCAGTACATTCCACAATTTGTTTTCTATCAGTGACAAACCCGGAACAGCTGATAAGTCACACTGGCAGGCAGGTCACTGTAAGTGGAAAGTTAATGTGTTTGTGTGGAGGGTGGGGGTGCAGTGGGGAGGCTGGCAGTCCCTGCACTCTCTCATCTCACTCAAGTTTTCACTGGGGCTCTTGAACAGCAGGAGGAAGGAATCACAGACTGGCCAAGCAGGTGGAACTGCTCTGTGTTCCAGGTGCCACCGGAGTACTCAATCTGCCACTCCATCTTGGTTTCACTTTCTCAGCATCCCAGGCTCCAGTTTGTTGGAGAAGCCACAGGACTGAATGGACCGTTCTGGAGGCGGACTAACACTCTAAGAATGCTTCAGTTTAATTTCAAAGGTCAGGGCTGCTGTGCAAGTGATGCTCAGGGGCAAATGTGTGAGGGCTTATTGAAGAATATCAAATGCGGCTTTATGTAAAGAGCTAATGGAAATGATTTCGGGTAGCTAACAAGCAAACTTCCGCATAGCTGTCTGTTGGATTGTGTCAACATTTCGGGGCACCCCAGAGCACTTGAGATTATCAACGAACGAGAGTAGAAACAGAAATTATCACAAAATTTACAAGGCATTTTACAGATGCACTGCTGCCCCCTTTGGTGTGCTAGGAAGTTGGACCAACCTGTTTCCCGTGCTGCTCACAAAGGTGGCAAACCATCCTGGATGCTTTGGTGAATTCATCTCACCTGAGCTGATTTTCCCACCCTTCCTCTTCCTCCATCTCACCAAGGAAAGCCCTTGGACTATCTGACTTTGGATAGTATTCGACCTTGGGTACCTGACTTTTTGGTATAGTAAGAGTGACACTTCTAAAATCAGTGCCCGGGCAGGGTAGAGTGGAGATATGACAGGGAGTCAGCTCATTTGGTAAAGCGAACATCCAAAAAAGAGTTTAAAATGTTAAAATGCCCCAGGGGATTTCTGAACCATAATGAGCCTGTTAAACTGTCAACCCTGATTTTTAATAAGTGAGATCTTACTCAGTTGAGGAGCCTACGTGGGCAACCTCTCATATCTGGGTTTTGTCTCATAATTATTTACAGTGTTAATCAAACCAGAAGTTTTCCTTCATGCAGAGGATAGAGTGTTTTTCCAGAATAACAGAAAAAGACCAAAAAACCCTCAGTCTTGCCATTCCCTCAGGGGATTAATTTATCAACATGTGAGAGCCCAAAGTGCAAATGGGAAATTTTTTTGCAAGCTTCGAAACATATCCCTTTTTAAGGGTTCAAAGTTAGTAATATAAATAAACTACAGATATCAAAAGACAATGAGCTAAAATACACGTCACCTGAGAAACATTTTTCCTCATGTGTTGATGTGACAATCATTAATCAGAAACAGAAAAGGAGGCCTATTGAAGATTTGAAATATTATTTTGATTTATTTATGCTTTGTATTTACAGTTACAGAAGCTTTTGTGACCTTATGGCATCCATCAATCACTTTATTTGCAATTGATTGTATTAATTATTCTGATGATCCATTGCATAACACATAGTTGGCGAGAGACTTCTGGAAACCCTTCACTGACCAATAGAAAAAACAGCCTTGGGAAAGTAAGCATAGAAATTCTTCTCTTGCTGTATTGGCCGAGAGGAAGGGATAAATCTTGAGTCATACCTATGAAGCCAATGACCAGTGCAGACCAAGACCCCGGACTCTTCCAACTGGGTCCTGGAGTGTAACTGAAGTTTCTACAATGATACCTTCTTCCAGCCTTGCAAGGAAATGGGGAGATCCCACATCTCTGCCCAAACTACCTACAAATATCCATCATTTCCTTCCACTCAGAAAGATGTGCCCTCCTCCTGTCAGAGGCCATCCACCCCCTGGGCTGTGGGTCTCACCCCGTGACTCCCACCTGTTCAGGACCCTTTCACCAACAGTCGTGCCTTCTCTCCCTGTCCGATCACCCTCCCATTATCTAAACATGCTCACCTTGTTTTGATGTCCTAAAACAATCTTTTTTGATCCTTTGCTCCTTTAATTACTGCCCTAACTCCCTCATTCCCTTCACAACCAAGCTTCTGGAAAAACACTTCTTGTCTCCAACATCTTGTGTCTCATTTAAGTCTCAGCCTGCATACAGTCTGCTTCTTCCCTCACTTCACTGCAACCGCTTTCCCCAAGTCACCAAAGAGCAGAGCTATTGGACGCCTTTTTTGCTTTTACCTTACTCGACCTCTCAGCTGCGTTTAACTCAACTGACCAACCATTCCTTAAAATGTTCTTCAACAGCTTCTGTAAAATTTTACTCCTACCTCCTCCTTCAGCCTCCTATGTGGACCTTTCTTCTAGTTGCCCCTCAAATGTGAAAACCCCCTCTGTTCTTCCTGTTTTCTGACATCTCTCATCTGTCTTAATTTATTACCGAATGACTATGATGGTTTCCTAATTAGTTGCCTTGCCTCCAAAAGCCTATCTCCGCCTTCAATTTACCTTTTTTTTTTTAACACTTGGACTTAAAGCCTCTCAGGGGGCATGTGGTATCTTAGGCATCTCTGTATTCCCAGAACCTATGACAGGGCTTGCATTTCTCTTTTGTACATTCCACTGCTGTCACGTTTCTTGCTCTATATTATAATTAGGTCTTCATGTGTCTATGTTCCATCTAAACTTCGACAACCTTGAGAAAACTTATGACTTGTTCATTTTACATCCTGCAATGCCTAGTACAAAGCCTCACATGTAGGTGACACATAGCTGAAACAGTGCTGAATGAATAAACGAACGATTAAAGAGAAGGATCTTCTATCTATTCCATTAAGAAGAGATACAAAAAAAGTTTGCAAAAATTAATTTTATATTAGGCCACCAAAAAACTTTAAATAATTTTGCCCCCCAAAGAAATTATTCTGGCCACATTCTATGACCACACAGTAATAAAACCATAAATTAATTACAAAAGTGTAAGTCAAAAAAGAGTTAAGCTTTGGAAACTTTTTATAGCTCTTCTTTAAAAAAAAAATCATTAATTGGAGAAGAAATCCAAAAAGCCATTACAGAATGCTTAGAAGTTTTTAATAATGAAAATACCACATATCAAATATTGTGGGCAAGCCAAAACAGTTAATTAGAGGCCAACAGACCCAAGAAGAAGTTGAAAAACAAGAGATCAATAATCATGAAAAAATATATAAGTTATCGAGAAATTGTTTCCAAGAAAAGTTTTTTGTCCAAATTACTTACACAATCAAATTCTCTCTGAGCTTCAAGCCACAGATAATTCCCAGGCCATAAAATGTTCAAGTGGACAAAAGTGACAGAAAGCTAACAATACTCCTGACTTAAACCGATAAAGGACAACAAAGGAAACCACAGACTACCCTCACATACAAACATAGTTTACCGTAGACAGGTAAAAATATCTCAATGTTAAGAAATACGTTAGCATAATGATATACAGAAATCAACAGAGAAAAGCTTTTGGATTAGCACAATAGGTAATCTTGAAAAAGTCTTTCGATAAAATTGAATATCAATATCTTTTAATTAATAAAATGGAGTTTGGAGAATTTTTCTCAGCATGATAAAGATTATCTATCTTAAACCAACCACAGGCTGCATACCTAATGGTGTAATGCTGGAGGTATTAACATTAAAATCAGAAACAAGAAAAGGATGCTCGTTGTCACTATCGTCATTTAGCACTCTTCTGGACATGTGAGCCATTGCAACCAGACAAGAAAAAGAAACTGAAGAAGAATTATGAGAAAGCAGGACACAAAATTTTCCAATTTGAACATGTTACAATCATTTACTTAATAGAATCCACCTAAAAAACATTTTTAAAAATTAGAAACATCAATGAAGTGAACAGTTACAAATAAATACACAAAATTAATGGAATTTTTCATACAACAACCAAAACTGTTAGAAAACATAACGGGAAAAAAAATTTCATTCATAATAGTAGCAACAACAACAACAAAATTTCTAGGAAAAACAAAAAAGTGAAAAACTTATTAAAGAAATTTGTGAAACTCTATTGAGAAAACATTTCAACAAATGGAGAGTTGTACAATTTTCCAGCACTGGAAGACCCAACTTTGTAAATATACCAGTTCTCTCCTATTTAATTTATATGATTAAACTTTGGTTAAAATCCCAAAGAGATTTTTTTAAAACAGGCCAAAAAAGAAAGGCCAAAGTTTGTTTAAAAAAATAAAAAACTGAGAATGGAAAAGAAAATTTTAGAAAAACAGCAAGGGGATACTAGGTATTAAATAGGCTAAAAACATCAAGAATTAAGTTTGATACTGGTACCAAAAGAGGCAGAGCAAAGGAAGAGAACAGAAAGCCCGGAAAGATAAATACATGCACTATGTTAAAGTGTTATTTTGTTAAATCTGGTATTCAAACCCAGTGGGAAAAGAATGGGTTACTCAATAATTGGTTGAATAGTTAATTATTAGAAAAAATAAAGATGCAATTATTACCTCACACCATCACTAAGGAAATGGCTAGTGGACTAAAGAGTTAAATGTGAAAAGAAAACCACACACAAACTTGAAGAGAATCATGTCATTGTTTTTATAATCTTAAAACTATTTTAACCATGATTAAATACTTTTATCATGAAAACTATTTTAATTATGATCACAAAAGCAGAAGTAATAAACAAAAAATTGTAAATATTTAAGTGGATAAAATGCAAAATTTATATATGTCAGAAATAACCTGCCATAATCAAAATTAAATCACAAATGACAAAATGTGATTAAAAAATGAAACCCATATGGTAAAGAGTTAATAGTGTTAACATATAAAGAGCATTTATAACTAACAATTGGGAAAAGGGTAATTCAAGCATTTCGTAAGAGAAGAAATATAAATGACCAGTATGCATATGAAGAAAATATTCAGCTTCCTAAAAAAGAGAACAAAGTAAACGATGATACGATAGCATTTATTATCTATAAGCTTCACAAAGATGAAAAATTGATCATTCCCAATGTTGGCAGGAGGTTTATAAAATGGCTCCTTCATACTCTGCTGGCAAGAGCATAAACTGGTACAACATGTGAGGAAGATAATTTTGCAATATGTAGCAAAAGTTTTTTAAAATAAGTATGCTCATTAATTCAGCAGTTCCTGTTCTAGAAACATATTCCAAATAAATAATATGGATTTTCGTAGGTGTAAGGATGCTTCTCAAGCATTATTTATGAGTGAAAAATTAGAAACAATCTGTGTCCCAAAAAGTAGTTGAATAAATTATAACACATTCGTAAGATGTAGCACTGTACAATCATAAAATAATCTTACTGACATATATTATTAACATGAAAAAATATTCAGCATAAATTAAGTGAAAAATTCAAGTTACAAAACAGTTTATTCAGTATGATCTCATTTTTCAAAGAAAATACGTGAATATTTGTAAAAGTCTGAAACGTTACATATCAAATTTTTAACAGTGGTTATCTTTGGGACAAGGGGTCACATACAGTTGTTTTCCCTTCTTTAGGCTTATTAGCTTTTTTCTACTGTTTCCATGATAAATATGTATTATTTGCTCATTTTTAAATGAGATCTTTTATATAAGAAAAGAGATACTAGATCTATGATCATAAAGTACTTTAATCATCTACACAAGAGGAGAAAGCCATTGACAAGAAATGTGATCAAGAAGAAAGGACCCAGAGCAGAAAGCCTGAGCATTCGTTAACTAAACCGGACACTTCCTCTCGACTAAGTCTCGGTTCTCTGACTTACTGGTCCTGGACCCAATATTTGATAGCAAGTCACTGGAAGTGCTTGAACTACCAGGCTCAAAGGATGCAAGAAGAGGAGGGAAGCACAGTCCCGCTTGAGCACTTTGGATTCAGTTTCTCAGAGACGTCCTGATGGACCTTTGTGCCTATCTGAGGCATTTCCTTAAGTAGAAATTCCCAAATGGTATCCATCCCATGCATACACGGTCAGATAGCATAAACCTCTCCTACCAGCTGCCCCTCCTGAAGCTGCACCTCCACCTGCCATGTCCCAAACTGCAAACAAGCTGCTCCAATTTGGTGACACACCACCTGCTGGTCAATTTGAGGTACTAACACCATATGGCATCCCGACCGCACCTTCCTTTCCTTTTAAAGGGACCTTGAATGCAACATTACTCTCTTATTTCTCCAGATTGGCAAATTCTACCTGGTCATCTCTTTCTCACATACATACACTTTTTGGACCCCTTTCCTCCTTCTCTTTTTTCTTCCAACATTTGTCTAAGTACATGGGGAATTTTTCTCTCCCCATCTTGTTCTTCTTGTTCTTCCCCTTGCACCATGTGTGAACCAAAATAAATACCAGTCATAATCAGTTATCATAAGAGCTGTGCTAGCTACATGCCTGTAACAAACAGAAAGAAAGAAAAAATTGTGAAAGAGAGTAGAGTTCTTAATCTCTAAAGCCCTTAAACAAAGCAAATAGTTTGAAAAAGGATAGCGTTTGTGTTGAATGTGCATTGCATTTAAGGATTGACCAAAGCACATGGCAAAAATCTCTGCTCTCAAAGCTGTCATCTCGCTGGGAGAAAAGCTGGAACATGCAGAAAGCCACATACAAGAAATAATAATAATTATATATGAAAACAAATAAGTATCTATTAATATTATCACGTTTATATTAATAGATTATGATTAATATGTAACAAGCTAATATCTGTGCAAAATGCTTATTGAATTCTCACAGCAATGCTCTAAGGAGATGCTATTATCACCCTCGATGACCTTTCGTGCCGTTAACTAGCCTGTCCACACTAGTAAGCAGCAAAGAGAAAGAGAGAGAAATATGGAGGTGAACTCAAGTCTGTCTGGCTCCAAACCCACACATTTACCCCTAGAATGATTTAATAGGCATAGAAGTTTTCACAGACTTGCACGTCCTTTCCTAATCAAACCTGCTCACCCTCAAGCACAACAGCCAAGCCAATTGTATTGTACTTTTGAGTCTAATTATTGGCATGACAACAGTAGTCTGCTACTATTATCCATTGCAAAGTGTGATATTTCAACCAGTGATACCCATTAAGTGGTTGTGGAGCGGCCTGGTAGACTGGGTGGCATTTATAACATTGTTCCTGTGGCTCGTGCCTTCTATGGATTAAAAGCATTTTGAGTTCCAAATAACTGATTTATAAGCGAACATTTGGAACACAGGACATTCATAGACTAGAGATGGGCTATACACAAATAAAAAGGACAACAATGAAGGAGGACAGTCTCCCTCAGACGAGGCCTCTGCAGAAGGTGTCCCCACACCCCAGTCTCTGTGCCCCTCCCCCCTTTCTTCAGCATCCCTAGGGAAACTCTCAAATTTCTGGACAAATTAGTCCCGATTAAAAACAGACTTCCGCTTTCATTCTCTTTCTTCTTCCTGTTTTTTTCTCTTCTCTTTTCTTTTCTTCCTTTTTATAAAATATCATTTACTTTTTAAAAACACACTACACATTAGGATAGTTGCGTTTACTTAATCTAATTCATTTCAGTTTACCTTTATGGCAGCATTTTTCCCTCCATCTAATCAGTTTCTTAGATTAAGCTAGATTTATAGCTGAAGCTGGATTCAGTAAAATACGAAAAGGAAAATTTAGCCTTCACGGCACAAAGCACCTTGCTTAGCATAATTACTTACATAATAACTTTTTCCCCTAATAGCTCTATTTCAAAACCCTGATTTGACCGCAACTTTCATTAATCATTGAGGATCTCGCTCTCATAAACTTCAGACTAGCGGTAAAGTTAATCTGAGTCTAAATCTAAAATGCGACTGCTGTTTCCAGAATTCTTTTAGTTCTTGAAAAGAGTTGCTGAGAGTAAAAAAAAAAAAATCCCTGAGACTGCCTCTGTGCATTTTTCTGATAATCCTTTAATGTGCAAAGAATAATGGAAGGGCCCTTTTCAGATTTATGATTTCCTTTCTCGTCAAGTTTCAGCATGGTTGCTATTTCAAAGCAGAAAGTAAAAAGCTGATTCAGGGATAAATGAGGCAAAGAAAATATTTAAATTTATTTTTTCTCAAAATGTGTGATAGCTAAAGGCATGAGGTAGAGCGCAGTTTGATCTTCGTAGGAATCAATGGAAAAGCGAAGTTAGAAACTCCAAACCCTCTTATTCTCCTATGCAAACTAGAGGACTCCACTGCCTCGCTTCTCCCCATATTCCAAGGGCTGCTTCACTCTCCGTGACACTGGCCTCCTTCTGAGTCAGCTAAGCTGTCCTGGGTCCACACCACAGCCCACTGGCCTTGGCTGGAAGATGACACTCAGTGTACACTTTCTGAATGGATGAATGAATCTTTACACCATGGTTGTAATTATAAAATAGCCTTATTATTTCGATACCAAATCCTTCTGCTCAAAATTGTTCATAATTCTAAACAAGGCCAATGTTCTACTTAATCGCTTCTGCTTTTCACTTTAACTGCTATGTTATCCAAACCCAGCTAGCTGACTATAGATCCTGTTTTCCAGTCCTTACTGCCAAACTACTCACTCAAGTTTTAATCCAACCATTACCGCCTCTAGGTTATAAATCCATTAGGCCTGAGCTTCTAACCTCATTTCCATATCCTTTCCTAAGGTATCGCTGCCTTTATCATCCGCCTCGTGGAATATCACCACAATTTACTTACTCTGTGTTTGCTCAACTTTTTGGCTGCAGTCTTGGAATTCTTAGACTCTTTGTGCATAGAAAGTCTTGGGATAAGAAATTCTTTTTTATGACTTCCTGGGAGAACACAAAGGCAACCACAAGCAGAGTGGGAACCTGCTAAGGAAGGAGGATCTAGAGTTCTTGCAACAGGATTTTCTTTTTTGTAGATCAGAGGGAGTAAACTAAGCAAGCACTGTTAGAAGCACATAAAAAAAAAAATGGCAGTTTTCCTTCATGTTTTAATTAAACAAGGAGTGTTTGTTCTCAGGGCTCATCTTTGTGATTGCCATGCTTTTTTGTGAAAAGCAGATCAATTTCTGCATGGTAAAACTCTCAAACTGAGGGGCATCTGGAGGGGAGGGGTCAGAACTGAGAGGGGTGCTGTTTCCTTAGCGGAACCATAGGAGGATGAAGCTCAGCAAAGAGGCTTGGCCGGTGGAGAGAAACACAGGGTGGTGAGAATTCAGTGCAGGGGAGCACTGAAAAATAGTTGAAAAATACCAACTAAATAGAGAGGCTTCTGTAGGCATTTGAATGCCTGTAAGTTCTTTTTAAATGTATATTCCAATGGTCAGAAAAACTAAATTATCATATGGAAGAATAGACTTATTTCCTTGTACAAAATAACAAAAGCAGGACTTCTGCGTGTGTTTTTTACTTTATAAGATATTTAAATTTAAAAAACAATAATGCTCATTGTAGCAAGTCAAACGACACAGATATACATAAAGAAAAATTTATAACCTCTCTTCCCAACCATTCCTATCTCATCAAGATAACACACACTTATGAGAAATGGATCTGATACACACAGATACGTATGGGGTTCTGTTTCTCCGTTTAAAAACAAAACATTATTCTGTAATTTGACTTTTCCCCCTAACAATGCATCATGGTCACATATATTGGCTCCAAGGTCAATAATTTAGTCTATTTAATTTATTCCTTTTAATAGTTGTGTACTCCTCCACAGTGTAGTTATATCATAATTTATTCACCCTATTAATGAATATTCAAGATGCTCCCAGTGTTTTGCCTCTATAAACAGTGTTGCACTAAATATCCTTGACATATATCTTTAGTTTCTGGTGCATTTATTTCCATAGTATAGATCTCCAACACTGGGATTATTGGAACTGCAAAGTTATTCATTTTACTATGCATTCTTTTATTTTCCCAAAACTAAACTAAAAGCAATGCCTTAAAAAGAATGATAAACGTCAACTTAGGGGATCAAGATTATAACATGAGAGGCACTAAAAATTCATTTCAGAATCATATCCCATCAAGCATATTCACTAAATCATTTCTGTTGAAGACGCTTGCTTGCTTTTCATGTATAATAATATTTTTTTTAAACCAAAGCATCTGAAGACAAACTGACTAAAATTTGTCAGTTAAAAGTTGGAGCCTATTTCCCTCCAGCTAGTCCTTATTACCTGCAAACACTGGAAATTCCATGAACCCTAAAGGCCATTCCAGTTGTAGAATCAATTGTTGATTGACTAAAAAAATTTATGAGCAAATGTGAACTGATATGTTATGAAGAATGAAAATGTTAATGTTGGACTAAAATTATTTTACTATACTTTCAAAGCATGCAATGCTGCTAATGCGGAAAAGGGTCAGTCGCACCCTCACTTGTTTCTATCTTGTTTTCTGGACTCTAGCCTTAGTAACTGAAGAGCCAGCTCTTCCACATGCCATCTCAGTGTGGCAGGAATGGGGCCCACAATCCAGAGATAAGGGTAGAAGCACCTGCTGTCTACAACTGCACTCCTCCTGGCATGGGGTGTTGAGTTAAACCACATCTTATAAATTATACGGTTTCACCATGTCATTTGGTTTGGGACTTCGGAGTGAGAGGTTGGAGTATATTTTTAACAGCATATATATTTCGTATTACTGTTAACTGATATGACTATACCAGCCAACACACTCAAAGACACAAACAACTTAGCGTAAGGTTCTCCGCCCTAAGAACAGAACAAATAAGTTATAGTTAACATAAATTAAGGGAAATTTGTTCACATTACCAAAGCATTCTTTGTTTTAGAAAGCCACTCATTGCAGGATTACAAGACATGTGTGCACCCCTGGTGCATTAAAAATGGCATTCAACCAACCAAAATTCAAGTCATATTATTCAAGAACACATTTATTAACTAAAATAAACATGAGTCCAATTTTGGACCCAACTTACTGGATCGGGTGGTCTGTGTCCTTTCCTTCAGAACAAAAAAGTGGGCAAGCAATTCCTAGCTGCCTGTGATAGACAAGTTATTTCACAACCTCCCCAGAGTGCTTAAAAGCAACCTGCTAAAAATACCCCTCAGTTCTCACATTAGCGTCCTCAGCTGAAGGGCCAGGGGAAAAATATAAACTGCCTGAAATATGTCCCCTGCATTCTAATTCCACAGGACTATTTACTATTAGCTGAAAATCCCCAGTAATCCTCCTGACAATTCCAACATTAATAACCTTTTTCTTTTTAAGCGTTTTCCAAACTAGTAGTAGTGTGGTGAGTAGTGAGGATGTTGCACATTGGAGAACTGGGAAATCAGGATTCTCATTCCCCAACCAGCCACTCACTAGCTGGGTAAGGCACTCAACTCTTGAAGCACAAAATTCCACAATTGTAAAAGGGAAAAGATACTACCCAACTCAAAGGGTGGCTATCTAGGTTGGAAATAATGCATTGCGCTTCAGGGTTTTCTCCTATAAAAATATTCAGTAAGTGCACAAAGATACATGTAAGATAAGTTCAATGTGACACTTGTAATAACAACAACAAAAAAGGGAAACAACCTAAAAATTATAGGAGAATAATCAAAACAATCACAGTGCATTAATTCATCATGCATCCATGACATCATCAGCCATGAAAAGCATGGAATGGGAAGATGACTTTGATGTAATAAATGAAAAAAGCAAGCTGCAAAAAACACTATGCATACGTGGTTATTGTTTAAGCCAAAAAAAAAAAAACTCCGCTATGCTTTTAGCACCATTTTTATTATAATCACATATGGTTTCAAATGCATAGAAAATATATGTAGTGACAATAAGCAGTAAACCTGTATCCACTCTGAGGACAAAAAGAGGGTTGCAAGACTCGCACGTCTTTCCTTTTTTATGCTATTCATTTTGGTATTAAGTACCTTCATTTATAGCAAACTTTTATTGGTTTTATAATCAAAAATTAAGGACAATAAAGAAAGCAATGAGAAATAATTAACATAGAGGATTTAGCACAATGCCTAGTGGGTTTTGATGAATGATGATTATCATAGTTACTCCTGTCCAGAAGCTACAGAAGTCCTTAAGTAAAAGGAGTTTACAGAAAACTAGCTGACCGTGAGAACAGGCGGCAAGCTATGGTCATGTGTGAGCTGGATTGTTTTTCTTAAGTGGTTTTTTATTATCTCGATTGTAGTGATGGCTTCACCGGCATATACATATGTCAAGATATCAAATAGTACACTTTTAATAGGTGCCACTTATTATATGTGAATTATACCTCAACAAAATTGTTTAGAAAAAGAAAAAAAGTGAAGCTAAAATTTTCAACAGTAATAACAGGAAAGATGGTCGAATGAGATCAGAATTAAAGGTTTCTAAGGTTTTATGTTATTCGGAAGATTTCTTTATATTATTCAGAAGAAGACGTCAATATGAAGATATTAACATTAGACTCTGTTAAATCAAATATGTATTTTAAAATTTTAAGAGTAACCACTAAAAGAAAAGAAATAGATTATGTAACTTCCAAAACACTAGAGAGGAGAAATTGGAATAAAGAAAACTTGAAAATCCAAAAGAAGGCAGGAGAGAAAAGAATAGTAAATAGAAAATAAAAAATAACATTATTAATACCTTAACAATCACAATCAGTGTAGATTACCTGAACTCACCACTAAAGTGCAAAAACTATCCTTACATTACAAACGAAAAGATGGACTCGTTTTTAATCAGTTCAACTCCACAGATACAGGGTGCTAGCGTGTGTGTGTGTGTGTCTGTGTACACACACACAAGTAAGAGGATCAGATGCTTCTCCCCAACTCAACTTCTTTTAACTGCTTTTCTGAAGCCTTGAAATTAATTGAAGGAAAGTTCTTTATACCAAAAATAGCAAAGGGAACTGACTTGGTGGGGAGAGAGAGGGTGAGGCGTCTACTTAGAAGGGAGACAAAGAGAAATAATGTTTTCCTGCTCTAACCTCAGCAGAAGGAGAAGTGGAATGCATGTGAAGTTGTCTAGCTGATGCCCAGCTGGCCTACTGAAAATGAGGCAGCTCTTCCTACTCAAAGTGAGGTCCTCAGGGCAGGGTGGGGCTCATGTCTGGACTTCCCAGCTCCTCTTCTCTGTAGGATGTCTGAAGGTAAAGAGGCCTTCCCTGCATGGTGGAGCTAGAACTCTTCTGAGAAAGTGAGCTAAACTTAACCAGGCCAGACGGTACAATTCATCTGTTCTTTCATGGAATCTGCAAAACCGAATAGATGGTTCTAATCAATCTTATCTGGAAAACAGATGGAAAATTCTCCCCAGACAGTAATTCTTTAGTCTTATTCCAAAAGGAGGCCACGTGGCTCCTCCGGGCTGTGTGCGTTTGGCAGCGTTCTCTCAGCTTCTATTGATTTTACACGTGTTGGGGTTGATGTGCAGGGAGTTGGGGGCAAGGCCCTAGGAGACTCTGAACAGTCACACAGTTCATTGCCTGTAAATAGCATCTTCAAATGTCCTTCCCAGCCCAATTACCTAGGAATCTGTGATCCTGGCATAGTCACTAGGATGCTAAGATAGAAATCGTATCAGACTAAGAATCAAAAGACAGGCTTTCTCATACCAACTCTGTCTTAATCTAGTTGAAGGATATTGAGTGAGTCCATCACAAGGCCATTATGAGTCCCCCTTAATAATCAATAAAGTGCAAATGACAGTATCTCTCTCACAGATTTTTCTGGAAAGCAAATAAAATAATATAGGAAAAAAGTACTTTGAAAACCCATATTGTATTGTAGAAATGTAAAGTGCACTCATTTCTTACATTTGTAAGACAATTTTAAGCCTTCATGGTACCTCTGCTGACATGACATCATCTCCTATGGAGGAGACTGATAAGTTTTACTTGACATTTTGACACTGTCTGCCTAACATGCTCACTCTCCTTTATCACTCACCTCAACAACAACCCCAACTGCCCCTCCTACCTTTGGAATGTCCTTGATCTTTTGACCAAATTTCATTGGTCCAGGGATGAGCATATGATCCAAACTGGGCCAGTCACAGTGCCTCTCTTGCTTTGGCCACATTTGAGTGTTTCAGGGGTGAGCACCCAACTCAGGCAGATGATTCCCTAACCTAATGAGTCCCTTCCCCATGCTTTTCAGAAATGGAGCCAAAACATCCCTGTTGGCTGGCCACGTCTCAAGATATGAACCCTAGAACCTATTAGCAGTCATATTTTCTGCTTTGCCTACACTTCTGGGAGCTGAGTGGAAGAAGAGTGCTAGGTCTCAACTTTCAATTAATTATCTGGTTTTAAGTATAAAATGCCTGTCTTCAGCTGGGCCTCATCCAAAGACCAGGGTCCCCCATTGTAAACATCTCATGTTTTGTCCTCTTGAGAGAATAAACCTCTAGCATCCTACTATGGTGGGAGAGGGGCAATCTCCCAATTGTGTAAAGTAGGGAAGGAGATCTAGGAATCTAACTGTGCTTTAGGAAGATTTTTCTGCCAGTCTTCCTCATTTTAGCTTCATCTTCACCTGCAGTTTCAATGGTACCTAGTGCCACGAATTCCTGAGTCTTTGAAGTGTTCTCCAGTACAAATTAGATTGCTTTTCTGATTTCCACCGTTGAATTAGTAGTCAACCATCTGTTCTCCAGCTTTCAAAATATTGTCGCTGTGTATTTGTGACAAAAAAAAATGCAACCCTTTGATCTCATTTTAATAGGAGTTCAGAAAGAAACAGAGATAGGTAAAGGTGTGTGTTAAATCACTTTTAGCTGAAAACTCAAGGTCCTTACAATACACTCATCACTCTTTAGAACATTCTTAGCTGCTTTGCTGTTTCTCTGGTCCCTGGGCCCATGTACTACCATGCCTGCTCTCTGCTTTGGCCACCTCTTCCAAGCTTGTGTCCCATATTTCAAAACTATCCCTCTTCCCATACAAATTCCCCTTTCTTAAGTTACAGGATTATATCAAACCAAAAAAAGCATAGATAACCAACTTTGTATCCGGGTATCAGGGACTGATTTGCTCCTATTTGGAATGGGTATGGTTTTCGAAAAATACGCTGTGTTGATTTGTATGTGTGTGATTTCAAAACTCATGTATGTTCACCATAAAAAATTAGAAGAGCACAGGAAAGAAAAATAAGATCAACTCCAACCACATCACTCTTAAAATTTTGTTTTGGTGTGTATGTGTGGTAACCTGCAGATGGTCCCCAGGGATGCTCACATGCCCTTGTGTGATGTGACCTTGCCCACACGATTCAGGACTGGCCCTGGGGTGACCAGTAGAATACAGGGCAGTGATGGTGTACGACTTCTAAGGCAAGGTCATCAAAAGCACTGCAGCTTTCACTTTGGCCTCCTGGATCTCTCCCTCTGAAGGAAGTCAGAGGCCATGTCTTGAGGACATCCAAGCAGCCCCACTGAGCAACCCAAGAGGAGAGGAACTGGGGCCCCCAGCCAAGAGCCAACGTTGACCTACCAGCCTCATGCGTGAACCCCCTCAAAAGCAGATCTTCAAGTCCCCATCAGGTCTTCAGGTGGCTGCAGCCCCAACGGACCGCTGATGACAACCTGCTCTTTAAAGGCACTTAGCTTTGGAGTGATTTGTTATACAGAAATAGGTAGCTAATAAAATATCTTTCCTGTCTTTTCTAAAATTTATAATGGCTATAGATTTTCAGTCTGCCTTTTTAATTTACCATATCTCATAACTATTTCCAACGTCATTAAACATTTTTAAATATTCCAGTGTCATTAAATATTCCTCTAAAATATGATTTTTCCCACGTGGCTGCACAATATTTCATCTTAGCTACATAGTATAATGTGTTATGTCTTAAAAGTAGGTTTTTGAAAAAAACAATGTCTCAGACCTAAAGAACAAATCCCCAGTGGTGGAAAGTTGGTAGCAGAAAAACATATATATATGGAAATTCTATATACTTTATTAATACTTTCATTCATTCTTTCACGAAACATAAGATCAGTAAATTGGTATGTGCAATATCTTATAGCAGGCACTCCAGGAGAGGCAAAAATGATAAGGACAGAATTTAGGATCTCAGACCACACCTGGACAGCACCTGGCATGTGTCTAAAGACCTACCTTAGCATCAAATAGCAAGAAATCATGTTTTACCTGGTATACATAACTGGGGAAACATATCTGCTCTCTCTCACATAAATTTGTGTCCTAATGAATCTCATTACAACAACTAACACAACAAATATTCCTTAAGCACTTATTATATGTAAGGCTGTATCTGGTTCCCAGAGGGAATTTTTAAAAAATAGGTTTAATTCACATACCACACAATTTATTGGTGTTTGGTATATTACACTATTAATTTTTTAAAATTGTGGTACAATATACAACAAAAAATTTGCTATTTTAACCATTGTTAATTCAGTGGGATTAATTACATTGACAATGTTGCGCAACCGTAACCCTCATTTCTAAAATGTTTTTATCACCTCAAACAGAAACTTTTGTAACCATTAAGGAAGAACTTCCATTCCCCTCTGCCCACAGCCTCCAGTAACCTCTAATCTATTTCTTTCTCTATGATTTGCCTATTCTAGATATTTAACACAGGTAGAATTATACAATATTTCTCCTTTTGTGCCTGGATTATTTCACTAAGAATAATTTTTCAACGTACATCCACGTTACAGCATATATCAGAGCTTCATTTCTTTTTATGGCTGAGTAATATTCCATCATATTTATATACTACATTTTGTTTATCCATTTTTCTGTTGATAAACACTTGAGTTGTTTCCACTCTTTGGCTATTGTGTGTAATGCTTCTATGAACATTGACGTACTCCAGAGGGATTTTTTTAAAAGCACAAAATGTGGCTCATACCTCAAGGAATTTAAAATTAAGTTGATGAGAGAAGAAATTCCTGGAAAATTAACTATAGAGACAAATAAAGGCTGAATAAATGAAAGAAATATCACCAAACTTCATGTGATTAAATATATTATATAGATAGACAGTGTGTTACAGCATTTTGGAAGAGAGACTCTCACTGAAGATCATCACTGGCTTCATCAAAGATGGCAGTTTGTGCTGTGTCTGGAAGCATCAGTAGGATTTGGACTGAGAGAAAGGAGGAGGAATTGGTTAAATCAGCACAGGGAAATCCATAAAGAGGGAAAATACACAACACATTCAGGGAAAATTAGAAGACATGTTGCTTAGGGCCCGAGAGAGAGAGAGATCAGAAAAAAATATACTATTACACCTATGCCAGATGTAAGAGACAGCTTTGGGGGCTCCAGCTCAAGGTCCTCCTCGCCGAAAACTGCTCCCATCCTCAGGACCCCACTCCCGAGACTGTAATGAGATGGACAAGGAATTGACACCTGAGGCAAGCTTAGGCCATTCCGATAATCATATTCTTTCTCAAGAGAATTTGGAATTGAGAGCAGAAGATTTATCCATTTCTCCCAATGCTTGAACAAACAGGACGTTCAAACTGGGGAGCTGATGGACATCCACCTTCTCCCTGTGCATGGCGAGGTAGGGAAAGTGGGAGAGGGAGGGAGAGAGGCAGACGGAGGGAGAGAGAGAGAAAGAGAGAGGCAGAGCCTCAGAGAGGAGTGGAGATGAGATACCATCAAGTTCTAGCAGTCATGGCCTCAGGGCCATGAGCTGCTCTTTCTGGAGGGAGGCCCTCGCCAGTCTCAACTTCACTTCTTGTGCTTCTATGAAATAAACTTTTTTCTTATAACCAATATAGCTACTTTGAATGCATTTCCGTTCATTGCAACTTAGCTAAGATCCCAGGCAGTTTGTGGCCGTCTGTCAAGAGTTCATCGAAGCTACTGCATTGTGTTGCTACCTCGGCATCCATTTTATTTGGCCAAGTGGCCTGCAGCTCCTTACTAAGGGAATGTCCTAGATAACAGCCAGCAGAGTCACAAGTAAATGTAACCTGATATGACTTTCCTGAAGACCTTTGTGATGAACAGTCTCTCCCCAGCCTTCCAGAGCCTTCCTCTTCTGCTCCCTTAGATAAGACCCACATGGAGCTTACCAAAACCCTCACTCTTTTTGGTTGGAATTGACCAAGCTGGCCTTAGCCCAGGAGCCCCAAAGCATTTCACCCACAGACCCTACCCTAATAAAGGCATGTGCCCCAGGTCCTGTGCCTGCACCCTGCCTTGACCTCCCCATGCAACCCCTGGAGGCATGCTGTGTATTTTCTCCAGGACTTTTGAGTAATAAACTTCTCTGTTTCAATTTCTCTTGTGGTCTTTTATTTTGCTCACCATCCAGCACCTGGGGCTCTACTGAACAAATGCTAATTTAACAAAGTCGTAACACCCTCCAAGAGATTATTCTCTCAGGAGTGTGGAGAATCGAGCATGTGCGGAGGGAAGACCCTGAGGGAAGGAAACCAGCAGGAGGGGTAATGAGAGAGTCCTTGAATGAGGTAAAAAGAACAAGAGTGGAAGCAGTAACAACAGGAAGGGAGGAATGGGATGTGAGACACATTTAACAGGAAGGATGATCCACTAGGTAAACCGGGAGGTGAATGACAAGATGGAGGAAAGATGGCACCAACCCAGGTGGGATGATGTCACCATCAAAGGAAACGACACGGAAGCCAAGTGGATATGATAAGAAGGGTAAGATTTTTATCTTGGACGTGCTAAGTTTGAAATGATGACAGAACATCAAGCAGAAATACACTACAGATAGTTAGACACCTGGTCCTAGAATGTAGACTAAAATTCTCTCAGAGCTGGATAAGCAAATTCAGAGTTATTTACATATTGAAGTTATGAATCAGCTCTCAGAGAGAAAGGATTTAGAAATAGAAAACAACAGCTCTTGGTAAGTAGCTACATTTGAGAGCAGAGAAAAAAATGATCATGGAGATTGGAAGTAAACAATGACAACAAAGCATCTCAGAATTCCATAGAGGAACATTTTAGGATATTAAATGGTGCAGAGATCAAGAGCGATAAAAGTTAGAAAACCATTGTTCACTGCATCATTTAGAAAGTTTCTGACATAGTTTTGGTGAGGTTGAGGAAAGAGTGTCAGATTTCTATGTGTTTCAATCTTGAAAGAGAAGTGAGAAAATAAAGGTGGTAGGTGACCAAACGTGCACAGAGAATGTCAGCAGTGAAGTCAGAGAATTCAAATGGGTGACTAGAGGGGGCAGCAGATTCAGGCAGATTGGGTCATAGTTTTCCATGGCAAAGAGGAAACATGGATGTTTTAAAGAAAATGTCCTAGAAGCGAAAGAAATTGAGAGAGAAGATACTGAGGAAGGATGGATTAACTCATCAGGAGGCTGGGGGAAGTCAAGAGACAGGAAACAGAGAGCTATTTGCCTCTTTGAGTAGCGTGTGGCACAGCCACCCTCCCCCTGCCTTGGTCTTTGTTAGCGGACCTCCATTACCAGTTCTCAGCTCCAGTTCTCAGCCAGAAGAAATAGAAAAGTGTTCCAGAAGAGGTAAGTCACAGGAATACACTATTCTCCTGACCTAGGCTCCTGTTCCTGGAACTACATAGATAATCTCAACTCACCCAAACGTCCCTGAATTCTTTTGCTGATTTGTGAAACCAGCCAGTGGCCCCACTCCACCCAGATTTCTTGACCTTGCCTGAAGGCCAGTTGATGTGTGACTTTGCCACTTGCTCCTCATTTACTACTGCTTAGAAAGAGCAGTGGTCGTATCTGCAGGATCCAACAGTTAATGGAACTCACGAAGATAGAAAAACTGTCTCAGAAAGCACACTCTACATGCAAAAGTCAGCTGCACACACCTCCCTCCCCTCCTTTTTCCTGCCCTGGAGGCTGCAAGGGCAAATTTAGAGAATGACCCAAACCCCAGTCCCCTAGGGCTCTACCTTTCTTTTCCCCTCAGGAGGACTGAGCAATTTTGCATGATTCTTTTTCTCAAGGGCCCACGTATTCTCTTTCATTGTGACCTTTCTCTCCACCTTCCTCTCTTCTACCTCTCTGCCAAATGTTACTCAGGAAAACCTCAAATAGGGAACCAAAAAAGTTCCTAACTAGGGCTACACCATGAGAGCAGTGCTGAGTACTTTGTCCTTAAGGAAAAAGCAAATCCAAAGTTTGGAAGTAAAATTAGAGAGGTGAAATGGCCTTCTCCTCCTAAAAGTCACATAGATAAGGCATAAGAATTCCACCTATTTCCTCATTCTTCTCTAGTGAATTTGCTTTCCTACCGACGTTAATGGACAAATAAATGATTTACCTTTTATGTTTGTCCTGGCACGTGGTACAGCACCTGGCACTTCCAAAATTCTCTGCCAGCACTTGTTGCTTTGGATAAAAGGTGATTGTGAGTTGATTCAGTATATTCTATTTGTTTTGGTTATTTATATTATTAATTAATATAATTATTAACATGGTATTAATGTATGATATAATGTATTCAGGTAGAAACAATATGTTAATAATTATATTTCATTATAAATGTATTATAATAATTTAATAACTAATACATATTCATAATAATTTTTAATGATTTAATAAGGAATTATTTAATGTAATACATTGTAAATACATTGTAATAATTTCATTATAAGTATATGGAATTTAGGTGCACATACCCACTCACTATTTATGACTTTGTTCCTATGGGAAAATGAAATCAGAGGCCCAAGAAAATTCTTAAAAACAAGCTTTCGGAGTACTATCAATTTGTAAATCATGCGATGGATGGTCATTATTTCTATCTTAAATGTCTTTAACTTTTATTTTGATTTTAGAATTTTCTGACTTCTTTCAATATAGCTTCACAAACAAAACCTCATGGAACACGAAATAAATCCAAAATGTGATCGTTCCAGCTGGCTGCGACTTGTCCCCAGGACTTCAAAGACCCTTGTTTCCATGTTTCTGCCTCCGGCAGGGCCGTGAGAACCTACAGCGTCTCTTAGTTTTATCCACTTCCACCAGGTCTATTTTTGCATCGCCATATTTAGCACACAGAGCTATCTTTATCACCCCAGCTGACTGGCATGAGAGTCCCCGGGGCATAGGAGTTACACAAGATTATTGAAGCACGCTTCCTACCCTTCAAATAAAACAATGCAGAATACAGAAAAGACATCAGCAAGTGGTCACAATGTTAGGAGGAGGGGTGTGTGTGTGTGTGTGTGTGCGAATTGCTAAAGATTTTTATCTTTGTGCTATATTTTATGCATGATTAAGAGCACAATTTCTATAACACCTTCTGGAAGTTAGTTTTAGGCTGTGTAATGTAATCTATTCCAATGCCTAAATTCGCTTGAAAACATCATGATAAAAAAGTTTCTTACAACCACATAATCCAGATTTCAAAAATTAGGAGTTTCTTAAAACCTCTACTACACTTCTTCTCAATTGCGAATCCATAGTTACACAGCCTAAATGAACAGTTGGATTGTTCCAATAGACCAAAACTCAAAAGCTGCCAAGCCTCGCGTTGCCTTGCTTGCTACTGTCCAGTGCAGTAGCCGCTAGACACCTGAAGCTATTGAGTGACATGAGGCTTGTCCAGACACAGATATGTAGTAAGTGTAAAATGCACACTGGATTTCAAAGACTTAGTACCAAGAAAAGAACATAAATAGCTCATGAATAATTTTTTTATATTGACTGCACGTCGAAATGATAATGTTTCAGATATATTGGGTCCAATAAACTAGATTCTTAAAGTTAATTTTACTCGTTTCTTTTTATTTTTTTAATACGACCCTAGAAAATATAAAATGACATACGTAGCTCATATTTGTGGCTCACGTGATATTTCTATTGGACAGCACTGGTCCAGAGGCCTCCACAATAAATCATATCACCACTAAGCGGTCTTTAAAATTAGAAGTCAGAGTTGCTGCAAAATTTTACCCCAAATCAGGCTAATCAGAGGACAATCTAACTTGGAGTGAAGGTTAAAGAGCCCCTGCGCGCTTAGTTCTCTCATCCAAAGAATTTCAACAGGACCCAACAGGAGAGTTAAGTTTTGTCTATGGATACAAGTCACTAGGAGAGAGAAATGTTACTACAATATATGTAATACTTGCCTCAGTTACCTCTTTCCTAATTGGTAACACATCCCTCATTTTCATCTCAGTGGTTATTAATTGTCCTCATTTCATAGCATGAAAACTGGAGAGTGAATCATGAATTCACTTGTTTTGAGTTCCCATTGCTTGTTTCCTCTGCCAGTGCTGCTGAAATGAAGACTAGGAATCATTTCACCAAAAATAGAGACATGATTTTTTTTTTTAAGTTTAGTGGAAAATAAAGCTTTTAAGATTCTATGTATGGGCAACAGATAACTAGTTATTATTATAGGAGCATTGTTCCTGGACACACGCACAGGGAGAAGTTCACACTGATCCTGAATATTAAAATACATAAAAAATTCAGTACCAAATCCCTGAGGTGGGATTACCAGATTACTGAATTAAAAATATACTGGGGATCACCGCTGCCAGCAATGAATTGTGTAACTGCTGGTAAAAACAATAGTGATTTCAGGAATAGATCGAGAGCAAAACAATAATATCTTTGTAATGTTCTGAAACTGTTTCATGAATAAAACTGAGACTGGCTCCGTTGCATTTCCCAGTCTGATTTGCTGACCATCTTGTCTGCCCATAATTGTTTTCTGCCATTCATTTCCTCCAATTGTCAATTATTACTAAAACAATCATGAAAAAAAAAAGTGTGTGTCTTTGTTTCCTGTTGCAGATGGATGCAGTGAAGTCATAGACGAGGCTAGTGCATCATAATCTTTTCCATTACAATGAATTATGCTGTCACAAACAGGATACAGCTCCTTACTGGGCAAAGAAGCAGTAGATGGAGCTGAATTAGCACAAACATATTATTGTCAGCCGTGACAGCAAGATTTCAGAACACTAGGACTTAGCTCTCCGCTTTTTAAAAACATACTGGTTTTTGTTTCTGATTATAAAAGTAGTATATGCTTATCCTAGAGAATATTCCCGGAGACAAAGTAGAAAGTAAAATCACCCTTACCCCACCAGCCAGAGATTCCTATTGTTAACCTTTTAGTACACGAATTTTTATTTCTTCTTTGATATTTTTTGTGTGTGTGTGAGGAAGATTGGGCATGAGCTAAAGTCTGCTGCCAATCTTCCTCTCTTTTTGCTTGAGGAAGATTGTCACTGAGCTAACATCTGTGCCAATCTCCCTCTCTTTTATCTGGGATGCCACCACAGCGTGGCTTGACTCGTGGTACTAGTTCCACGCCCGGGATCTGAACCTGCAAACCCTGGGCCGCCAAAGTGGAGTGCATGAACTTAACCACTACGCCACTGGGCCGGTCCCTGAATTTTATTTCCTAACTCCTTTTCATATATAATTTTTAAGAAAATGGGATCACACCATGTATATAACTTTGTTGCCTTCTCTTTTTCACTCAACATTTACCATGAACAGTTTCCAATGCCATTAAATATGTTAACGTAATTTAATGGCTATATAAAATTTCACATTGTGGAATATTATTTAACAATTCCCTTCTTTTTCTATATTTAGGTTAAGTCAAATATTCGTCTGTCACAAATAGGTAAACATTCTTTTATATACATTTTTGTCTCAATTTATGAGTATTTCCTTAGGGTACATTCCTAAAAGATAGACTATCCACTTTTTATTAAAAAATATTTTGAAGTAAATATGTAGAATAAAAGGTCTGGAAACTTCTTAAGAATAGAGACACATGTGTGCATTAAAGATTTAACAGCCAAACTTGCTACACGTGTCTTCTTAACAGGGTAAACAAGTGAAATACTTTTAATGATTACAGAGTTTAAGATAAATCTAAAACTGGTCTATTCAAAATGCCCTTCAGGCCAGCCAGCTGTAAGGGTGAATGTAATTCCATGAAGTCCTTTTCCAGAATCTCCTAGCACAACTCGCCTGCACACCATTTAGATGATTCTGCAGTGTTACTGTGCACTCTTGGTTTCCTAAGAGCTTCCTTCTAGCTGCTGGCTGCGCGGTCCCTGGCCTGGGCTGAGCATTGTTATCAGGTCCTGCCACTAGAGGGCAGCCAGCGACAGAGACAGGAGTTTAACATTCTTTTTGGTCCTGTTTTTCTCTTCAGCGTAATCTTTATTTTACCAGATAGCCGAGGAGAAATCGAAAACTGAAAGGAAAACAATTTAGGTAGTAAACAAATGTTCAGATAAGTAAATAAGAAAATCTCTGTGTATAAGCGATTCCCTTTTCCTCAGAGAGATTAACCAAAAGTTGCAGAATTCTAAGGGTTACCACAGTTAGGAGTAATCAGAGACGAGGAATCCAGTTAAAAATTGGGTTAAAGCATGGACAATTGGTGCCCTTAGAACTTTGCAGATGGAGAAATGGAATCCAGAGCAGATACTCAACATTCACTATGGGAATTAGCAGGAATATGAGCTTTGACCTCACACACACCTGGGTTCCATTTTCTATGTGTCTCTCACTAGCTAGGTAATCATGGACAAGTTACTTAACCTCTCTGAGCCTCAGTTTTCTCATCTATAAAATGTGGCTTGCAATGGAACCTGCCCATAGGTGGTTGTAAGCATTAAATAAGAGAATGGATATAAAAGGCTTGGCATATGGTAAATGCTCAATATTGGCCATTGTTATCATTTCTGGTCCTCACTGCCCTCCTAAGCTGTTTCCCATTTCCAGCTGTCCACTCACTATTTCTACCTGATTATCCCATCATTGTCTCAATTTAATATGTCTGCAACCAAAATCCTGATCTTCCTTACTAACTCCCTGACCTGCTGCTATCTCTTTGGCTGTTTCTTTGAACGGACCATAAAACATAATATCCTCTCTAACACATCATCTCCTCCTTTAATCATATCCAATTAGTTTACAAAACATGTCGATTTGTTCTCTAATGTGTCTCCATCTGGTTTCTTTCTCTCTGTTGTCACCAGCACCCGGGGCTTGGCTGCCTGCTCTCTTAGCCCCACCAGGTCCTGCCTCGAATGGGCAGATCTTATTGATTCATTTCCCTTTTCAAAACCCTCAGTGGCTCCCAAGTGTCTTTAAATTAGATTATAAACTCCTTAGTCTGACATGACAGTCCCACCAGTCTGACTCCAACCTCTTCCAAATGTTTCTCTCTTGCCCCACATGCTCATTGCCCCTGCTCCTGTCAAGCTGCTTGACACACAGTCCCCAGGTATGGTTGCCGGATTTAGAAAATAAAAACACAGGACACCCAGTTAAACATGAATCAGATAAACCACAAATCATATTTTGTATAAGTATGTCCCATGTAATAGGCCTCGCACCCACCCATGCAATGGAACATACTTTTACTGAAAAAAGTATATGTTGTTCATCTGACATTCACATTTAAATGGGAATCCTGTATTTCATCTGGCAACCCAAGTACATTCCTATCTCTGCCCTGCACACAGCTCCCTTCTTGTCGTGAATGCCCTTATCTCTCGCTGTCCCCATCAGATCTCCTTCTGCCCTTCAAGGCCCAGCTCAACTTCACACCTCCACAAAACCTGCCTGGATCAGGCCTTCCTTATCTGGCACTTGTTATCTACATCATTCATTTGGTTCTACATACAGGATGTCTTCTGTCCTATATAATTCCCTTTCTCCAAGTAAATGTTAAGTTTATCAAAGGTAGAGATTGTATTATAAGTAGAACTTAATAAATATGCTTCGGTGGTGAATGGTGCTGCCGCTGACCCATAATATAAGGTGCAAGGGGATGAGAGAGTAAGAGAAAGAGAGGCTCCAAAGGCCACTAATCTGGATTTAAGGTGCTCACAGACACACAAAATCAACATGCACCTCCTCCTCCCCGGGTAGCAGGAGGCTGACGGGTACGGCTGCCTGACCTCGGCACACTTCTCCCCACAGCCCACTGCAGGACACCCTACAAGCTGTGGATTCTATTTGGTGACATCTAAATTCCTCACTGCTCCACACCATCTCTTCAGTAATCTGTTTCACTTACATTTAAATGTGAGGGCAAGGAGTGGCTATGCTATGCAACCTGTAAACATGTAGCTCTTACAGAAGTTATGCTGGAAACCAAGCAATGGATTTCTATTTAATTCATAGAAAAGCTTAAAAAACATTGACAATGTTTTTTCAAATTAGCTAACTCTGATCATGTAAAATACTCTTGGAGGCTTGAAAACACATCAAGAAACATGTAAAACTTTCAGGCAGTTCCCAAGAAATCTATTTTCAATACCTGGCGTTTCATGAAAACATTTATAAGTATCTACGGGCAGCCAGAAACCAATGACCAACAATAAGACTTCTAAAACTGAAAAAAAAATTCTTAGAATAAAATATATACCTCATAATTTTATCTATTATTTTAACCTTCAATAGTGTTTAAAACATTTTTATTCTCATAATGTAAACACACAAATGTGTCAAGTGAGAAAGTTGTTTTAAGACTGTAAGGAGAAGGAGTTCAACATTAACAGAAGCCAGCATCACTGTAAGCAATATCTCCATCACTGGACCCACGCAGAGTGGCAATTAATTAGGTTACCTTAAATTTCGCTTTCTGGAAATAATAAAATGGATTCAGAATTGACATTGCAGCACTGGAGTGTCCTGGAAATAAGCCCTAAGAGGTTTTTATCTGTTTCTTCAGACTCATCATATTTATCCAGATTACTTGTATTTCCCTCTATTTTTTAAAATCTAAGTTCAGGTAAGATATATCGCTCTTTTTATTCAAGACCATTATGCTTTGCTACAGTTTCCATGGAATGAATTATCATTTTCTAATCAGAAAAAAATAACCCTGAGTTCTCCCAGGAAAGAGAACAGCCAATGAGCTCCCCCCTGAGACAGAAGCTAGCCTTGGCCTCCTGCTCCAGTCACAATCTGGCTGGCTCAGCTTTTCTGGCTTCCAGCTTTGCTATCTTCTTACACCAGACTCTAAACATACCAGTCTCAAACTGGGAGAAGCCAAAATGACAGCAACACATTTCCTCCTGCTCTTCCTTTTCAATAAACCCCCAGAACCTCATTCCTTTGTTCGACATTGTCGTGACATTAATCAAGTTACTTCAAGACACAAATGTGGATGTTAGCAGCAGTGGATTCAAATGTGGTGCCGCATTTCAACAAACGTACTTGTTGGATGGCAGGGAACGTTAAAAGAATTTGGAATGTCCCTTGGAGCTTTCCAAGTTTTTGTGGGTAGCATCAACTGTTCTTGGATTTAATCCATTCCTTTTTGACCTTTCCACTTCCAAACCCGGTGACATTTTTCAGGTCACTCAGAAAATACATACTGAATGAATGTTTTGAAATAATAACTTAAAAATGTAAACAATTATTGTGGACAGTTTCTATCACTGGAGCTGTTCAGTGCAATATTTTGTGCTTCTAGAAGGTTCTCCTCTGTCTGAAACTAAATGTCCAGGAGAAGAAGCTTTGTATTAAAAAATGACAACAACTTTATCTTCACTTAATTTTACACAAAATTTAAATTTTAGTTCAAATAACTGTTCTGAAATTAGCCATTTTTGCTTGAGGGCCTACTAAATGTGTTCTAAACCAGTAAGGAAATGGTACAGGGATTATTAATCAGCACTTTCAAAAAGATAGAAAAACAGACAAATATCCAGAAATTATTTTTCAAAAATGATCTTCAATGAAATTATTTATAGTATTTAATCTCCTGGTGATTATGAAACTGAGGAAAACTTAGTGGAGATAAAGTTATCTTAAGGAAACAACCGCTTTTTAAAAAATATTTATTATTGTTAAAAACTGAATATGTCCTGACTGAGGATGATTTCTACATGGCTTCAGAGACAAGCAAAGCTCACTGAAAAGCTGCATTAGGATCTGCCCTCAAATCATATACACTTTCTACAGCAAATATTCATAGTTCATGATCTGCATGGAGACACAACAATGGACAGGCTTAAAAATGACACTTACCTTAACTCACAGACGTGTAATCATTTCAAGTTCATCCCTCTGTTGAATCGTCTCTTTCTTTCCACTTCACCAACCCCGAACAGTTTTCTCTTCCGCGTGTCTAAACACCTAGAGATTCCTATTCTCTCTTCTAAAATGCTGTCATCACCTCCATTGCCCAAATCTAGTTCAAAAGTGGGGAGGGAAAAAAACATCAAATTTGCAAGCTGTTTACGCCTAACAACGACAGCGAAGCTGCTAAGCTTTGAGCTCAATGAATTAAAGGTTGTTTGGCTAAATGGCCGGCACACTTCCTCCTATTCTTTCTGAACTTAGTTTTCCTGCCTCCAGTGGAGCTTTTTCCTTTCCTGGGCTATAAATAGGCTGGTCGTAAGGATCCTGAGGAAAGAAGGCAGGAAATGCATTTGATTTCAAAAAGCAGCCTTAGGTGAATGTGTGTGTGCCTGTTTCTTTCATGTGAATACCAATAAACAAGCTGAGGAAAATTCAGCTTTGATATGTGCATCATAGTCAAAATTCTTTTTGTCTATAGTCTCGGTTTGGCAATAAATTGTTGTTTCCCATAAGCAAAGCTTGGGTTTAGAGATGTCTCATGTTCTATATAAAATGCAATGAACAAAACTACATCTAATCCTTCATTTCCCAAAGGAATGCCACATAAATTGAATGTCCTGGGGGAAATGAGGCAGAGGGCAGACAATGGGGGTTACCATACTTGTTTCTTTTCATTCAAAAGGAGGTGAAGTACTTTTAGAGGCAAGGTTCAACAAAAGGAAGATATCATCAGATGAACAAGAAAAGCAGATATTTTGCTTAAAAGAAATTATGAAGTTGAGTTTATAAACCAATCATCCATCTACACTAAACTAATAGAATGTCCTAGCCTTGCTACTCAAAGTTGTTTAACATGTCTCACGATTATACACAACCCAAACTAAAATAAAAATTCGTTGTCATCTTTCACATATCAGATGGGTAGATCAAAATTTTGGATATTGTCTGATACCATTGAAGTGTGGAGAAATAAGCATTCATATAATAGTAGATGGAAGTGTGAACTGGCATAAACTATTGGGAGGGCAATTCTCAACTTCTTTCAAAACATTAGGTACACATTCTCTTATAAGATATTTAAACATGGGTGGCTCTGCAAAGTAAGAATGTAGATCTGGAATGGCGGGAGAGTTTAGTTTGTGATATACATATTTTGTGCTCTTTTAAACTTTATATGGTGCATGCCATGCTTTAAAAACTTATTAGTTTTCAAGACAGATTTTTTAAAACTATTATTACTTCATATGATTCTATTAGATATCTATTATCTATTTATCTATTTATCATCTACCAATGATGCTACACTTGTTGTCTGCCATAAGGGGTTCTTTATGTTGGAGTAACATTTTGAGAAGCAGTACAAGGATAGCTAGCAAGTCTCTTGAAAGGAGAGGCTACTCAGAGCACTGTTCACCAAACAGCAACCATCAGAATCTCTGGCCTGGGACCCAACAGTCTGCATTTTGACTCCAGGTGATTCTGAGGCTCATCACAGTATGAGAAGCACTGGTCTACAGAATTATTTTGTTTGTTTATTTATATCCCACTTTCTAAAAAGGATTTGAGACAATTGTTTTTTTTTAATGTAAGAATAAGGAAAACTTTTAAATGCTTGTTATGCTGAACACTTCTATTTAGAAGGCTAGAAGACTTTTTACAATAAGGTTAAGAAGACACTTATTTCCCAGTTACTTTGGAGAAGCTACCTGAAACAAGACAAAAGCAGGGGAAAGAACAAGCTGATGGTATTTAAGGGAGAGACAAAAGAGCTCTCACATCTGGGGTAGTCGATTAAAATGGGTAAATTCAAAGCAAACTTTACTAATACGTATATTTGAAAATTATAAGTTGCCCAAAATAAGACAAAACCAAATAAAACATGAAGGAATTAAATTAAAAGTCCCTAGATGGAAAAAAGAGTCCTACTCCCTATTTTTGTTTAGTGATTTGATTATCGTTTTCTGACTTAGACATTATCCTTTTGTAGCCTTAATGCAAAGCCCTGTATATTAGGAACAACAGGTTGGACAGTAAGCTCAGCCAGAGCTGGTCAGGGAAAAGCAAGAGTATCTACGTCCCAGGCACAGATGGGGAGGAAAAGATTTCTTTAAAAAGAGAGAAAGGAGTGAATGACCTCGTTGTAATAGCAGAAAGGAAGAAGGAAGCCCATGGTGGTCAGGATATAACAGCTGCAGTGGATTGAAGTGGCTAAAAGCTACATGAGTTGACATTGGCAAGAAAATGGCTGGCAACAGGGTAAAATGTTTCTGGGAGCAAGGATGCTCCCATATGGGAAGAATGAGCTCTTCTAAGAAAGTCCAAGTGCGTTAGCAGGCTTTCATTGTTCTCTGGAAATGTTCCTTCCCTTTTTGTGGGGAAATATTTTACTTCTCAATAGAACAACTTCACAGAGCTCCCCATATAACCCATCTCTAGAAATGAAACATTAAAACACTTATAGGAACAGAAAGACTCTGTACTCTGAACCTAAAATTAATGATAGACTCTCTCAAAAGGCATTAGGGGAAAAAGTCAAAGGTCTCCTGAGGAAAGGTAATGTAAGAATTTCTTCAACTGTTTTAGTTCTGCATGTGGAGGAAAATACATTTTTTTCATTGCAGTCACAAAGAATTTCAATGTATACAATATAGAGGAAACCCAAGCAAAAGTCTTCAAGGAAAATGCAAAAAAGTCAGCTTATTAGTACTCAAATGGATCAAATGCACTATATGTATCTGAACCCGTATGTCTTGCAGGTATTTTTAATAATAGCCTATCTTTGCTCACAAAGTGAAGGAGCTCTAGGTGATTACCGAATTGTGGGAAATCATGTTCCTTTGACATGAATTACGTCAAACTAATGAAAATAAATCAGAACTGTTGGATGGGCTTATTCAAAGGAAGCAGGTAAAGATGAGTCTCTAAATTTTAGCAGGAACATTGAAAAGATAGTTGAAAGTTAGGAAGGAGTTCTACATTACAAAACTAAGATGTTAAAATTAACAATTCTTCGAAGGAACTAGAAGACTTAGTGGAATATAAATGAAACTTTTCCGTTAATCTCATTAAAATCAAATCGTGTACATCAGTAGCTTATTTTTATTCAGCCTAATTCTCAGTAAACAATAAAGTTACCTTGCAAAATTACAATAATCCCCACGCAAATAAAACAGTTCATACTATCTCCCAGGAGAAGCCCAGCCTTGGTATAGTTTGGTGGGGAAAACTAAACCAGAACGCCTTCACTGGATGTGGCTTTGGCCTCTGATGGTACTCTGTCACTTTGCCGTGTACCTAAAATAAAACAGCACTAGTTTCCATGTAATGAAGTTAAAAAAAAAAAAGGATCTTGAGACTCTCTGATAATAAATGCCTAGAGCTTGTTTAGTTTTGTCAAGACTAAAATCTGATGCCATAATAACTAAAGGATATTCTAATAGGTGTTGTGGTAAAAGTTTTCCTATTAATTTTGAAACATGGACACTTCCGTTTTGCCGTTTCTGCCAGTTGTGAGTTCCTTTGGGAAAAGCCTTTGGACTGAACCATAAAGTGGTTTGTGAAGCTAATCACTGCTGGAGGCAGGAAGAAGCAAAACCATCCCTGGGAGGAGAATATGCAGAAAAGAAAACATCACCGTAGGGATGGTGCATGGCACACTTTTGAAGGCAGAGGGAGATTACCATGAGCTCTAAAAGCATGGGTGCCCAAATATTACCTCATTTTTGTGTAACATTTGGAAGGAAGGAAGGAATTAGGGGAGAGAGCATCACAGTGAAATTGATTTGCCTATCAAAGATTTAAATTTATTGATTTGGCAGTCTCTCCAGTCTAGTAAAGGCCAAGTGATAGGTTGGTTGCTGATATAATAGTTCATACAGGCTCTTTGCTTAAAAAACAATAGATCAGTTTGATTTCACAATACAGTCAATATACTCCATAATCCCCTGAGCCACATAATTATGCAATTAATGAAAAAAGCTTAAACTGAGTTTATATTGGTATCATCAAGGTGAACATAATCGTAAGCTTTCGAATTCTAACAGAAATCATAGGGTGCAAACTTCTCTCAAATTAGATGCAGCAAGTTAAAATAACTGAGTCTTCTGGTTGGATCCAATATGACTAAGAGACTCTGTCTCCCTTGCTGACTTTGAAGAAGCAAGCTGCCATGTTGTGAGCTGCCTCTGGAGAGTGCCACATGGCAAGGAACTGGATGCTGCCAACAACCACAGGAGATGGACGCAGATCCTTCCCCAGCTGAACCTCAGATGAGACCAAAGCCCCAAGAGATCTCTTGATGGCAGCCTTGTAAGACTCTGAAGCAGTGGACCTAGCTAAGCCGTGTCTTGCCAGGCAGGCTAGAGGAGAGTCTCCTATCAAGATAGTTTACAGTTGTGTGTAAGGTAATCCTATACATATAACCATGTATATCCCATCATCTTTGCTGCAATCTATCAGTTAGCAGCAAGTCACAGGTCCTGCTCATACTCAGGTGGCAAGGATCAAAGGGTGTGAATACCAAGAGGCAGAGGATCACGGGGGCCACCCTAGAGTCTGTCTGCCGCAATGGGTAACTGACCTAAAAAGAAGAAATAAATACACATAATCTGGTGGATTACTAAAGGATAGCTAGGACAGTGTTACTCAAAGTCAGAATAGATGAAACAACTTCTTAATTTTTCCTCCTTCAAAGCAGTGGGAAGTGCACTGTCTTGAAAGAGAAGCAAGTCATCTCTCTACCATTGTGCACTGTTGAGTAACTCAGTAACCTAAATGTCCTCATGCTCCATCTCAGAGGTCCTTTCAGTTCCAAGCTTCTCTGACTGGACGTGCCCTTCAAAGCCTCTCAAGACATTTTCGAATGCCACAAGTCCTGGTTGTATTTATACGAAGCATTCAGTGACCTCTGTGTTACTGTTGACGTCTTAATAGAAAAATACAGGAGAGGAAGAATATACGATAGATTAGTCCCTTAGAAAAGTTAAAAGCCAAATCTATTGGGGTGTTAGTATCTGATCCAACTTTTGATTTTCCATTTGGATGTTTGTATTTCTAAAGTGTGATGTCATTCTAAAAATACACTGAGATAAAACTGTTATGAAATTCACTTTGTACAGTCAAATTTTCAGCTAAAAACTTTGCTCTCTGAGGAGCAAACTATATTTCACATTACCTCCAAGTGATACTGAGTGCATCAAGAAATTACTTTGGCAGTGTCAATTCACAGACTCTCAAAGTTAGAAAGAGCCTTCACAGACATTTGTCCAACCACCCACCTGATGGACAAAATTCCTCCAGAATATGGAAAACAAATTATCTTTTTAATTTCTAAGTAAAAAGACTGTCATTGCATATCCTTGTGATGTAATAAATGTAAATGACTCTATTAAAAATAAAATTATTAATTTAATCTAAATGAGGCAACTCCAAATTGCTTTGCTCACTAGATAAATGAACTTTTCTTTTTCTTCAGGCAAAAAATTAAATTCTAAAGTATATGGAACTTTAAACATATATCTACAGTTATTCTTGTGTGGACAGACTACACAGTGAAATACATTATAAATGTTCTCTAAAACTTCATTAAGAACACAGATTAAAAGTTGTAACTAAGGTTGAAATGAGAACTGGTTCATTTCCATTTAGAGGCTGAAGAGGTATAAAAAGTTAAAGAAGGAAATGAGTTTTTAGAGCCATATGAGATCAGAGCATCTGAGACTGAATTTCAGAATACTAAACACTAAAGCCACATTTTTGGATCTAGCATCACATTATAGCTCCTTATGATATGGCTTGCTCGAATACAAAATATTAATGCACAATTAATTTTGAAAGAAACCACATGCTACAGATTGTATTTTATTTGGACAAGTCCACCAAAATACTTTTTTTTTACTGTATTTTTTTCAACCACATGTAGGTCTCTAATAAATACAAAGCTCTGATCTTGAGCCATAGAAGAAAAAATAAAATTAAACATTTAGTTCTTGCCCTAAACGCAGCATGCCTTTTAAAGCAGAATTTTTTTTTTTCTGCTTCATCTCCCCAAACCCACCCTGTACACAGTTGTATATCTTAGTTGCAGGTCCTTCTAGTTGTGGGATGTGGGACGCCGCCTCAACGTGGCCTGACGAGTGGTGCCATGTCCGCCCCAGGATCCGAACCCTGGGCCGCCACAGCGGAACGCGCAAACTTAACCACTCGACCAGAGCCAGCCCTGTAAAGCAGAATTTCTCAAATCATGGTCCAATGACAGTCTGTATCAGAATAACATAGAGTTTATTAAACATGCAGATTTCTGGGTCTCAGCCTCAGAGAATTGCTCATTCGGTCGGTTTAGGGTAAGCCTTGGAATATGCATTTATAATAAGCCTGTGATTGTTATCGCACACTGAAGTTTGAGAACCAGTGATCCAGGCATCAAAACACACATTCTTAGCTAATATAAGAGAGTGATCCAAGGAAACAGATTATGCAGCTACTGAGTAAATTCTGATTATAGCTGTAGCCAACGTCAAGGTTCTGTACTGGCACATGTGTTATGGTATAAGCTTCCTTTAAAGTCAATTCTAATTTGTGCCTTTTGGTAGCAAATTCACTTTGAGCCTCTTAGAAAACATCTGGATGGAGGGACCATTTTTTTCCCCTGGGTGTTAAAAAAAATTTGTTTTTGTTTGTTTGTTTGCTTGGATTTTCGTGAGGAAGATTGGCCCTGAGCTAAGATCTATTGCCAATCTTCCTCTTTTTGCTTGAAGAAGATTCTCCCTATGTAACACCCATGCCAATCTTCCTCTATTTTTGTATATGGGATGCTGCCACAGCATGGCTTCCTGAGCGGTGTATAGGTCCATACCCAGGATCCGAACCCATAAATCCAAGGCCACTGAAGCAGAGTGCATGAACTCAACCACTACGTCACTGGGATGGCCCTCAAAATTTGCTTTTGTAGTAGAAAACATCTAACAAAATTTACCATCTTAACAATTTTTAGGTGTACGGTTCAGTAGTGTTAAGTATATTCACGTTGTTGTGAAACAGAACTCCAGAACTTTTTCATCTTGCAAAACTGAAACACTATACTCTTTAAACAACAACTTCCCTTTTTGCCTTCTCCCAAGCCCCTGGTAACCACCATTCTACTTTCTGTTTATATGATGGAAGGACCATTTTAAAGACCCAATCCAATGACAAAGTGTCATGTCTGAGAAAAAAGAGCAAGGAGAGCTGAGTCCAAACATCAAAATCAAGGGTTAGATTTAAGAAATGAGATCATAAAGCAGCAGGAAAGAGCAAAGCAAAGACAGATGGATGTAGAAGCAGAGGCATTTTCCAGAACTGAGTTGATAACAGTTTGGCCATCTGGCTGTGGGTGTTGGGCGTTAGGGAGATGTACTCTCTGAAGCCAGAATATGAACCGTAAGTCACTGTCAGATATCAGATAATCCTCCTACGTCTTTAGTCAGCAAACGACTATGACGAAAGTACGCAGACATTTCCCCTTTCAGAGGCAATGCGTGGCTGGCCCGGCCCTTGTGGTTCTTATTATGATTGCAAGATGCACCTCAGAAACAGCCATCAAGGAACTTTGAAAAAAACAAAGTTTATTACTCACAAGTCCTGGAGGGTGCACAGCATGCCGGAGCCACACTGTGAGGTTGTGGGGAGAGAGAGAGAGTGTGGATCTGCGGTTCTGCTTTTATTAAGGTCAAGGGTGGAGGCCTAGTGTTTTGTGGGCTCATTCTTTCTTGATGAATTTAAAACTTAAGAGAAGTAATTAAAGCTTGGGAAGGGAAAGGGAAATGGTCAAATAGTCAGTTTAAGTCAATGAGAGCTTTCCAAAAAGAAAGGGAACTTGATGCATGGGGTGGCCTGACTCTTACCTAGTTGTGTAGCCAGCAGTGTGCTTCTTCCAGATGGATATCTTTGAAGTGGATGCCTCGGCAATCAAAAGTTTAGTGTCAGGCACTTACACTACAATCAAAAAGGTTAACTGTAGGGTGCTTACACTACAAGGAGTGTTAGGAGTCTGGAAACCAACACTGAGCACCATCAGGACTCTTTCTCTGGCTAAAATCTCAATGTCAAACTCTCAGACTGGACTCTCCACAAGACCAGAAACACAGATCTTCTGGGCTCACATCCTCACAGTGACCAGAGAAGAAAAGAGCTCCTTTCTCCCATGCCCAGTGAGAAAACGCCCGTGGCAGGACTCTGATTGGGTTGGGTAACTTGCCCACCTCTTGTAGTAATCACTGTGACCAGGGATGAGGTCATATGACTGGCTCAGCCTGTCTCATGACCATCACCAGAGTTAGAGAGGCTGACTCTGCTGGAGAGGAAGTGGAGGAGGGGTCTGGACAGACAAAACAATGGAGCCACAACGTGCCTCCTGTTCCCATTCAGATACCAAAGGCACAGGTTCTAAAGATTGAGGGAAATGCTAGATCAAGGTAAGCCAAAACAAAGATGAAGAATCTGCAGTTCTCAGAATTCTGGTCTGGTGGCTGGCATCTAAGCAAAGATAGCTCTTTTTTTGTTGTGCTGGTTAACAGGACATGGAGTGGGAAAACTCAAGAGTGAAGTTCTGGGCATAGAAAAACCTGGGAATTAGCTGATGACAAAAAAAGGAAGCTTCTACTCCAGGCCTGTGGATACCAAGGCTGGACTCATGCGCTGTCCCAGCTAAACAGAAATTAGCTCAGGAACTTCATTTCTGGCTTTCTGAAATGGTATTTCTCAGTCTGGAAAGGATGTTATTGCAAATTGGGTAGAGTGCATCAATACCAGGAGTACACATGATTTAGGTTGAAACATCAGTATTTCTTAAAAATGGGGTCCATGTGTAGAAGTCTACACTCTCTATAAAAATATTAATTTTGTGTTTTATTTAAATGATGATAATCTTTAAAGAATTAATATAAAATATTTTAGATCATCTGATCACCACTTTTAACTAGGTGTTGCCATATGATATCAGAGAACCAATTTGCATAAGTAAATAAGTAAAGGACACACTTGTACCCAGACAATAAATCAGTGGAGAGTTGTATGAACCAAAATTCCTAATAGAACAGTGAAAGTTGGTTTAAAAATAAATAGCAATATTGGCCAGACTTTGAAGCCAGACTTCGAAGAATGTACACCACAGCAGACAGTCTAACGCTTATGAGTAAAGGGAAATTTAATCTTAGAAGAATGTCAAGTGTTGTATTAAATTAATGATATTAATTTTAAATATATTCATTTCACTGTTTTGTTTGCTTGTAATTGGAAAATTTGTTTTGGTTTTATGCTTGCAACGGAGCTACAAACATAGGGAGTCTGCGTTTTACATTTGGATATTTAAGTAACATAATAAAAAGGAATTGTTAAACACTGGGAAGCTAAATGGAGGGTTTTAGGCTGTACATTTAGAGTGGGTTGACTAGTGTACCCCCAAAATTAATGTTCACCCAGAGCCCCAGAATGATACCTTATTTGGAAATAGGATCTTTGCAGACGTAATTTGCTGAGGATCTCAAGATGAAATCATCCTGAATTTAAGGTTAGCAGTGAATCCAATGACTGGTGTCCTTACAAGAAGAGGAGAGGACACACAGAGACACACAAAGATGAAGACCACGTGAAGATGAAGTCAGAGATTGGAGTGTTGCAGCTACAACTCAAGGAACACTTGGAACCACTAAAAGGTAGGAAGAGGCAAGGAAGGATTCTCCTCTACAGCCTTCAGAGGGAGCACAGACCTGTCAACACCTTGATTTCGAACTTCTAGCCTCCAAAACTGTGAGAGAATGAATTTCTGTTGTTTTAAGGTATCCAGTTTGTGGCAAATTGTTACAGAAGGACCAGCCCTTTGCCAGTTCCCGACAAGTGCACCAAGAATGGCTTACAGGTTACCAAGAAATAGAAGCCCTTAACCCTCTGGACAGCAGGGTGGGTGGGGTTTGAGGTTAGTTGTTTCCCAGTAGGCCAGAATCTTCTGTTTACCCGAGTAGGCTACATACATATTATTTTTTAATTTTTATTTTTTTAACACACAAACATGTGAAAAGTGTTTGGAAGCTCCATAAAATACTTGTCTAGGAGCGTGGCATCATGCAGGTCCGTGAGTTCTTCCAGTATCCCACTTATTGGCATTCAGAAAATGTCTGGGAAATGCAGAGGTCATGACCATTACCAGGCACAGAGACACATCTGAGATGTGGCTTTTCATTTATTGCCCTCCAACATCCAGACAGTGTTGCCTCCCTTCTATAATGGTACAATTGTATGGAGATCCAGGTACCAAAGAGCAGGTGTAGTTGTCAGTGGTTAGAAAACAGACATAGGCTTGGAGAGGAATTTTCTAGAGGCAGCTGTCAGGTGAGAAGAGTTGGCATCCTTCTTCATAACAAAGAGCATTGGGAGGTGGAGGGTCTGATAAACTCTCAACACAAGTCTGTGTCAATGGTGTTAGGGAATTCTCAGGCTCAGAAATCAAGGACACCCATTGAATAAGAACTTGGATCCTAAGTGCTATGTAACATTATGAAGACGCTCTCCTCATGCAGAGGCACAATTTCTCCTCTCAATGATGAAAGCATCCTGCTAAGAATTGGATGTGGTAAGTACCCTGAGGGTGAGAAGGAAGGCAAGAGGTATGTGAAGCCTGAAAAGTCTATAACTTTGGCTAATAGATTGGTTATTGAGCTCCCTAAGCCATGGCCGGGTTTTGAAAACAACATGGTGGCCCAAGTGATGGCACTAAGGGGTGTCTTTAGTGGGCCATTTGCCCCCAAAACAACCATTAGCCTCCACCCTCAAAGTCATTCCAAATAAACATATAATCTAAGTAAAAGTAGTATTCTTGTTATGCAAAAGCAACTTCATGACAAACTCCCTAGCTAGCCCACCCAACTCCCAAGCCACATAAAGGAATTTCAATTCTAAGACAGGTGCCACAGATTCTACCACAGCTCAAACCTGGAGATGTGGGCATGGATCACTCTGATCTCCATGGGTAGGACCTGACCAGCCTCATTTTCCCATTGTGGATGTGTGCTGCTCAAATCAGACCCCAGATATGATGTGACATGCGCCAGCACAATATGTGGACAGCTATGCCTGCCTGGAGATGCCAGCAGCGAGTAGTGACTATAAACAGCTTGCAACCTGCCCCTGGAGCTGTGTAGGCTTGACATGGCAACTAACTCTTCAGGCAGCAATTCTCATTTGTTTTGATTTGGGGTTGGTGAGTTCCAAGAGCAGCTCGCAAAATGATTCCTAATGTATGTGGTCTAAGGTTGTAGAATTAGACATGGAAAAGAGTGCCTTTTTTGCCTCGTAGTTCTTTCTGTCCCATCATGTCTACTCCAAGGACTTAGACTGCCCTGAGACCAAAGTTGTGAGACCACTTACTCAATATAGCCTCAGTTGTACCATCTGAACGTTGCAGGGTACTAATCCCAGTGGCTTCTTCAGCTCCAGACTGGTCCATCCCATGGATTCTCAACATCTCCAACTTTCAATATCTTGGATGCTCTGGGCATCTCAAACTCATCATGTTCAAGATTGAATTCAGTCTCTTTTTCATTCATTTTCCCCCAAGGAAAGTAGGTATGAAGCACTAGCTTCCTTCAATGCAGCTACCAAAACCAGAAATCTGGTGTCATCCTAGAATCGTCTTTTCTTCCTTCTCTCTTACTGGCTTCAAACAGTTTGGAGAATCTGTGTGGCATATCAGTGAATAAGATAAAATCTTGTTGCCTAGTTGGGAAAAAAAATCAATAAAAGGTAAATCTGGGAAAGACTTTTTATTTAAATGTCTGTCTTAGAAGGGAGTCGTGAGAAACTGAGCAAATGGGGAAGGTGCTGGTGCTTAGGAACATGGGGAGGGAATTCTGAAGATGAGAATTCTGATCTGCAGGAGGAGTTTGAGAACAAAGACTCTAAGAGCTGTTTAACTCCTGTTGCCTGATTCTGAAATGCAGAAGTCCTCTGGCAGGAAACCCTGTGGAGACTACAAACCAAACCATCCTGCCATTGTCAGCCCCACTAGGAGCAACTGGAGCAAAAGGAAGTTGTTTTGTTGTGGTGTTTTGTTTTGTTTTTGTCTTAAAGAGAAACCCTTCTCCACATTTGCATTAATGTCTTGAATAAAGATGTAGAGGGTATACAAACTGAAAGAGAGAGCAACCATATTGGATGACAAAATCAGAATCTCAAAGGATCTTGACAGGCTAAAGCAAAGTGACAATGAGAGAAGGTAAAATTAATAGGAGTAAAGGTAAAATTCTGCACTGAGGTCCAAAAAACCACTTACACAAATTCAGAATGGGGAGACACAGCTTAACAGGAGCCCATACTTTTTTTTTTGGTGTGTGTAAGGAAGGTTGGCCCTGAACTAATATCTGTTGCCAATCTTCCTCTTTTTTTGCTTTTTGGCTTGAGGAAGATTGTCGCTGAGCTAACATCTGTGCCAATCTTCCTCTATTTAATGTGGGATGCTGCTACAGCCTGGCTCAACGAGCGGTGCTATGTCTGCGCCCAGGATCCAAACCCACAAACCCCGGGCCACCGAAGTGGAGCATGCCAACCCAACCACTACGCCACCAGGCTGGCCCCTAGGAGCCCATACTTTTAAATTTGTTATTGACGTTATATCAATCAGGGTATGCTAATTGCTATAATTACAATTTCCAAGCCTTACTGGTTTTAAGATATCCAATGGAGAAAAAAGTGCTGAGGGGATGACAGTGCTGGCTCAGTCAATTGATTGCATCTGGCTAGTCTTCAGACATTTCCATTAACGTGTGTCCAGTAGGGGGATTTTTAGATAACATTATCTCCTTTTAACTAAGTTAACACTCATATTGGAAAAAATGGCTTAAAAAGATTTGTGCAAAAAAGTAGCAGGTGAAAGAAAGATAGCAAAATAAACCTAAAGAAAATGGCAGAGCAAACCTTTCACCTTTTGAGTACAAACTCTTCATCACCCACATTATGGTAAAAAAAGAATGAGGATATACTTAGAACAGCAAGAAGTAGTTCCTCTAAATCTAAAATTATCAAGAAAACCACTTGAAATATGGATTTACATCCACTGCCATTAATGATCAAATTCTCCCTAGTTGGCTGGTATATTATGTCTTGAGATATTAACAAGTAATAATATGAAGTCCAGGAAGTAGCCAGACATTTAGAAGCAAAGCATCCAGAACTGGCAGACAAACTGCGGCAGTTTTTCAGAGATGTTTAAAGTTATGTGAAACAAACTTGGTTCTTGACAAGCTGACAAAACCTACTGGTAATTGCTTAGATGCTTCTTTTGAGGTTTTTCACTTTACAACTAAAGAACAAAAGCCACAAACCATAGCGGTCTCTGGTTCCTCCTGCTATAGTAAAAAATGGTTGAAATAATTGTAAAACAAAAGACCAACCAACTAAAAGGCATCCCTTTGTCAGCAATTTTTTGAGGAAGTCACATAGAAAACATCGCTGAAGATAGGAAGAAACAAATGTTAGAACAGATTACTCAGTATTGGCCATGCATTTGGGTGAAAGTACAAATGTTTGTAATGTGTCTCACCCTGTGGTATTTTTTAGATTCTATTTCAGTAGCTACATCTCTGAAGAACGGTTTTTTGGGGGGCATTTTAAAGAAAAATCTTACTGAAAAATCCTACGGAAGAATGTCCCAGTGATAAATGAGTTCATAAATAAAAACAATATTTTATGGGAAAGCTGTTGAAGTGTAACCACTGAATTCAGATGAATAAAAGGAAGGATTTCAGGAAAGCTTGACAGGGATGTTCATTTCTGTGGTGTTTATCCAATGTTTCATTCTTTGGGGAGCTAACGCCACAAAGAAATTGATGCTAGAAGTGCACACGAAACTACTTGATGTCACTGATGTGGTTAGTTTTAATGAAAACCTTTAAGCAGCAGAACTTCACAAGATTGCAATGAGATGGAGAGTCTGTTGAGATTGCATTACAACCCATTTTCTTCTTCTACCTAATAGTGCTTCCTTCTCTTCCCTTCTACAGGCATTGTTCCCAAGAACACTCACCAATTCAATTCTTCTGTGCTAATTCCCATCTCAGAGTCTCCTTCCAAGGGACTCAACTTGCAACAATGGCAGGGGTGGTCTAAGAAAACAGATGTTCATATGGGATTTTGAAGCTGCCACCACCAGCCAGCCAGCAGTGAGGACCCTGATCTTCAGAAGAAGGAGGGCAGTTGCCACATAATGGAAGAGAAGAATGTGATGGCATCCTGGTGATCCACTAGGGTGCCTCTTTACTTTCCCTTGCTCATCCTGATGATAAAAGGATAAATGCAACAGTCATGCTTAAGAAGGGTATGGAGATCAGGAACTCAGAGGTCTCAGGAATAAGGATCCAAGTCATGCCAACAGGTAAACCATCTACTCAACAAAGATGGTGGCTGAGAATGAGGCAATCTAGAATGGGTAGTACATGATGAGTATCTACTCATCAAGCAGTTGTGGCCCCAACGGCTTGGGCTCCAACTACTTACAGCCAGGGCTGTAACTTATCCTACTAGCCTTCTTATCCATTTTCCCCAGGAAAAGAGGTCCAACACAATTTTGGAGGAACTCTTCCCAGAATTTACATGGAGAAGTGGATTTGGGCAGTGCAAATGGCGGACCATAGTGGAAGCTGTGATGTGCCACTCTGGCCCCTTTGAGACTGAAGGACTTATTTCTCCAGCTATTGAGGGCACTATTGGCTACAGGTCTCAGTAATTACCCTAGGTTGGAGAGTTCTGCCTTCCACAGACTCATGCCTCCTCCCTAGGGCAACCCAGATCCAATAACTGGTCAGTGTGTAATATTAAGACCCAGACTCCTCAACTTATCTCAGGACAACATTAAAGGGCGTCACAGCTTCCGGGTCCCCAAAGGGTTGGCCTAGTCTTTGTTGAAACTACGTCACAGCCCAATTTCTTCCTCTGTCCCATACTGACTGCTTCTTTCTCTTCCTTTCCACAATGGTGATCCCAAGAGTGCTCCCTACAAAACTTCCCTCACGCTAGTCTCCATCCCAGAGTCTGTTTCCTAGGAAACCCATCCTTCAACAAGAATATTATAGAAACACCTGATGAAATTTGAATATAGACTCTTGATTAGATAATGGGATTGTATCAGTGTTAAATTTCCTGATTTTTGACCATATACAGTGTTTTGGTTTTTTTCAAAGATTTAAAAATTTTTTTTTTCCTTTCTCTCCCAAAGCCCCCCGGTACATAGTTGTGTATTTTCTAGTTGTGGGTCCTTCTAGTTGTGGTACGTGGGACACTGCCCCAGCACAGCCCGATGAGCAGTGCCATGTCTGCGCCCAGGACTCGAACCAGCAAAACCCTGGGCTGCCTAAGCAGAGCACGGGAGCTCAACCACTCAGCCACAGGGCTGGCCTCCCATATGCAGTGTTTATATAAGAGAATGCCTTTGTTCTTAGGAAACACACACTGGCGTATACAGGGATAAAGGCACACAATATCTACAACTTAATCTCAACTGACTTAGAAAAAATTGTACATGGAGAGGTGGAGGATCAGAGAGAGAAAGAAGAAACTAGGGCAAAATGTAAACAATTAGTGAATCTGGGTAAGAGGTATAGGGAAGGCATTTCTACACTTCTTTCATCTTTTCTATAAGTCTGAATCTATATCAAAATAAAAAGTTACCAAAACAAAGTGACCAGACTTCATCTCATTCCCAGAAATTCTGATTCACTTGGCTACGATTATATTCCCAAGGCTCAGCCCTAGTCTATAGGTGTTCAATAAATATTTGTGGAATAAATGAATGAGTGAATAAATAACCTTGGAAGTTAGGATAATGAGTTCAATTTTGGATAGGGAGAATTTCAAGTGCCTGTCAGTCCTCTTTTGAAAGTCCACTGTGGGGCTGGTATAACTTTTTGTTCAATTCTGAAGGTAACCAGTGAAAAGATAACTCCTGTGTCCTTATTTTGAGACGATTGTTCTCCCTAGTGTTTAGAAGTTTGAAGTCCCAATAAGATCTTGTATAATCAATATCCCCTCACTTTGGACCTAATTTGGTTTTAAAATGACGTAGTGACTGAGTATTGAGTCTAACTAATGGGGAAATTGCCTGGCTTTTGTGGTCATCTAAATTTGTTTATCCTGTTTTGACCACAATACATATAATTATCTTTGCTTTTAAAATTTTTTTTTGTCTTTGAACTTAAGCCTAACAGATCATACACATATCACATTAAGGTGTTCTGGCAAAAGTTCACTCTAAAAGCATGACATTTTTAAGTGGACAAGAAGGACTAGTGAGTAGGAAAAAAAAAGAAAAAATAGAAGGAAATCCAAGGATTTTTACTGCCATCCAGTGGTGGTGCTCTCAGACAAACATGGTACAGAGCCCACAGTTAATCTCTGTTTTCCATAGCAAAGTCCCAATGCTGTTCATCCAAGCTTAGGGACTAACCTGCAATATTAATTGGCCATGAAATTTGTATTAAGTTTTCCTGATTCTAAAGCAACAACTTCAGTTGGTCGTCTAGTGGTCCTGAAGAAGATCACAGGTTCCACAGCAACCAGTTTGCTTTGAGAGTGTAGTCGGTGCAGGCAGAATCTAGCCCATGAAAGCCCTTGTCTTGATGACACACCAACCCCCTGTGGTGTTCTCCCTAGCCCACGCCACACACACACCGTCCTGGAGAGTGAACCTCACCGACTCCACGTTTCAGTCCCCACTGGACATTCCAAGTCATCTTTTATCTGTACTCTTACAACTGTGAGCTCCTACACTGACGGACTGCTTAGAGCCCATGGCAAAAAAAAAGGGGAATTGGCCAAACTCCAACTCATTGATTTTAACCAAGCAAGAGCCTATGCCAACCCACCGGAGGACAAAAAAGAAAATCGTTGTCACAAAATTTAGAATAAAAGAAAATATTGGCCCAAGTCTATCATGTAAGTTTTATATAAAGCATACATTTTGGCCTTGACGAACTCCATTCAGTTTACACAAAGCTCATAAAAGTGTTAATGTTTCCTTCTTTTAAAACACACATATAGTGTTCTCTGTGCACTAATGACATGGCCTGTTAACCAAGGTTTGACCTTTTTGTGCTATAAGTCCAAGCCTCCCCACCAGCTTGTCCAAAGTCATAATCTCTGGCAGTGATGTCATTCCTTGACACTAAAAACAAACACCACCCAGATCTGTTTCCTTTCTCCGGCAGGTTTTTAGTCCATTGTAGAGGTGCCAATGGGTAGGGGCTCAGGAGATCATAGGGCTTTGCTTGCGCCCACTGGCTTGAGCAGCTGGCTTCCAGGAACTGGCCCAGACCAAAAAAACTCTTTCAGAGAACGCTATGCAAGTCCTGCCTATATAATTCATAAGGGCGTGAAGCCCAAAGCACACAGTTGGCATCCAATAAGAGGTCAATATATATTGTATTTACTGGCAGATAAGACATGCCAGTTTTACAAGGAAATTTTGGGGGGGAAATGTGGAGGAAAAAATTGAAATTGTTTTTATCTCACTTGTTTTAAAGAGATTTTTAAGTGGGTCTGTAGATATGGTATACTATAGACAAGAATCCAGATGAAAAGCATTGGTTATGGTTATGCAAGAACATTCTACTAACCCTGAAAAAGAAGTAAATTCACACAGTTAAAAGAAATATATCAGTATTAGTGACTTTTGATGCTGAGTAGGCTATGAAACAAAACAAATGTACTGGTCAATGGAATCCCATATCCCACATGGAATATGATATAAATAGGTATCAACACAATCTTCCAGTGAATACTGGAAACCAAAAGTAAATCACAACATAAAATAAATTTCAACAGATTTTTACAAAAACTAATACAGATCGACTAGCAAAACAAAATACATAAGAACAATTTCCTATACAGTAGCCAAAAGAGTCAGTAAGTCAGTAAAAACTTGATACAAAATATACAGCAGGAAAATAAGTGTGAAAAAGTGCCTATTTCACACTCATCCGTATAGTAAAAGCAAATATTTCACTGAATATTAGTATACAGTAAACAACAGAAAAAAATAATGGATTCTAACACAATCGACTTGATCCTAACATTATAGCAATGTCTCCTTTGGCTCATAGACAGACAACATCTACTTTGCTCTGATGTTTGGCGTCACTATGCTCTGTCCCTAGGAGATTTCATTGTTGCTATTGTCCTCCTGCTTTCTGCTCTTCTCTCCTTTTTCTGCTCTCCATATAGCCGGGACTTCCATCTTTAATATAGGTGCATTGGGGGCTGGGCAGGGGCGGGGGGAGGATGTATGCCGCCAGAGAAAATAAAGTAACTCTGTCCTTCCTAGATGCTAAGGCACTGCATTTGACTGTTCTCTGCCTCTGAACTGAATGTTTCCTAGACAAGCCCCTCTGGAAATACAATATAGTAGTGGTTTTAATTTTGCACCAAGGTATGCACTTGGAGTTATACACTGTTTAAGAGAAGTCAAGTTATAGTTTCCAGTAAGTGGCTAAGTTAGTTGCTGCTTAAGGGGAAAATAATAAAAGATTTTATCATCTCAATCAATCAGTAAACATTTTTTATAATCCTAAGTGGACTGGGTTTCATGGATGACCCATTGAGCATTCCTCCCAAACAGAGGCCAGTTCAGGCACGTTTCAGACTTAGAGGTTTATTCTTGAGTCGTGTGAGGTTTCTGTAGGCGACAAAACCAAAAGGAATATTCTCTTCAGCTGCAAAATTATTCAACAAAATTCAACATCTATGTTCATATTAAGCCCCCTAGAAATTAGAAATAGGAAGGAACGTTCTTCACCAGATAAAAGAAGTACGTAAAAACACTTAACACTCACATTAAACATGGGAACAGTAAAAGGATTTTCTTTCAAAGCAGGATGCTTGCTATCACCATTCTATAATTCAATATTGTACTAGAGGTCTTAACTAGGTCAGTAGGCATGAAAATTAAAGATACAAGGACCGAAAAGGAAGAAACAAAACTGTCATTATTCACAGAAGATAAGATAAAATCCCCAAATAACCTAAGTATAAATTGTTCGAGTTAAGAAGAGAATTTAGCAAGGTTATGATCAATATATAAATGTCGATTGTATTTCTATACATTACAAACTATTAAACATAAACTTTTAAAAAGGATAACATGTCCAATAGCAACAAAAAATAGTTAAGAATAAATCTACTAAAATATTTGTAAAACTTTTATGAATAAAATGGTAAAATTTTATTGACAGACGTTAAAGAAAATCTAAGTAAATGGGATGGGCCAGAACACTCAATATTGTAAAGATACTCCCCAAACTGATCTACAGAACCAACGCAATTCTAACCAAAATCTTAAACAGGGTGCTTTTTTTTTTTGTCTTGACAAACTGATTCTAGAATGTAAATATAAAAACAAAGAGTCTAATAGAATCAAAGACAAACCCAAGGCTGGGGGCAAATCTTTGCAGAACACCTATCTGGTAAAATACTGGCATCCAAAATATACCAAGAAATCTTGAAAATCAACGATAAGAAGACAAACTACCCAATTAAAAATGGACAAAAGATCTAAACAGATACCTCACTAAAGAAGATATACAGATGGCAAATAAGCATTTATAAAAAGATGTCCAACATCATATGTCATTAGAGAATTGCAAATTAAAACAATGAGATACCACTGTACACCTATTAGAATGTCAAAAATCCAAAACACTGACAACATCAAATTCCAGCGAGTAGGTGGAACGACAGGAACCCTCATCCAGCTCAAGCAGGAATGCAAAACGGTACAGCCACTTTGGAAGGCAGTTTGGCAGTTGCTAACAAAACTGAACATAGTCTTACTATATGATCCAGCAATTACACTCCTTAGTATTTACCAAATGAGTTGAAAATTCATGTCTACCCAAAATCTGCACATGAATGTTTACAGCAACTTTATTCGTCATTGCCAAAAGTTGGAAGCAACCAAGATGTCCTTCGGTAGGTGAGTGTATAAACAAACTGTGGTATAGCCAGACAATAGAATATTACTGGGCAAAAAAGGGGAAATAAGCTATCAAGCCACGAAAAGACACGGAGGGATCTTAAATGCTTATTGTTACATGAAAGAAGCCCATCTGAAAAGTCTACGTACTATGCAATTTCAACTATACGACCTTCTGGAAAAGGCAAAACTATGGAAACAGTAAAAAGATCAGTGGTCACCAAAGATTAGTGGGGAAGGAGGGAGGGATGACTTCGTGGAGCACAGGGGCTTTTAGGGCAGTGAAACTATTCTGTATGATATTGTAATGGGGATACGTGTCATCATATGTTTGTCAAAACCTATAGAATGCATAACACAAAGGGTGAACCCTAATGGCAACTATAGACTTTAGCTAATAATAGTGTATCAATAGTGGCTCGTCAGTTCTAACAAATGCACCACACTAATGCAAGGTACTAATAGGGGAAACTCAGGGTGGGAGTGGGAGTCAGGGGGTATATGAGAACTCTGTCTTTTCTTTAAATTTTTCAATAAATGTAAAACTGCTCAAAAATAAAGTCTATTAATTAAAAAAAAAAAAAGCAAAGAGTGAACACACTCCAAACAACAACAAAAAAAGGTGGAAGAATTTACCTTACCAGAAATGAAGGCTTAAGAAAAAGCTACAATAGGGGCCGGCCTGGTGGCGCAGGTTTGGATCCTGGTGTGGACATGGCACTGCTTGGCAAACCATGCCGTGGTAGGCGTCCCACATATAAAGTAGAGGAAGATAGGCACGGATGTTAGCTCAGGGCCAGTCTTCCTCAGCAAAAAGAGGAGCATTGGCAGCAGGTGTTAGCTCAGGGCTAATCTTCCTCAAAAAAAAAAAAAAAAGGAAAAGAAAAGAAAAAGCTACAATAATGACAACAGTAGGATATAGATACAGAGATAGACCAAAAGTGATGGAATTGAACAGAGAGCTCAGAAATAGACCCATACATAGGTAGAAACTTGATCTATGACAAAGCTGTGCCTGCAGATCAGCAGGGAAAAGGATGACTATTAAATAAAAGGATTGTCTTCACCCTGATAATGCTTCCTAATGTATTTCACATGATGGTAAATGTCTATTTCACAGGATCTTTTTTTGGCACACTAGGGTAAAAGGGAGGGGAAATGAGGCCTCTATGCAGAGCTTGATGGAAAAATTCATTAACATTTCCTTATTTATATTATATAACCATTTCAGGAAATATAAAATATGAAGTGGCAGGTATAATACTAAGTATTAAAGAATTTTTCTAACATTTCTTAATAAAATATTTTTGTTTTATTGAGAAACTTTAGCTTATAACTGCAAACATTTTTATATGTGCTGTTGATATCGAACCTGAAGTGAGTTCGCTCACTTCTTGCACAGCAAGCCAATCTCTGACACCGGGGGTAGTGGAAGAAAGTAGGAATTTTATTATTGCACAGCACTAAGCAAGGAGAGAGGGCAGCTAATGCTGAAATCCCAAACTCCCCAAAAAGCTAAAAGAAAGGGTTTTATTTGGGGTTTTAGGTAGGGGATGGGGAGCATATGGCCTTGCTGGTCGGAGCTTTCCCACCAGCCTGGGTTTGGCCTAGAGACACTTGCAGAGAGGAGGGAGCCCGTGACCTTGCTGGTCAGCAGCTTTCCCACCAGCCTGTATCTGTGGGCAGGAGATAATGAATCCAGGTGCTTGTCCTTGGTGGTGTCTGTTTCTATGGATGATAGTGGATTCTGGAGCCAGGAAACCAGGGAGTAAGCAGGGACCGAGTGTTTTGGTTTTAACCCCATATATGCTGGGTTTAATGTGGGGAAACTGATATCAGGGTCAGTATCACTGTCTTTTAAATAAGCACATGCAGTTCCAGATCAGGACTTCTAATTTGATCTCTCAGATTCTTAACAGTCAGCATCAGTGAAAAATTTGCACAAATAGATGGCTAAAACTTTTTAAATCTTCTAAAAATCATTCAGAAACTTAAGACATTTAAAACTGTATTTAAAGACACTCTTCCTCTTTCACACTGGCAAATGTAAAGTTGAAATTTCTTGTCCTAATGCCAATGGATCTAGAATCTAATCAATCTTTCTCATGTCTAGTCTTTCAAATGTTGAAGCTCTAATTTGCAGAAGGCCTGTGCATTGTTGGAGCGGTCGTCACCTGTTCTTATGCATCTGTGGAAGGTAGAAACGCCTAGCTTTCCAGAGATTTTTCTAGAGATTGGCTATGCCCCCAAAGGGTTTTGTTAAGCCATTCTAAAGTAGTGAATCATTTATGTGATCACAGTTAACAGGATTAAGCAATCAGGCTGGGAAAGAGAAGACATTTTGATAAAAGGGAAATCAGAGAATTAGACAATTTTTCACATAGTAGGGACCTCAGACTTCAGTTTACTGCTGAGAAAACAGTGACAAGAGATGGAGAGAGACTTGTTTGAGGTCTTAAAGCAGGCCGTGCAAGAGCCAGAAATTAGGACCCAGATAGATGTTCTAAGATGCCAAGTCCAGGGCCCCTTCTGTAAGACCAGAGGCACATTCTGTCACAAAAAGGAAGGGACAGTAGACATGGCTGCATTGTTGCTTTCTTTCCTTCCTCCTAGTGAAATTTAAGACCCGTACAATTCGAATTATTTCGTCTTCTCCCTAGGGCTTCTATCCCACTCCACCCCCAGCCACCAGCCAGGCAGAATCAATTGGTTCCTCCTTGGTCCCATAACACTGAGTGCTAGCTGACATTGGACTACTTACCTCATCGCAGTATGGTTAGTTTGGGTCACATCTGTCTTCTGAGCTAGTGTGGGGTCAAACACTCTAAGCTATTCATCTCCATAGTCCCAGAGTCAAGCACAATGCCTGGTACAAAATAAGCATTTAACAGATGTTTATTGAATAAATGAAATAATAGCAACTCCCTTTAGGTATTAAAATCTTGGCAGAGGCCAATTAGTGCCCAGCCACTTCTCCTACATGGGAAAGCTCTGTACAGTATTTCTCCCTTTTCAACTACTTTTCTCTCTGCTCCCTGCTCACCTGTGGGAGCGGTGAGCTTGGTGAGCACACAGCCCCACAGGATCCCACCTGGAAGGAACTTCTCAAAGGAAGGGGGCTGAAATGGACGCAGCTGGGCAGTTTCCCAAGGCCTGCCTCCTTTCTGTTTCCTTAGAAGGGCCTCATTATCCTTTTTGCTTTTTCTCTTTGGGCCTCACAAATGGTGAGAGGAAAGGACTGTTTTGTCTTCCAAGAGCACGATGTCCCACCTGGGGCTCAGGAGCTACGTGACATCCTGTTCTGTGTGTGCCTTAAGAGGCTCTGGGATTTCTATAGCTGAGAATAACCTGTAGGGAACTATGAAACCCACGAGGAAAGGAACCAGGGGGGATAACCCCTATGGAGAGGAAGAGAGGAGTTTGCTTACAAATAGCAGAAAAATTATTCACCATTCAAGGACGTTTGAGTCTGGGAATGGCCTGAAAAAGTTCAGAGGCCTAATGGTTGAAGGGGAACTTTAAAAAAAACCTTAGGAGGTAGGAAAATTTTCTTACCCTGGGCCGTAAACTTCACAGAAAGGGCTTCCTTTGCCTCTTTGAAGGCGTCACCTACTGCCATTCCTGGTGCTCCTTCCTCTGCAGTCACACTGGCCTTATTGGTCCTAAAGTTCCCCGAACACTCTCACCTTGGGCTCTTTCTACTTCCCCTAAAACGGAGGAACTCCTTCCCCAAGATATCTGCAGGCCTTCCAAGCCCTTACTTCTCGAGGCCTGTGCTCAAATATAATCCCAAGAGACGTCGTCCATGATGTGACACAAAATAGCCTCCTTCCATTTATCTTCAGAGTTTTCACTGCCTGGCGTTTTAGTTGATATTGTTGTCCCCCCCGAATGACCTTAGAATGGAAGTTCCATGAGGGCAGGAACGTTGTTTACAGATTACTGCTGGATCCTAGGGGCTCATATGAGCCCAACACATGGCAGTACTCAGTCAGTCTTTGTTGAGTGAGCCACTGAGTGAAAGAGTAAATGAATGAATGAAAGGGATGAGGTACATGCACCTGAGCCTGCCATTTTGCTTCAGCCTCTGGGACCTGTGCACTAACGCTAAAGAACCAGGAGCCTGATAAAGGCCTTTCCCCAAGAGGCTCTGCAGGAGAATCTCCTCTACAACCATTTTTAGCTTCTCTTGTAAACTGAGAAGTGTGTGTTTTCTTCCTAAGCAAAGCTATGGGGAATTCAGGCCTAGTGGGTGGGAGCATGGGCTGGGAACTCAATTGAAGCTCTGGGTATAATTTGTTGTGGGACCCTGAGCAAGGTCCTTAACCTCCGCAAGCACAGGTCCTCATCTATAACATGGAGATGAAGTACGGTTCTCATGAAAACTAAATGACAGGCTTGCCACAGAACAAGGGATCACAAATAGTAGCTTTAATGTGTAAAAAGGGAGATTAGGAAGATGACACAGAAAGGAGGGTTAATGCAGGTGTGGTGGAAAGTGCTCTGCTGGGAGTAAGGCCATCTGGATCCCAGTCCCAGGGCTGTGGGGCTATGGCCAGGGGGAGGGATCACTCTCTCGGAAGGGAGAGTTCTCATCTGTAAAATGAGAGCAGATCTCCAGGGCCTCTTGCAGGCATATACATAAATCCAGCATTTCCCACAAACATGCTGGGAGATGACAACTGAAAGGAAAGCTTACGATGGAGGAGGTGGATCAGCTTTCAGAGGCGATGGGATGAGGGTGGTGAAGACAGATAGCCTCTAATGGGAATGCACTGCCGGGCAAGTTGACCTGGAAAACCATCTGGGGTTGTTGAGTGGAGAGAGGCCAGAGGGACAACGCAGGCCAGGGAATTAAGGTGAGTCCAATGAGATTTCCAAGGAGGGACAGCCAAGAGGAGAGCTGAGGCTGAAACCACACCCTTGGGTGCCTGCCAGGGAAGAAGTGAAGGATAGAAGTCTCCAGGGCAGAGTCACATCGGAGCACAGTGCCCAGTGGAAGCCAGATCCACTGTCACCTATAGTTGAGAGGCGGGCAACAGAGGGAAGTGGCCGTTGCCTCTGTCTTAGGCCCTGCCTGGCCCTTCCCAGGCCTTGTCTCAATCTTTCCCCTCCTGCTAAGGACACTAGTGACTAGTTATGTTTGGCTGCTAGGATTGTGAATCCAAGTGAGTATATGCTAACAAGAGAAAAGGTCTTCTCTTTGTAAAAGCTAGATGGACCTATAACAAGTAGAGATTGAATTAGTAATCAAAAGCCTTCCCCAAAAGAAAAGCCCAGGACCAGATGGCTTCACTGACTAATTCTAGCAAACATTTAAAGAAGAATTAATGCCAATTATTCATAAACTCTTTCAAAAATAAGAGGAAGGAATACTTCCCAGCTCACTCTATTCAGCCAGTACTATCCTGATAGCAAAAGCAAAGACATCAAAAGAAAACTAAAGACCAATATTTTCTCTTGAACATAGACACCAAATCTTCAACAGAATATTAGCAAATTGAATCCAGCAGTATATAAAAAGGATTATGCACCATGACCAAATGGGATTTATCTCAAGAATGCAAGACTGGTTTAACACCCGAAAATTAATTTATGTAATAAACCATGTTAGTAGAATGAAAGACAAAAGCCACATGATCATCTCAATAGACACACAAAAAAGCATTGGACAAAATTTGACATCCCTTTATGACAAAAATCTTAACAAACTAGGAATAGGAGGAAACTTCTGGAGCCTGATAAAAGGCATCTACAAAGACCCTGAGTTAAATCAGACTTAATGGTGAAAGACTGAATATTGTTCCCCTTAAGATCAGGAAAAGGACAAGGATGTCTGCTGTTGCCACTTCTATTTGTCCTAACCAGGACAATTAAGGAAGAAAATGAAATAAAAGGTATACAGATTAGAAAGAAAGAAGTAAAACTATATTTGCAGATTCCTAAGGAATCCACTAAAAATTTTTAGAACTTAGAAATGAATTCAGCAAGATTGTAGGATACAAGATCAATATACAAAACCTGATTGTATTTCTTTTTTCTTTTTTGAGGAAGATTAGCCCTGAGCTAACATCTGTTGCCAATCCTCCTCTTTTTGCTGAGGAAGACTGGCCCTGAGCTAACATCCATACCCATCTTCCTCTACTTTATATGTGGGACGCCTACCACAGCATGGCTTGCCAAGCGGTACCATGTCTGCACTCGGGATTCGAACCAGCGAACCCCGGGTGGCAGAAGCGGAACGTGCACAGTTAACCACTGCACCACCGGGCCAGCCCTTAATTGTATTTCTATACAGTAACAATAGTAAACTGAAATTGAAATTAAGAAAATTCCATTAATAGTAAAATCCAAAAGGGTAAAATGCTTAGGAATAAATTTAACAAAGTAACATAAAATTTATATTCTGAAAACTACAGAACGTTGTTGAAAGAAATTAAAGACCTAAATAAATGGATTTAGGGATCATGTTCAGGGATCAGAAGACTTAACATAGTCAAGACGGCACAGCTCTCCAAACTGATCCACACGTTCAATGCCATCCTTATCAAAATCCCTGTGTCTCGAGATCCTGTTCAGGGTGGGGGAGTAAACCCCCAGTTAAACTTGAGATTGTGAGTCAGTGTGGCCAATTTTTCTAAGAAAGACAGGAGCCAAAAGAACCTTAAACTAAAACACTTTCTTAAAGGGGAATGATTTGAAAAACAGTTGAGCCTGTTCTCAAAGGTGTGGCTTTATTGTTTTCTGGTTAATACATCACCCTCTCCAGCCCACCTTTCTGCTCTACAGAAGGGTACTTTGAGCCTGGTGTCTTGTAGACATGGCTTCTGTTTCTCCTGTTTAGACTCTGGATGTCCTCAGTTGGCTGAAACAAACTCAAGTATCACCTGGCGAGCCCTATAACAAAAGCAGGCTGGTTTGGGAGTTATAAGACCTAGGTTAAAATCCATATACATGCAGTCTTGGCCAACTTCACTGATCCTGTTCCCCTCCTTTATAAGAAAGGATAATCCAGTGGTGCACTGGTAAATGTTTAACAATCAGCTCTCCATTTGCCAATTTCTGTGGTGTAAATACGCTCACCACTGCCAATTTCCAACCCCCAATGTGAATTTGGAATGGATATGCACAATTAGCTCTCATGAGCTGGTAACAGGCAGCTCCAGCAGCACTTCTTAACACTTAGGTTACAGGGTTATGATGATGATAAAATGTGGAGTGTATAAAAAATAATTAGTGGAGCGCTCTAGTACACCTTCAATAAATAAAATGCCTAGTGGATGAGGTGCTCTGAAAGTAGGCATTTATTTTGGGCCCACTTGGGGGGGTTGAAGCTTTGACTGGGTAACTGAGGAAAAGCTGGTAGGATGCGGAAGGAAATAGAAAAAAGAGAATTATACTAAAATCTTATCTAAATAGCTCCATCTTGGAGGGCGTTGAGGGGGAGGATCTTCCTGAAGAAAGTCTCATGATTCCTGGAGCCCAGTGGGCCATAGTTGCCCACTGAACAGATGGTTATTTAGGGCAGCAATTCTCAAACTTTATCAGGTGTCAACAGTTTCTGGAGGACTTGTTAAAACACAGATTGCTGGGTAGCAGCCCCAGAGTTCTCATCTAGTAGGTCTAGGGTGAAGGTGAGAATTTGCACGTCTAACAAGTTCCCAGGTGATGCTCATGCTCCTGGTGGGGGACCACACTTGGAGAACCCCTGAGTTGTGGCACTGAAGGCAAGAGGAGCTAATGATGGTGTTTTCTCTGTCTTGGCAGTTGTCTCTGGCTCCTTCTCCAGGGGTCAGGGCTCCGTGCTCTTCCTTTTGCCACTCTTTGCCGCTGTGGCAAAAATGATTAATTATATTTGGCAAAAATGAAATGTGTGTGATAGCTCTGAAGATAAGACAAGATGATTCATATGAGTTCATTTGTTGTTTTTCTTAAACATTGACTGCAAATTTGCTTTGGAGGGTAATTGTTCCAACAAAGACATTGTTTTCTTTGCCACAAAAATCTTTCTGCCTAGTACCTCACGGGGGGCCAGAGGGTCGGGGAGGTAACTGGGAGACAATGGGTGCTGGTGAAGCATGAGGGCCAGTGAAAGGTCAAACTCTGGGGCTGTGTGGTCCAATATGGTAGTCATTAGCCACATGTGGCTATTTAAATGTAATAAAAGTAAGTAAAATTAAAAACAGTTCGTCAGTTTCACTAGCTACATTTCAACTGCTCAATATCCATGTGGCTAGTGACTATGGCCTGGACAGCTCAGATATAGAACCTCTCCCACATCGCAGAAAGTTCTGTTGGACAGTGCTGGTCTAGAGAAGGCTTTGAGGATGACGGAAGCAGTGATAACCTGCAGGAAATGAGTTTCTGCCGCATCCATGCCAGGCCAGGAACACTTTGAACATTTAACTACTTTCCAGACAATTCGTAAAAACTGCAACATTTTCCATTTAATGTCCATAAGTGCTTGGAGTCCACAGGTGCCTGTCCCAGCCCTTGCTTCCAACTAAGTCATTTTGCAACTAGATATTGAAAAATCACAAATGACCATTGGACAGAAGGATTTGGTTGCTTTTATAGTCAACTTCTTGTTTATCCTACAGCTTCTTGGTCCTCAAGCTAAATGTCATTGCCTTTGTTAGGAAGAAGGGTGTCCTAGGAAAAGAAGGTTGGGTGCTCCCAGACCACGGCTACCATTCTGTCCAGGATTAGCTTGCCCATCCCTGAGCATGACTGCATGGTGGTGGACAGGGCTTCTGTGGCCTCTTCCCACTGAGTCACCAGGACTAAGCTACACTGCTGACAGGGACTCCTTTCTAGCGATCTCAGGATCCTGTTCAGGGTGGGAGAATAAAATCTCAGGTACACCCAAGATTATGTGGGTCAGTGTGGCCATTTTCCTCCAAAAACTAGAGGATCCAAGAAAACCTTGAACATAGAAGACATAAACTGAGTCTTGATGACTCTTAACCACCTCGTGTAGGTGAGGTCAATTTGTTCTCTGATGAAGTCCCTTTTCTCCTACCCACTTTCTAACACTCTTAGCTGATTCTGCCTCCAAAATCCCATGCCCTTTTTCTCCAGAAGGTTTAGAGGACTCCTAAATTTACATACAAATATTCTGGTCTGTTCCTCCAAAACCTTTTTTTTCTGATGCTCCATTGTAGCATTTTCCTCTAGAAAATTATTTCAATGACTGCGCAAGGGGTAGTCTCCAGATCGTGAGGATGGAGAGTTTAAATGAAAGTGTATCCTAGGGAGGTCTCAGGTTTGGAGGAAAGCAGCTGGGACAGAAAGAGAGAAGAAGGAATACAGACCAACTCTTGACCACAGAAAAATGAGCGAGTACAAGAGTCAAGGTTTTAAAGTGTGTTCAGCAGCATGGAGCAATGAGGAATCATTCCTTATCTGCACACAAGGAATCCTGGCTTATAAAGCTTTTTAAATATGGTCTTATTTTGATCCCTTCTACACACCTATGAAGTAGTAAGAGCAGCTGTCATTATCTCTATCTTGCAAATAAGGAACATTGTTTGATGAGTTTGGTACTGTGGCCAAACGGCCTAAGGAACGTTGTTCAAAGAACAACAATTCAATTTGACAAAAGTAACAAGAATTCTCCATATCCCAAACCAATTAAATCAGAATTTCTGGGGATAGGGCATGAGTAATTTTCCAAGTTCCTCAAGTAATTCCAATATGCAGCCAAACAAACCCACCTGCTTCTTTAGAAAAGTGCTTCCGAGAATTTAATATACATGTGACCATCTAGGAGTCTTGTTATGCGGGCCTGAGATTCTGCATTTCTAATGCTCTCTCAGGAAATATAACCGGTCTGAGGACCATACTTTGAGTGTGTCTGACCCTAGAAGATTTTCTCCAGAAAAATCCAGATTCTTACGCAGGCTTCAGTGAATTCTTACGTACGTGTGTGTTGGGGGAGGGGCAACGAGATAGATTACCAGCGTCCTATTGCATATTCTGTGTCTGGTCACAAGAAAGCATAGCCTGTTTTAGTTACACTCAGTCATCTATAAACAGAAAAATTCTCCTCATAAACGACTTGGAAGATGACTGTTCTTCCAGTGATGGCCATCTTGCATTCTCAAAGACAGGTGAAAGCAGGTTAGAGGAATCTCACATTCCTGTGATGATTACAAACGTTTCCTCCTAAATTGGGGAGCTCTTTTCCCTGAGAAGTGTCTCCTGTCTTACCAGATTGTAATTTATTCCTGTACTCTGCAGATGATACCTTCCCTTATTCCTTTTTTCTCTTAATTGCGATTACCCATCACTTTGATATTGAGCTATGACAGCCATCTTTACTTTCTTCTTCTTACCAAATATTTGAGCAGTAAATCATAGGTGCTGTAGTACATACTTAAATCATTCTTATTTGAAAGTGGAGGAGAGTATTAGAATCATTGTGTTTTAATGCTGCAAGTTATCGGAACAATTCCTAAATTCACAGTTACGGTTTGTCCCCACAAGAAGGGACATGTTGTATTGACATGTATGTTAGCTGTTTCCTTGCAGTTTGTTGACCCAAATGAAATGTTCATGAACCTCATTTCTTAAGCACATCATCAGATTTGTCATTGCTGCCAATAAGGGGACATTAAGATTTACCAGGAGGATTCAAATACAAGTTCTTTGTGTGTGAAAATACTAAAGCTAAATTAAGGTATTTTTTTAACCTATAAACATATTTTAGAGAGCTATAAATGATGAAATTGTGCAAAGTAACTTTGATATATTTAAGGGTTTGGTTTGCTGGATTTGTACTTAGTGATCACTTCAAATAACATGGCAGATTTCAAGAATATGACTTCAAATTACATAGGCTTAAATCAGATAGCAAGGTCTAGGTTTTTTGAGCAATGTTGTTTATGACAAAAGAATAGAATGTTACTGACTGTTGGTATTTTAAGGTTCAGAAACCTATTCCGTGGATGGACAGAGGAAGAGACCAGATTCTTAGGCAAGTGGAAAATACATGTATAATTGATTAGATATAATTAGTATAATGAATGACTAGAATGCACTGTACTATGTGCCTGTCTCATCATGGCCAATGAATTAGGACCACTGCCACAGAATCCCAAACCCGCAGTTTGGAGGACAATTGGGCATTAAAAGTAAAATGGAAGTAACTACCGAAAGGAGCTAAGGGAATTGCATATTACAAAAACAAAACATTTTTTTCCAGAGCTGTGAAATAAATTTACACCAAATATAAGAAGTCACGTTTAAAACTATGTATTTTCATTAACGTATACAGGCATCTCCTGCTTAGTGTCAATAATCTGTAAAAACTAAACGTTCGGTGTGAAATGCTAAAAGAATTTATGATACACCTCAAAATCCCCCAACCAATTTCCTAAAAATACAGCTAGAACACAATAAAGCTATGTTGGAATATAAAATGCTTAAAACACCTCTTCTTGATCGTTAATGAGGTTTACAAAGTTGCTTTGTGCACAGTAATATTGTCTCTTCCACTGTAATAGCTTTTCTCAACTTACACACTCACGCAGCTTCCTTTTCACAATTTTTGACATTTGCTCTATTTTGGGGGGAACTCGCACAACACTAGGTAAAAATAAGGGCTATTCAGACATGGAAAGCACTGTGGAAATGCATTCAGAACAAGCATGTGAGCTGGTGGCTGGTTACACTGAGTATGACACGGCAGGCCTCTTGGTGCCAGCAATATCCCAGTGCACTTCCACTTTGTTGATAGGCTTTGTGCTTTTCAAACATTTATGGTGATTCCAACTGTTATATTTGGAATATAACAAGACTGTGCCAGCACATCATTTAAAATGCCAAGTTGTGGGGCCAGCCTGGTGGCGTAGTGGTTAAGTTTGTGCACTCCACTTTGGCAGCCGGGGTTCGCAGGTTTGGATCCTGGGCATGGACCTACACACAGCTCATCAAGCCATGCTGTGGCAGCATCCCACATAAACAGAGGAAGATGGCATAGATGTTAGCTCAGGAATAATCTTCCTCAAGCAGTAACAGGAAGATTGGCAATGGATGTTAGCTCAAGGCCAATCTTCCTCACCAAAAAAAAAAAATGCTGCGTTGAGTTTTGGAGATATAAGTTTCTCTTATATAAACAGTTGAAAAGCGTGAGAGAGAGAGGGATATGTTTTATGATGCTTGGGTATTGTTTTAGCTTTCTATTGCTGGTGCAACTAATTACCACACATTTGGTGGCTTCAAACAATGCATTTGTTATCTTATGGTTCCATAGGTTAGAAGTTGACGCAAGTGTCACTGGACTGAAGTCAAGGAGTCAGCAGGGTTGCGTCCCTCTCTGGAGGCTCTAGGGGAGAATAATGGTACCTTGCCTTTCCCAGCTTCTAGAGGCGACCACAATCCTTGGCTCATACCCCCTCCCCTCTTCCCTGTCTTCAAAGCTAGCAGTGGGGAATGGAGTCCTTCTCACCTGGCATCTGACTCCTTCCATAGTCACATCTCCCTCTCACTCTCCTCCTCTGCCTCCCTCTTCGAGTCTCAGGGCCCTTGTGATTATATTGGGCCCACCTGGATACTCTCCTTATTAAGGCCAGCTGATTAGCAACCGCAACTCCATCTGTAATCCTAATTCCCGTTTGCCACACACGGTAACATATTCACAGGCTCTAGGGATCAGGACATGGACATCTTTGATGTGCCATTATTCTGCCTATGAAAGCATTAAAACCCAAAAGCCTGTCTTTCAGGAAAATGTTAAATGGGGACATTTTCTGCTGTGTATGGGTATACATTGTTTTTTGTTTTACTCAGATACTTTTATTAAGTAAAAAATGGATTCTGAAATTCAGTTGAAGTTATAGGACAACTGCCTGACTGTAGATGTGTATCAAGCAGGGGCTGAAACCTTGAAAGCCGTTACTCCTTGCTCCCGTGCTAGATACATCTCTGCTGCAGGGCTTTGGCCAGGGCTCCCATGACAAAGCACCACAGAGGGGCGGCTTAAACACCACCTTCTCTTACAGCTCTGCAGGCTAGAAGTTCGAGCTCAAGGTGTCACAGGGCTGATTTCCTCTGAGCCCTCTCTCTGGCATGTAGAGGGCTTGCTTCTCCCTGTGACTTCACAGTCTTTCCTCCGTGTGTCTGTGTCTCAATCTCCTCTTCTTATGAGGACGCCAGTCATATTCAATTAGGGCCCACCCCAATGACCTCATTCAACCTTAATTACCTCTTCAAAGACCTTGTCTCCAAACAGACTCACATTCTGACAATGAGGAGTTAAGACTTCAACATACAAATTTTGAGGGGACACATTTCAGTCCATTATGTATCTAACAGATTTAACAGTTAACCTGTAAAAGACCCTACGTTAGTAGAGAACCATTGATAAAAGCAAAGGGTGGGGGGAGGGAGGAGACAACCTGTACACATGTACTCATTGACAATTACGCTCAGGTAGAATTTTTTCTAAAAAAACGGTGATTTATTTTGCTTTAACATACAATGGTAAATATATTGGGATCATCAAGTTTTCAAAAATTTTGCTGGGCTTACTTTACACATTACAATACTAACGTAAGCTCATTAGTTCTTCCATTTCAATGTAGGAAAGGGATCCAATTGACACCTAACAGCAGCTTGGCTAAGAATGGACATTAAAATCAGACAATACACTGTAAATATTCTCCAAATGTGTATAAAAGTTTTGAGACAAAATTACTGCCTGCTCCACAGGACAGACAATTTGGATTTAAAAATGCTCCAGACCAGGAATAGCAAAACCCTGTGTAACAATACTTATAATACAGTTTAACAATATTTCATCAAAGACTTCTGCACTTGAGATTTAAAAAAAAAAAAATCTGAAGAAAAACAGTAGCCAAGGAACTGCACAACCAAAAAATGAAAATTATATAAAATATTTCCACCACTATTTAAATGCCAAATTTAATCAAGCAATAGTAAAAAACAAAACAACATAATAATACAACCTTCTGTTTAAAATAACAGCACTGTTCCGCCTCTTTTCCACTGAATTTTACATATGAACAGACTATATATACTGGTTTTTCAGAGAAATGTCCATTTGGTCTGTCACACCAGTCAGGCTCCCACTGAATCCTCTCACGCTCTTCCAAGGACACGCGACTCCGTGATGTTTCCGTGTTCCCAACGCTCTGGGTTTAGGTGCAATGTCTCAAGTATAATACATTTCTCTCTTTTCCTTTACACAGTGCAGGGTATATGGGCTTCGGTTATGTAGATTCTCTTTTACTCCAGATCACTGTCTTTTTCTAAATTCAAGGCGGCATTCAACGGAGTGCAGTAGTTGGGCTTGTCGGAAGGGACGTAGCCTGGCAGACACAGACACTTGTAGGAACCTTCGGTGTTGATACACTTGGCATTCTTGCAGAGAGACATGCGGTTGTTCAACTCGTCACATTCGTTGACATCTGCAATAAGCCACACCATGTGGGTAAACAAGCTTTACTATCACTTGGCAAGGAAACGTAACCTGCAGCTTACCTGAGGCGTCCAGGCATCCGGCCTGAGCATGGCCTGGCTGTTCTCTACCCGCCCCAGTAAACTGTACTTTCCCATTCTCGTTTGTTTCAATCACAAGCAAGATAAATAAGACTTTCTAGTTCTTAAAAAGGTAGATTATCAGCAAGGTTCTAGAAATTCTTTCTCTGTTATTTAACATGACATAAACATTTGCCAGCTTGACAGTTTCTAGTTGAAACCTCCTAGATTCCTCTGCACGGGTATAGAAGAACTCGTAGATTTGTCAAGAGCATCACAGCTAAGACTCCAACAAGTGAGCAGACAGACCTCTGAGCAGCTCTCCAAAGGCTTGTTACCGTCTTAGATTTCTTTCCACAGAAAAGAAAAGAAAGGCTCTTAGGCACTGGAAACACCTGTAATACCCCAGGTTACCTATGTTCCACACCCACCAGAGAATGAGACTGACAGAACTGAAGTGGGGAAAGGGGCTCCTACAGAAGGGAGCAGAAGAGCCACAAAAAAACAGAAAAAAACACTTTAAGTCAAGGGCCTTTTAGCATAAAGGCCAACAGGCCCTGGAAGACAACACTGATCACACAGACAAGGATAAATGTACGTTCACTGTCCTTTTAAAAACAAGAGGGAAGGCAACTCAAAGCAAAGTTTTAGAAGGAAGTTTCTCTAAAATGATTACCATGGAAGCTGTATTTTTTTCCCCAGACATCTACACTCCCTTATGCTTATGTCAGGCATTCAGGGAAAACATTGGTTGTGCATAGACAAAAGCTAAATTTAAAAGAGCAAAAGTAATTATCTGGAACATTCTGGACTTTCCACTGTATGAACTCTTAAACGAGACATCAACTCTATTTTTCAAAAATTGTGGCAAAGTATACAGAACACAAAACTGATCATTTTAACCATTTTTAAGTGAATAGTCCAGTAGCGTTAAGTATGTTCACATCATTGCGCAAACATCACTAATGCCATCTCCAGACCTTTTCTCATCTTCCCAAACTGAAACTCGGCAAATCTATCTTAAATATACTTGACTGTATGAGATCTGGCCTCAGGGGCTCTCATGAAAAGAACGATTTCCCATGAGACACACATCCTTCTTACCGACACAGGTCATCTTGGCCATATCCAAGTGGTACCCATCAAAGCAATCGCAGGTGTAACCTTCCTGCACCCTCACACAGCGGCCGTTTTCACATCCGTTGAGGATGCCACATTCCTCAGCCTGCAGCTCCTCAAAGCTATTTAAAAACCCTGGAAAGGGAAGAACAGGTACCAAGTTAGAAATTCAACCTCTTACACCGTTTTTCAAATCTGTATGATTATTAAGGTTATGGTTCATCATATATACATATTTCAGACATCTTAACCTTTAGACAGCATTAAAATTTAACATGGAATATATCTGTATACAATATTAAGCATCAAGTATTAAAACCTTTGTATATGTTGTACAGATTAGCCCCACATCTTGAATTCTGATGTTTTGTATTAAAATTGCATCAAATGATAAAGCAAGTAACATTGTTTTGCCCTTAATTATTAAAAGCTTTTACCTAGAATTCCAAATTTCCTGAGTTCTCAGGAGGGCAAATGTCAGAACATCTTTCAGGATGGAACTAGTGGCATCTACTCTCAGAGTTCGGGAGACATTTGCTCAAAGACCCATGGGCATCTGTGGCGGTGCGTTTTCCCTGGAGTTCCCCAGAGTAGGTGAGCCAGGCTGGCCCTGCCTGCTGAAGCCTGTTTGTTTGCTCTGGCTGAGGAAGCCCCCCTACGAAAGGGCTCTGGGGATCAAAGGATAAAGGCAGTAAAAGGGACTCAAAACATCCTGATAAATGAGAAAAGTACACCACATTGCTGTTTAGAAAACCAAAAGTTTTTTTTAAGGACACAAAGAAGCTCTTGTTAGGCTGTTTTTCTAGTTTAGATATCTTTAAGCTGAGTCAGAGCTGGAGCTCAGTAATATAGAAACAATTTAACCACCCATGGAGAGTGTCTAGCTCTCTTTCCAGGGAGGAAAGTTGTCACTATAAATCCATAGTGGCCCAAACACCCTGTTGATGCGGCTTTTCATCTCCTCCCCCTCTTCCGAACCTCACCACTACAAGCTTTAAAAAAATATCAAAATACAGCCAGAACCTTCCATCTAGCCTTTGAAGCAATTCTCCAGTGGGACTGCAGGGGGCAGCAACATATCATGGCTTATGCAAGGCTACAAGGTCTAACTCAGCGATTTTAAAAATTGAGTAATACATCCATGACAGGCTCTTTTTAAAATTTTAAAGGGGGAAAAAACATTACAGGCCATTAAGACCATGTCAGCAGATTCCCAAAGCCGGTGTGAGAAATAGTGACTTAAGAAAATAACGTCCCCATCTATGAAACTATTTTCAAATTCCATGTATCATGGCAAAATCCTTTTGACTTTATAACTAGTCAAATTATTTAATTATCACAGAAATTGAAATATGAAATTAAATTTGAAACTCGTATACACATATCAAGTAGACTCCCCAAAACGCTTCTACCAGACTCTAAAACAGCGGGCAGGAAACTGCAGCGCCTGCTCCAAGCTGGCCGGCTGCCTATTTTTGTAAATAAAGTTTCACTGCAACACAGCCACACCCATTCGCTGACCTGACATATTGTCTGTGGCTGCCTTCCTGATGCCACAGCAGAGGTGAGTAGCTACAACAGAGACAACGCCTGCAAAGCCTAAAAATTTTACTCTCTGGTCCTTTATAAGAAAAAGTTGACCTTGGAAAAAGATTCCAGTTTTAGAAATACTGCTTTACCTAAAGGGACCACCAGCCATCAGCTCAACTTTCTTAAATAACCAGAAGGCAGGATGTGGTGGATCATAAAGGCGCTAAGAAACCTCAGCATTCCCTCTATGTTACTATCTACCCAGAAGGATCATTTCCTCAGCAGAGCCAGAAGGCCCTTGCTCCTGATCTGGGAAGGAGGAGCTATTTCTCTGTAACTTGTAAGAAATGTAAAGGTCATTATGTAGGCAGAGCTGAAGGTCTTGGAACTGTGTCTCACCTTCCTATGTTGCTAAAGAGGAAACTGATGTGACACCAACAAGTTTATTCCTTAACATTTGTAGTGAATTAAAAAAGAGTTTTAAAGCAATGTCGGTATTAAAAAAGAAGGTACATAAGCCAGAACATTTCAACATTAAAATTCCTGGAATCTGAACTATAATGCGATGGAGGCTACACACACCGGCCGCGGGTTGTGTCAGAGCCGCAGACAGACTTAACGTGGTATTTGGGTTTATAGTGCAGGGAAACTGGGCTTTCTTTCAACCTTAATATTTCTTCTCTCTTCTTTTCCTTTCTATTATTTTTAAGGTAAATGTTTATTGACCTGTAACATACATACAGAGAAGTATAGAAAATCATAAGCACACAGTCTTACAGCTATGAGTGCATGTGGGCACATCCACGAAGCAGTGCACGGGGACGTGTTATTGATTAAAAGAAATAACCTAAGGCGACAGAAAGTTAGGAGAGTGGGTAGTCTTGGCGGGTGGAGGGCACTGGGAAAGGGCACCAGGGGCCAATGTTCCAGACTTGGGTGGAGGGTACACAGCTGTGTTAATCAACCTGGCTGGATTGATAGAATGCTGTTTTTGTGTAAATTTTAAAGCACTCTTAATTCTGCTGGATGATCAACACACTGCATCCTTCAAAAAACAAAAGGAGGGAAGGAAGGAATCAAGGAGGGAGGGAGAGGAGAAAGAGAAGGAGAAAGGAAAAGGGAAGGAAGAAAAAACTCTTCGACTCAGAACTGAAGTGGATCCAAACGCTCGTGTTGCTCCTCAGGAGCCACGTCATGGCCAGCTTGCTTTGTGCACAGGTGTCAGAACGCAAAGAAAGACAAAGCTCTGTTGTATTTTGTAATTCAGCAGCATCTCCAAAGTCCTAACATCAACTCCCTGGTCCACAGGGAGTCCGTCTTGAAAACCTGGTGCAGCTTTATGCACCGTGAGGCGGGCCCCTCTGGAAGATGTGGACAAGGCAGCTGGGATCTGTGTTTTCTATTCCCGGGCTTGAAGGGACACAGTTTATGGTCTACTAATATTTCATTTTGTACCATCCTAATTTTCAGACTTCAAATAATTAGCCTGTCTTTGAAAGCTCTGATTTCCCCCCCAGAAGCATTCACCTTGTGCGGCTTCCTCAGACATTTACTTTCTAAACGGGAACAAGGTGTGCACATGCGCGCTCCACTTCCCACATGAAAACTCTGCTCACGAATCCAGGAAGAGCAGGCACATGGTTTTTACTTAATAAATCCCCTCATGAGTGGATTCTAAAAGTTAATTTCTGGCCAGGAGAGCAATTTTTTGATGTCCCACTCTAAAATACTTGTCAGGATCAACTCAGTACAGTTAACATTTGTCATTTCCTTATATGAAGAAAAGACTACAATTCTAACCAGGCTTTCAAGAAAACCCTGGCCCTCAAACTAGACCAACACTTAATGGCTAAAAAAAATGGCTTCGTTATGGAAATCATAAGAAGATAATTTTCTTTGAGGACAGTAAACATAACAGCATCTCTACCAGCGAGACTAATAATCTGATCCATTGGTTTTCAAACTTAGACACAAAGATTACCCAGGGGGCCCCTGAAACACATCGCGGGGTCTCATCCCGGAGTTTCTGATGGAGCAGGTCTAGAGTGTGGCCTGAAAATCTGCATTTCTAACTAGTTTCCAGGGACTACATTTTGAGAACCACTGACGAATCTTTCACCACAATTGAGCTTCACGGTAACTGAAAAGTTTTGCTTACGGTCCTGAATGAAGTAGGGATCAGGTTGTGGAGCGTACTGCTCACTAAAGTCGACCAAGGCATCTCGTCCATATGGCTGCCGGCGTCCCGCGACGGGGATGTTACACAGCTGGGCGTAGTCATCTAAGAAGGACATGACAAGCAACGTGACACACCATCGCTGTCTGCTGGCACCCAGACGCACCTGCTCCCAGCTCAGAGCACAGGGACTCTGCCAGGGCACGTGCCCCCCTCCCCACCCCCCACACCACGGAGCCTGGAACGTGTCTCAGTATTCTTTAGGGGAGCTCTGTACATTCACAGACGATGAATGCTGGAGAATATAATTCAGATTCTAAATTGAAGACCGAAAATAGTAGCTGAACAGCTGGTAGAACATATCCCACGGGAGTAAGGAGCTGAAAATCCGAGCTGGCACCTGAGCGCTGTAGGCCTTTCAGAAGAACGGCTTCCTCTGAACCCATTGTCGAAATGTTACCATCAAAACATTTTAGAGGTATAACGTAATTATACTTACAGACAGGTACTTTTTCACTCACTAGAGACCGAAAAAATGTCTCTCTGGTGTTCCAAAAGTGAGACAACCAAGCGAGGATGCTACTGGGTACCACCTGAATTTAGTAGCTACTGTTCTAACTCTATACTCAAGACGTGGTCTATATGAATAGTATTATAGTGATGATGATAACAATAGTGTAGGATTGATAATAGCAATAATAATAGCTAATAGCCCCATATTGCTTGTTCTGTGCCAGGTGCTGTTCTAAGCACTTAACACACATTAATTCACTAAAAAAGTCATGCTACTCTGTGAAGAGGTATTATCATCATCGCCATTTTACCGATGAGGAAACAGAAGCACAGAGCAGTTAAGTGACAGCTGGTAGTTGTCATTGCCAGATTCGAACTCAGTAATGAAGCTCCAGCGTGCACACTGAACACTGGGCCTCTCCTACACTATCTCAGCTCCTTCGCAATTCTCGTCTTTACCTCTCTGCACCCAGATAGACTCATCGGCAGGTACCGCTTCCTGAGGCCATATTCCAGGTCTAAGCCGGGTCAGCCCCATGGCTATCTGACTTCTCAACTCTCCTTTAGTCTTCCTCACAGGACCCACCTAACACATGGGATCTTGGTTCTCCATTTGATCTGGGGTTACTGAGCTTTCAACGCATTTCATGGTTCCGGGCTCTTGCCTGCTTTTGGGAGAATTATTTTGAAGGTCTAGAGAGGAAAGCTTTAGAAGGGATAACTTCATGTTCTAAATGCATGCTTTACAGAAATATACTGCCCAAGGATTCATCTAGCACATGGTGAAAATTCTGGGGCTCCCCAGACTTCAGCAGCTCTGCCAGAACCAAGAGATACAGGTCAGCAGGCCCCAGGACTGGATGGACACTTTCAGGGCAGACACGCAAGGCGACAACCACACTCACCTGGACCAGAGACTGGGGGAGTCTTCCTCTATTTTGTTTCCTTTTGTAACATACAAAACTACAGAAATGCACTAAGGCAATAGCATGAACTCTCGAGGCTTTCTTTCATTGCCAAAGGCATGTGTATGTGCGCAAGCATGCGTGTGAACACAAACACACATGATTCTCTCCCAGAAGTGCACAAAGGAAGTGCAAGGCCAGAAAGGACCTGAACCACCAGATAGGCAGGATTATGGCTATGCCTTCCTAAAATTCCCCTTGTGCAGAAGCATTCTAGGAACAACATAAAGAGCCTAGACACTCCAACGCTTCTGCGTGAAACCATTTCATGAGAAATATTAATTTCACTACAGAAATAGCTGAACGCAGAAAAAGATCCTTGACTCAAAAAAACTCAACTTCAAACAAAGAGAACACAAATGGTTGTCATTACTGCTTCAAGTCTGATAACAAAGAATTAAGGATTTCCCTGCAAAAGCAAGGTCGCTGAGAAGTTTACAAGTTGCAAGAGCTGAGGTCATTTTCTCTCAAGGCTTTTTATATCCGTTTGTCGTACATCTGAAAGGGAGACTTGTTCAATATTATATATCCAAGCAAGAGTTATGATCAAGAGTGGATATTAAAAATAAACTCATTCACGTTTTCATTTTGTAAAACTGAATCCAGAGATGGCTGAGCACGCTCCTCTCCAACATCTGGCTGTCAGGGAAGCCTCACTGAGACACGAGGTCCCGGATCTGTTGCCTGACGTGGGGCTGTCTGTCCCAGGGCTGTCCGTCCCTTGGTCCTATGCTCTTCCCTAGACCATACTTCGTCCACCAAGAAAGGAGCTGTTCTCTACTCTCCAAGCTCTCACCATCTAGCATTGCAAAAGGAAGGGATCGAACGTGAGAGGAGTGAAGAGGAGGAACAGACTTCTGTTCCTGTGAAACGCTGAGAAACAGCTTCCTGGAAAAGATGGCACATGACCTGAAACTAAGTAGATGAGTAGAATTCACTTTACAGGAAAAGATATCTGGGATTACTTTGAGAAAGAGCATAGCCAAGGCATCAAGCAAGCAAGCTCAAGATTGTGTCCAGGCACTACCAGGTGGATCCTAAGGAAGCCTTCTGACTTGACCCAGGCTGGTAAAGGGGAGCAGAGGAGAGTAATGGGGTGGGGCGTCTGGGTCTCGCCGAATCTTCTTTCCCCTCCCTTCTTCCACAGCTACACATTTTTAAGATTTTAGAACTTACTGTCCTTTGCTGCTTTACTTTCTCTAACACATTAACATTCCAAACTTCAAGACAGCTTTGGTCAGTTATCAAAGCATAATTTCTGCATTAAATGCACTTTCTTTTGTATTTGAAGATGCGTTAGAGTCCCAGCCACACCAGGACGTGCATTTTGAGTTATTTTTCTGGGAGTGTGGATGGGTCTACCCTAATCCATCTATGCTGCCTCTCCTGTCACACACATCTGCTCTTGTGCTTGGCCAGGGTCAAGGGTGAAGCGAGCATGGAGTAATGGAAAGAACGTGGGCTTTGTAGGCAGAAGCCACGACTCAAGTCCTGATTGTACCAGTTATTTTCCAGCTCAGCAATTTTGGGCAAGCCTCAGTTTCCACATCTGTTACACGGGGATAATTCTTGTTTGCCTTCCTCTGTGTTGACATATAAAAAATGAAATAATGTTACGGAACTGTTCATAAATTTTGAAGCACCAAGAAAATGGAGGTTATAATTTTTTCTCATAGGCAAAATCACTAAGTTCCTACTGAACTTCGGGAAATAAATGAGGATTTTCAAAGACAGTATCAGAATGATTGATATAAATTTTAGTGTTAGCAAAACTTAAAAGTAGTTGTCAATGGACAAAGGATTGTGCAGTAAATTAAGAGCAATGAAAGTGCAGACTCCAGAGGTTTTTAGATATTGTTTCAAGATTATTTGCAATTTTTAAAAAGACGGAGGGAAAGTCTAGCTCAGCACACAGAGAAAGATATCTTCATGGGGATCACCTCAAACAACACACACAAAATTATCGACTGCCTTGGCAAATTTAATTACTTGGTTGGGCAGTGACAAAGTATGAGCAATAGCACATTTTGACACCAGATCAACAGAACTCAAAGTATAGGGGAAAAACTGATGTTAACAATTCTTAGTGTATGCCTGAATCCTTTAGAAATGTCTTGAGTAGACAGAAGGGTTCTCATCATTTTCCAAGGGAGCAACTGGAATATCACAGTTTTCGAATGAGTCTTGGGCAAGGTATCATCTTCAGAATCTGAGCACGTGTATATTCTAGCATGTGCTGGGCCTCTGAGCACCCCAAGCCACAACTGGAAGCCATTCTAGCTTGGAGTTACTTCGCCTTGGTTCTCTGGAGGGCTCGGTCATGGCTACAGTCCAGCTTGGAGATGCAGTGAACTGTGGTTGGCTGAGGTTACAAAGCCTGGGAAGAGTAGATCCCTGAACTATTTCCACAACTTCCCACGAGAGACCATGAGAATCTCTCGGCTGCTACTTCATCCAGCTCGCAGGGTGGAGATGAACACATTTTCTGTCCCTAGAGTCTTTGTCCTTCTCCAAAACACCTTTTACAACAATTAACCACCTACTTGTCTGGGGCTTGGTGCAAAGGAATAGCTTTGCTAAGCAGGGCTTGTACTTTGTGAGGCAAATACCATTTCTGAGATACCATATGTTGTGTTCGTCCAGACTGTAGCCAAATACGAATGTGAAATGAATAGGAAATGGAAATATTCACACCTCAAAGCCCCCTCATTGCATTCCCCACGTCCCCAAGCACAAATGGTAAGCTCTTGATCAAAGCTATAAAAGACACACATGGGATGGTGTGGGACACCGTCAGTAAGTGGTCTAAACAGGATCCAGGCCACTGATCACACTCATTTCCCTGGCACGGCAGACTCACATGACAGATGGTACTGCTTTGATTTTCACTTTAACTTGGAAAAAAAGTTTAAAAATTACCCCCTGGAGCCAGTGGGTCTGGGACCCCTGCTGTCAGCAGCAATGGGAAGCACATTACTACATCCTGGCAGGAAATCCCCATTCCTGATGACAGACACATCTGCAGGGCTGGTCTGGACAGTCACATGTCACAATGCCACTCTGGCATTTGAGGAAACTGGGAGGTAAAGTTTTAGTTCTGAGGCGGATTAAATTCAGCTGCTTTTAGAAATGAGGAAGAGGCTGCATTTCATTCTCCACACATCAGGGCTCTAAAGTCTGAAGTGCATCATTTTCAAATAGAGGGGAAACAAGAACCAGTTCTTGGGCATCAAGAAAAATGGATCATATTTTGCTCAAATTTCGAGACGAGATGTTTTTCTTACAGCTTCCACATGTATTATTAATTGACAATGGTGTTTGGAAAACATACACACAATCAGGAAATGAAGGGAGGAGACGGGGAGAATGGAATGAATATTTACCCCAGTACATGCTGAGACAGCAGTATAACAAGCATTTTTCTTAGACTGCAATTAGCAAAAGCTACGAAATTAGAAAAATATTGGTCATTTACAGAACATAGCATCCAGTACTAATGACAGAGAAAGGAAGGTGAAAAGGGATTCTCCTGGTAATGCCACACCTGTGGAACTGGACATCTGTTTGGGGTCTGTCCGCTTACGCTCCCTCTCAGAGAATGAACACTTACTCACCACGCCTGGTAAACAGGCAAGAACCTTGCTCCCGGATATTAAAATTGCTGAGTCATGAGAGAAAACTGGGTATACTAAAAGGAGAAAGGACACGAGTCAAAAGTCTTAGGTTCTAGAACTGCTTCTCTACCTGCTAGTTCCTGGGACTGGACTTTTTTTTTTTTAGGAAGATTAGCCCTGAGCTAATATCTGCTGCCAATCCTCCTCTTTTTGCTGAGGAAGACTGGCCCTGAGCTAACATCTGTGCCCATCTTCCTTTACTTTTTTCATATGTGGGATGCCTGCCACATCATGGCTTTTGCCAAGTAGTGCCAGGTCTGCATCCAGGATCCAAACCAGCGAACCCTGGGCCGCCAAAGCAGAATGTGTGAACTTAACTGCTGCATCAACAGGCCAGCCCCTGGACACATTTTTTTTTAGCTTTAATTCTTGAACAGGATGATGGTACTTAGCCTCGGTGATATTAAAGGCAACTGTTTCTTTCAGTGACTGACTGACTCATTCACTCATTCAACCAGAGGCTGAGAATATTAGGGGCATGGTGGGGTGTGGGAGACAGGAAGGCTGTAAGGGCAGCACACGGTGACATGTCAACAGCTTATGGGGACCACAGAAGAGGTAATGACTAGAGTCAGCCAGGAAGAGCTGTGGAAGGCTTCACATTGGAGGGGAGAGTCTAGAGGAAGGAAGCTAACCACGTGAAGGAGAGGAGAGACGGTAACTCAGAGCGAGTCACAGGCATATATAATGGATAAGAAAGCATTAGAGATACAAGAGTGCCAGCCAACCAGGCAACACTGGCTACTCTAGATCCCTGTTAGAGAAGAGAAAAAAGGAGAGTTCACAGGGCCGGCCCGGTGGTGTAGTGGTTAAGTTCACGCACTCTGCTTCAGTGGCCCAGGGTTCGCGGGTTCAGATCCCAAGCACGGACCTACACACCACTCATCAAGCCATGCTGTGGCAACATCCCACATACAAAAGTATAGAGGAAGATTGGCACAGATGTTAGCTCAGCGACAATCTTCCTCAAGTGAAAAAAAAGGAAAGTTGACTAGCTTGTTATTCAAGCTGCCATGTGCCAGGAGCTGTGTACTTTTGCAGACACTTTTTCCTTTAAATCTCAGAACAACCCTATGAAATAACTGTAATTAGCTCCTTTTGTTTCCAATAAGAAACTTAAGGTTTATGGTATCACTTGTCTTAGTTTAGGGGCGGGATCTGAACCTAAATTGATCTATCTGCCAAACTATGTTCTTTCTACTCCACAGCAGCCCTTCTGAACCTCTGAGAAGAAAATTATTAAATACATTGCCTAGACCATAAGCATCAGGTAAGCACTTGGTTAGGCAATAAGCATTCGAGACTAAATTCCAGGGAGAGTAATAAGCACGAATGCTGAGGAGCTCAGCCCTACCAGGGTCAGCTCTGTCATTAGCAGGATTTATGTTTATTGAATTTGCTCGATTTATTAGGTGAAAGAGATCAAATTGCTTAATGTTCAATTAAATTGTACTTTTTGAGGACAGGGAAGTAATGAAGTCCAAAGTCTTGGCAGGGTTTACATTCTGCGAGACTCCTACAAATGTTAATGCTCTAAGGAAACCAGAGGGCCACAGACCAGTCAAGCTCCCCCACCCCCACCCTTCACCTAAAGCTGCCCTTCCAAGTTCAGTCACACTCAGCATTTCCCACCAGATTGCTGTTTATTTAGCCAGACTCTGACCGAAGAGAGAGACTTGTTGGGTCTGAATGCCAAAAATGGGGGTTCCCTTTGCTTTCTAAAACTTGGATTCAAAATTTATACACTTGTAATAGTATTAAATTATGCCACACACAAAAACCTTAAAATAATGATTAATAACTTGTGAATTTCTTATTAAGGACTGATTACATGAAAGGTTTTCCCCATTTCTAAATATCCTGGGCTTTAGAAATACATTATAAAGTCTTACATTTAGACAGTCTCAGAGGAAATCAAGAAGGAGGTACCCTGCAATATTTGATAAGACTGAACAATACAATAAAAAGAGAGGCAAATAGGAGGAAAGTTCACCATGTTAATTTTCTAAACCAATCTGCTTCATATTTTTCTAACTGTAAGGACAGCTAAACCATTTCATTTCCCCCTTCTGCTCTTTAAGCACCACCCTGACGTGACCAGCCGAGAAGTCAACACTTACAAATAAGTATTATATACAAGGAGGGATTGTATTTTCTCTATTATTTTATCTTTTGCATTAACCAAGTAAGAATTATTTAAAATAGGAGCTAAGTGTGTGCTTAAGAATAAAGGGGCGATTGCATAATATAGTGGACGTACCAAATGCCATTAAACTGCTGACTTGAAAAAGTTTAATTTTATGTTCTGTGAATAAAAAAAGTCAAGAGAAACAACAAAAAAATACAGGGGAAATATTTTATATATATATATATATATATATATTAAGGCTGGAGTTCATCTAACCTTTCTATTTTTAAATGGCAAAATGAGGAAACTAGACTAGTTAATCTCTAAGGTCCTTTCTAGCTTACATATTCTACGATTCTAAATAGAAAATTTTTACTATTAGGCCGCAAAACCTTGGGAAGACAATTTGTCAGTGAAACTTGTGGCTGTAATATGAGGTAATCACCACTAGATGGCGCTATTGCCTTCAGGTGGCGCCTGATGTTTTCAGAATGACAGTCACGGAATTGAACACACCGTAAGCATGAACAGTGTAACCCTCGTTCATTTTTCTGTGTAGGAAACTAAGGCCCAGAGGAATTTAACAATATTCCAAAGGTGAAGTCAGGAGAAATTCTCAAAATAACGTTCTCTTCTACTAAAAAAGAACATTACTAAAATACAAGGGTAAAGACAATTGTGTTTTAAAGAATATTTATTTTAATCTTGCTTTTTTTAAGTTTTGAAGCAGAAAAAGCTGCATCAATATTTGTTCAAAATGCTCTTGATTAACATTGAGAAGTATCGATCTCAAAGTTATGAGATAAAGGTACTGCTGAATCCGTTATCGTTATTTGAAGAGCAAGTTCTAGATAATTGACGTAATATTAAAGTACCACTAAACATTGCCAATAAGATTATTCATAAATTCGTATTCCATTCAATTACAGGAAATAAGACAACACTGTAAAGCAAAACTGAACTATTTTAAAATCCCTAACACTCCTTTGTGATTTTCTTACATATCGCTATTTATCTAATCTGAAATGACTCTCTTCTTACCTTCCCCTCTGGGTCTATTCAGAATCAGATACCATCCTAGTAGCTCTTCCTTCTGGCAGTGATTTCTTCGGCTATTCTTTGTAGGGGCTCAAAGATTACCACATGAATGGTATCATCTAGGGTTGAGCAGTGCACAACCAGCACAACTGTTTCCAACAGCTCTGCTTGCCACTAAGATTTGAAGCTCAGAAGGAAGCATAAAGAAGGTACTGTTGTGTCCAAAGCTTCCCACTGAGCTAATCTTTTGTAATTTGCTTCTTTCTTAAGATACTGGCTACTGATGCTGAGCAAAACAATTACCCTCCTAGCTTTTGCTCCTTGTAGATTTGTGTCAACATGAAGACAAGAACCTGGTGGCTTTCTAAGCGCTTTCTAGATGCTTTTCTCCCAGTTGTAAGAGGCATGATCTGTCTGCTGCATGAAGGGAGAGTAGATCAACTTTCCCTCATCTCTGCCAGGCCTGCCTGCTCTGGCCACGAGGTCTGCAATTAAAGGCACAGGCAGCCAGCAGCTTTGCTCTAGCCAGAGTTGTCTTATAAGATTAATTAAGAAAAGGTCAAAATAAATACAACATTATTTGAATTCAAAATCTCAGGCTTTAAGCAATTATGTACAGTGATTTTCTCATAGTACCACTTATCATAGTTCATCCTTCTTCGAGTATGTTTCAACTATTCCTATCATTGAAGAGAAAAAAAGCCATAACAGGAGCAAAGTTTATTTGAAATATGTGAAAGTAAAATTTCCATTAAAGAGCAAATCACCTAGTAAAAGATAACACCAAAAAGGCGTTTCTAGAAAACTGAATGCCTGTTCATAATCTGATTTCAAAGGAGAAAGTTTAAACTGCTAAAAATTTTATTTTTGAGATAAATTAGATCTCTTCTTAATTAAAAATAAAAGTGTTGCTTTCTGTGATCAGATTGTCCATTTTACATGCATGTTTTCATTTTTCTACTTTGGCTCTAAATTAGAAAGATTCTAACAGGACATCAGTGCCATCATAATCATAACGAAATTTAGTCTCTATTCAGAATATTTTATCTAACAGAGGGTGGCCAAATACTTTCTTAGCACTTCAACGCAGTATAGCTCTTATGAAAATAAGCACCGAATCAAACTGACACCCCGAAATCCAAGTGTACACAAACTCCAGAAGTGCTCATGTCACCAACTGGTCATCTTTTCATCAAACGCCTCACACGTCAAACTGTTCTCAAATTGTCGAGGCCGCTCAGACAATAGCTTCAAGCAGTTCTCAAAACAGAGTCTGCAGTCCAGCGAGGGCCGCTGGTCCTCCCAGCTGGCATTCAGAACACTCACTGACTCACCACTCCAGGGAATCAGGTCTGGGAAATGCAGCTTGTTCCAGGACACTCCTCAGTGTAGCAGGAAATGGAGTAAGTTTTCCCTGTGATCAGAGGTTTTTTTTTTTAACTTTCCTTACTCTGCAGCAAACCATGTTTTTTCTTTTCTTTTTTTTTTGTGGTGAGGAAGATTGTTGCTGAGCTAATATCTATGCCAATCTTCCTCTATTTTGTATGCGGGACGCCAGCATAGCATGGCTTGATGAGCAGTGTGTAGGTCTGCACTTGAGATCCAAACCCACGAACCCCAGGCCACTGAAGCAGAGCACGTCAACTTAACCACTATGCCATGGGGCCGGCCCCTCTTCTAATATGTTTTTAATCAATGACAACAATATGACCATAACCTGAATGTGATTGACTTGCTTTCTCTAAGGCATCTGCCTAGACAAGGTTGTTAAAAAACCTCACATTTCAGCTTTATTTCTAGTATTCTTCCTCTGATGCACTGTCCCTCCTTTTGGCACCTGGCTTCTCTGTCACTCATTCCTGCTTACTCATCCCCTTTCACAAGTCCAGCATCTCTTTGCGGGTTTGGTGGAAGAGGCCCTGACCTGTGGGAACAGCCCTGTCCAGCAGGGGGCCCTGCTTAAGTGTTGAGTATCCTCCCACCCTTCTCCAGCAGATACCTGGGGATGGAAAAGGAACAACAGTCAGCTCCAAACTGAAAATTAAGGCCCCGCCTTAAATGTGTATAGGATGGTAGTGGGGGCTGCAGAAGGTCCACAAAATGCACATGTTTTCCTTCACTGGCTCGCAACCTTTTTCTCAGCCCCAGTCATGATGGCTCACCTCATGCATCAACTTGGCAAGGCCATGCGATGCCCGGAGGTAGTTGGTCCAACATTATTTTGGGCATTTCTGTGAGGGTGTTTTTGGATGAGATTAACATTTAACTTGGTGGATGTGAGTAAGCCAATTGCTCTCTATAATGTGGGTGGGCCTCATTCAATTGGTTGAAGGCCTGAATGCAACAGAAAGACTGACCCTCTTCTGAGTAAGAGAATTTTCCAGCCCGCTGCCGACTGCCTTTGGACTCCATCTGCAACACTGGCTCCTTCTGCCTGACAGCCTTTGAACTGGAAGCTAGCTCTACTTGGGCCTCCCACACCATCAGCGAATCCTGCAGATTTTGAATTTCCCAGCTTCTATAATCACATGGGCCAATTCTTTATATGAATGAATGGATCAATCTCTACTTGTTCTGTTTTCCTGGAGAACCCTAATACGCCAGCCTTTATTACAGGGATGGGGGAGGTTAGCCATCAGTCTGAGCCATCGGTGTGGTCAGAAATCTCAAGGGGTGAGCACATCTCTTTAGGAGAGAGTATCTGATTCTTGGGGGGAGTCATGTGTAGTTGGAGAAAAGCTTTTATTAATTAATTTTATCTGCCCTATTATTCCCTTGACAATCAGTGCAATGGAAGATATTGATTAAAAAATACTATACATGAGAAACATTTGGTATCCCCTGTTAACACGGCAGTAGCAGAATGTGCTCTGTATCTCATGCTTGGCTGCCCTGACTCACACTGTGAGTAACTGTCCCAAATGCTAGTCTTAATTCTCTCATTGATAACTGACTTAATCACAGGTATGAATTTGCCCACCCAGTGACGTCAGTTGACCTAAGATGGTAATTCTGCTACACAGATAATGACATACATTAAGTTTAGAATATTAATACTTATCTATTAAAGTTTTAGAGTGCAGTGGGTTATTTTTCTTATTTCATATGTCTACAATGTTTAAGAGAATCATATAATAGAGAATCTGATGGACAGGACTTGTGATTTCAATTTGAAACAGAACTGACTTTAGATTTAGGATTTTACATTGAATAAGAATTAAGAGAACTTGATTAAGTTGGTAATCGATATCTAAATTTATTAAGGAATTCAATTCGTTGCATTTTAAGTTTGATTTATTAGATTTGTAAGAGCTGCTTAAATACTTAAGAAGAAAATCCTTATTAGGACTGTGGCTGCCTGCTCAGATATAGAAAGTACTTGAGAAAAAATTAAATACATAAACTTATAAATGGAGACCAGTGTTAGAGATTTAATTAATAGAGTTTTGATATAGAAAGAACTCTCAAGGAAAGTTTAACCTGTTCCTAGAGATATATAAACATTAATGACAAAATAAAAATCGATCTCATTCTATATAAAAATATTGGACTTATAAATAGAATGACAAAATGTGTAAGTTGAACTTACATTCTGAGGAGAATGTGGGTTTTAACATTTACAAATTGAATACACTGAATGTTCATTTAAACCCCAACACTAAACGGTCCTTTCCAGGCATGAAGTCTCTTTCAGACATTATGATTTACAGGTGGCCTAGGAGCCTGGAAGGGCACAGAAGCAGCTTCTCTGGGGGTCCACAGAGGTATCTGGCCCTGCATTAGTCCCCAAACGCTCTCCCTTCCCTCAATGTCTCTGATTCTTGCCTCCTGTCAAAGAGACTTCTAGCACCATATAACAAGGTAGCAGTGGGGAATAATCATTAGCTCAGCTCATTTCCTGGAACAGGCTTTGACTTATAACCATCACTAACACCTATGAAGTATTTACTGCATGTTAAGCATCTCGCACGCATTATCACATTTAACCCTCAAATGACCCTCGGAGGCCGGTGTTGTTGCTACTGCCATTTTACAAAGGAAGAAACCAACGTAATGATCACATGAAACGACAAAGCTAGATGTGCATAACTCATTACTAAATTTTCTTTTGCAATAACCGTTTTATAGTAAGAAAAGTATTTGCACCCTTTTCCAGGGGCGTAAGGGGAAGCTTTCCAGTAAATAAAAGAACCTTTTCAATAAGAAACAACAGAATTTGCTTACTTGCCATTTCATATGGTATCCTATTCAATCTAGTTCCGTGGATACTAAGAATTCAGCCCCAAAGAGCTGGACCACTCACCACTGAGAGGACACTCTGTGTGTACACAGTGTACACGTTCTGCGTGCAGGCATTGGCCACTCAATTTAGGAGGCCTTTTGGATCCTTCCAGTTTACTTTTAATTCTCCACTAAAGCTTATTAACAGCTACACACTCTTTAATCATAATATTCAGGATCTACGATCAAAATGACAAATGCTTTCATACTCAGAGTACTAATTACTATAACCTCGCAAAAGAGCGCGGAGCTTTGGATAAAGGAGACTGCAGTAACTTGTCCAGTGCAACTGACAGAAGCAGTGCCAAAAGCAGAACGAGATCCCTGGACTGCCTCAGCTGAAGGCGGTGACCACGCACTGTGCCTCACATGGAAGATGTTCCAAAGTTATTATTAACATTCTTTGGAAACATATTTCTTGGAAAAGCCTTTAAACTAGGACTGCTGAAAGGCCTTTTGCAACCATGCCCAGTTACAATATTTTTTCAAGTTTACTCCATGAGTCAAATCCCTGTCTTCCTTCACACCTCCAAGGGTATTATGAAACTTCTTACACTGAGATCTTTGGGAACATGTAAGAGCCGTGCACGGATATGGAAGAAATCACTAGCTCAACTGTTCAGACACAGTCCAAATTCTTTCACATTTGCAAAACCATATGAAAAAATTGGGGATAGATTAGCTATTTGGAAGTATTCAAAAATTTGTGTCATAGCAAACAGTGACTTTATTAAATAAGGATATCATGTACACATTTAAGCGAGAATATTTAGGAATAAACTATTCTTACTTAGCAATGCAACATAATTGCATATTATGTTAGTTTACAGAATTAGATTTTATATTTCACGTAAAAGACTGTATATCTGTTCTAAAGTTTGTTCTTAGTACATAATAGGTGTTCAGTAAATAGCAAAATGAAGGAATATGTAAATAATTTAACTAAAACTGAAAACAGGTAAACTATAAATAATTTGTATGGTATTTCAGACATGGTTCTTACTCCTAACCGCACCTTGTATATAACAGTTTACTAAACATGCTGTTCTTTGTCTTGTTTAAAAATAACAGACATAATTCTATATTACGATTTATAGATAATGCCTCATTTAAAAAAATGTCTATAAAGTATTTCCCACTCTATGGATGCGCCAAAAATTATCCACCAATTCCCTGCTGACAGAATTGATTTTAAACTCTCCTACGCTATACTGATTATATCTTTTTTTTTTTTAAAGATTTTATTTCTCCTTTTTCTCCAAAAGCCTCCCAGTACATAGTTGTGTACTTTTAGTTGTGGGTCCTTCTAGTTGTGGCATGTGGGATGCCGCCTCAACATGGCTTGACGAGTGGTGCCATGTCCACGCCCAGGATTCAAAGTGGCGAAACCCTGGGCCGCTGAAGCAGAGCGCGTGTACTTAACCACTTGGTCATGGGGCTTGCTCCTGATTATATCTTTTTTCCTAGCACTCAAGTACAAGGATAATCTGTATTCCTGGCACTAGAATTTTTGAATCAAATGGATCTATATATCTGTATCTTCAAGCTGCTCTCTCAGCAAAACTAAGGACAAATGCCTCTGAATTTTGATCACTACTAGTGTTTTATGAAACTATTTTTAACATTTGCCAATTTGTTTTGTGGCACTTCAGTTTCCTTAGAGTTTTTCTTTTTTTTAACCATGCTCATCTTTCAACGCCTGACTCTCATCAAGAGTACTTCAGAGGTTTAATCATCTGGGGTGCCGTACACCATACCACCAATAGGTGGCACTCTCCCAACACACTAAGTGTCCTATGAGGAAAATTTCTTCAGTTTTAGATCAAGAGTTTATCAAGTCTTTATGTCCAATTTACTTAAAATAAGTCAATTATTTTAACAAGATAACCACAGACACTGGGATCCCTGGTAACTTTAGATCCCAGTGTTCTAATCTGTTTAATTTTCTTTCATTTGTAGGTCAGTAAGTTTTTATCCTGAGATAACGGCACCCTACATATTTTGTAATCTGTAGGTTTAGGCACCATCTCTAATTTTCCTAAGCTTACTGCCTAGCTCTAAAGATGTAGTTTGTCTCTTCTCTAAGCACACAAGGTATGCGAAAATTTAAAAATCTCAGCTTTAATTTTTCACTTTGTTACTTTTATATTCTAAGGGAGACTTTAAGATGTGCTTTGAGACCCTGGAGAGAAAGGGACTGGAGTAACACTGAAGGGATTAAAAGCACGGATGCTGAGCCAGGCTGCCTGGATTTGAATCTGCCACTTACTGGTATACGGCCACGGCAAGTAACTCAATCTTCTCTGCTTCAGCTTCTCCAGGTAAAGGAGGTAATTAGACACCTACCTCATAAGGAGGCCTGGAGAATTAAATATCTTAATAGATGGAAAGTATTGTGAATAGTGCCTGGCACTGTGCTAAATGCATTTTAGCTATCATAATTTTTTCTACAGTGGAGATAGAAAACTCATATTCCAATAAACTCCACATCCACCAAAGATTTCAAAGTTCTGATAATCATCCTTATGATTTCCTTCTAGCACAGCACTGAAAACTCCCAGAAAGCTCAAAAAATGACCACCCTTGTTTATGATACGGATATGTGGTTTGTTTTCCCCGACTTGGTTTTCCAAATATCTTTTTCTCGCAGAGGCTGGCATGATATCATGATCAAAAGTCCACATTTGAGGATCATCCCAAAGCCGTTCAATGTCCCCCCACCCCGATCCTCCCAAAAAAACATTCTAAGAGCAGGCAGGATTAGAGGGCTTCGAAAGGGGAAGGAGAGATAGAGGAGGCAGGAGCAGGAATAAGGGAACGGAGGCCTCCAGAGGTTGAGGAGGGGGAGGCTGTGAGGACATGGCCACCTCAGCAAACTGTCCACAGTCGCATCTGCAGTACTGCCCTGGATGAGCTGCAGCCTTCTCCTCACGCCTGGTGTCTGGCCTCTAAGACTTTAGCTGAGAATTAAAATGGGATCCTAAGCAGCCCCAGAAACATACTGAATTAAACAACTGTGCAATTCTCCTCATGTAAAGTGACCTTGACACAATCCATCACCCTCCGCTCATTTCTCCTGCCTGTGGCACCAATCCCCAAGATGCCATCTAACTTCAGAGAACACGATTCAGAGAGCCACTCCCACCTCCTCCAACTACCAGTATTCTCAGATGGAGCTGCTGCCTTAGCAAGAATTAGTGCCCATGACCTATTGGACCAGAAGTGTGAAAGCCTGCTCTGGAGCCAAAGCTTTACTTTACACTGCACTTTAATGCTCAAAGCCGATGACAAGTGCTGCGATTTACTCCTCAAATTCCTCCAGCACTGTTTCCATCAGTAACTAATTGTTCCCCCAAGCAGTGCTGCACTCCCAGGCAAACTGGAAGGTTCAGTGCCTGGCAGGCAGGGATCAACCCAGTGCTTATATTAACAAACAGACAATCTAGTCCTTTCTCAAATATCAAGATATCCATGAACAGCAAATTTAACAGGTTCAATGACATAAATTATGAACAAACCAGATTTTTCTTTTTTTTTTTTAAGATTGGCACCTGAGCTAACCACTATTGCCAATCTTTTTTTTTTTTTCCTTTTCTGCTTTTTCTCCCCAAATCCCCCAGTACATAGTTGTATATCTTAGTTGTGGGTCCTTCTAGTTGTCGCATGTGGGACACCGCCTCAACGTGGCCTGACGAGCAGCGCCATGTCCACGCCCAGGATCCGAACCAGCAAAACCTTGGGCTGCTGCAGCAGAGCGCAAACTTAACCACTTGGCCATGGGGTCGGCCCACAAACTAGTTTTAAAATTCGCACATTCTTTGCTTCCTCTTTGAAAAATTAATAGCAGAATTAAAGTCGCTTTTAACAAAATCAATTTGCATGCTGTTAGATATCTCTAGAACCTTGCTAGTGTGGTCTGAGGACCAGCAGCTGCTGCATCACCTTAAGACTTGTTAGGAATGCAGAATCCTGCCTACCCCCGCCTCCACCTAGGAACCAGAATCTGTTTTCTGTTAAGATCTCCAGGTAATTGACACATCCATTAATGATTATAAAGCAGTGGTCTAGAAGAGAAAGTTTCATATGAGAACAATCATTTCTGCATTTGTCTATCCTTAATTCATGTTCAGATGCTTTCAGGTAATTGTGTATTTTATAAGATCCTTGGGTTTCAGTTACATCTGAAAATGCATTTGATCTGAGTCACCTAGCAGTGGTAGCAACAGCTGCTACTATTTTCTGAATGCTTACCATGTGTCAAGCACTGTTCTAAGTATTCAGTGTGAACAACAACCCTGTGAGGCTGGTGATATTATTTTCACAAGAGGAACTGAGGCACAGAGAGACAATGAAACAAGGTTGTGTAGACAAGAAATTGCCAAACCAGGATTCAAACCCAGGCAACCTGGTTCCAGAGGCCATGTGCTCACCCCTATGCTCCTATTAGTCACTCTAGTCCTGCAGAAAGGTGCTCAGTGGGAGCTGCTTTGGTGTAGACATGACTAGAACATCAACTAGTCCTCTGAGCATCTATGATGTCAATGAATTTATATACTGGAAGTTAAAATAATAATAATTCAGTTGACAAAAGACTACCACTGCTTAAAAAAATAAAAGACTGAAAACCACTGATTTTGAGGATTGGGCTGACTATATAGAGATTCTTTTTGGAGAATTTATCTTAAGTACTATGCGTCTATTAACTAGAAAGAGTGTAGCAATGATGCTCAACTTTTTAAAATTTGGTGTGTGGTACCATTTTTTCTGATACCTCTTACTCTCCTAAAAATATTATACAATATTTTGTTCACTTGTTCACAAGTATCTGTTCAAATTTACATTCAAAAATTTGTTTTGTAAAATCCAAGTTAAAAATAATTGATGCAATATTCTAAAATTCATTTCTCATAGCAAAATACTTGAATATCCTTTTAAAGACTTAGTCAATTAAATTTGACTTTCAAAGGCACCGGCTTGTCAGATTTACATGCAGCAAATACTTAACATCACAGGTTCAGGACAGGGAGAGAAATAAAATGCAAACATACACAGAACCTTTCATAAAGGAGTTTCCATAAAAACAAGCATACCATAACCCAAATGTTGGGGTCGTAAAATAATATGTATACAAAGCTCCTACAAATCAATAAGATAAAGACACAAAATCACACACAAAAAAGGGCAGAGGATAAGATAAACAATTCATTGGCAAAGAAATACAAATTATCTATAAACATGGAAAAGTTGCTCAAATTCCCTGGAAATAGGGAGAGATATATAGGGTACCTTTCTCACCCATCTGATAAGAACAACTTTAGAGACTGAGAATATCCAGTGGTAGAAGGGTGTGAAAAAAGGGTTATGAGGTTGACATTTCAAACGTGCCAATGTGAGTGTAAATTTGTGCAATATTTTTGGAGAGTAATATAGTAAATTTAAAGTGCTCATACATCCCAGCCTAGTATTTTCATTTGTAGGAATTTTCTTACTGAGGCACTCCCACAGGTATATATGAGATACATACATGAAGATTCATTGCAGCACTGTTTACAAGATTGAGTCTGGGTGGGGTGGATGGGCGGGAGGTGGACAATCCAAATGTCCAGTGCTGGAGGTGACTAAATAAACCATGGTACATCTATAAAACAGAGTCTGTGCAGCCATTTAAAAAACTACTATCTTTCATCAATTCTAAGACACCATAGATTGTAAAATGCATCCTGATATAACAGATGTTAAAGTGTGACAAACTGGCTGTGGCCATTGTTAGATGCCATCAATTATAAGACATCCCCAATTTCAGAAATACTGAAGAGTAAAATAAAAACAAAATGCACCTTAGATTGATGATACAGATTTCAGTTTAAAATATTATCTTAAATATAAATATAATAACTAATATAAATATAAACATATAACAACAAATTAATGCATAGGAAAGAGGCTTGGATGACAAAAAACCAACTATTAAGAGTGAACATCTCTAAGGAGCAGAGGTTCAGCTGCGATGGGGGAGGCAAAGGGTGACATAACATCTTTGATTCTTTAGAAGAAGTATATATTATTTTTGAAAAAAATTAAACAATGAAATATACTGCCTAAGTCAAAAAGATCTGAGGGATTAGAGCATTGTGAGAGGACGACTCAAGTCCCATGGACTTCACTTTCCTCTCCTTTGTGGCATCTGCCTCCAGGGACAGAGGCAACAGTAATGACAATATGTATTCTTGCTCTACCTACACCCTCACAACAACCCCACAGATAAATATAGACGCCTCCGTTTTACAAATGAGCTGCCCGGGGGGAGGTTATTTTTCCCTAGTCCCGCAGCTGCTGAGGGCCGTTCTAGATTCCAGTCCCAGAACCCATCGTCTCCCATTTCTGGGCTCTTATCATTGTCATCTATTTCTTTATGTATTTGCTCTTCATTCGTTGCTAGTCATTTTCCTTTTATAGCATTTCGAATTATTTTCTTTTTTATGTAAGGTATTTCCAAGCTGAAAAGATAATTTATTAAATAGCTAGAAAGTTGCATTCTAATTAACTAAAAATTAATGCATTTCCTTTTCTCCAGTAACCCTTCCCCCCCTAACCATTCTGAGAAATTGTTCGTTATAAACTCCTTTACTTTATACCCACATAGTACTTTTCTAGCTTTAACAAATTGATTTTATAGTCAAAGACAAAGCGATATACCGAACACTTCCGAGTGCCTTCCTTTAATGAGCAGTAAGGAGCTGCAGTGGTAAGAAGAGAAATACGTAGTCAGTGCACAAGCCAAAAGTCACCAAACAGCCCAGTCCAGGAGCCCAGAGTCAGCACCTTCCAGTCCTCCTCTGACACGAAGGGAGGGGATAAAACCGAGAGCTTAGCCTGTTGCATTTTTGCCATTTGACCAAAGGTTTAAGCCCAGATCTAAAACTTGAAAGGAAAGGAGATTTGTTCAAATACGTTTTCACTTTCATACTTTCTACTCTCTTCCTTTATTGTTCTAACCTCTTTCTGATCTCTCTCACATAAAAACTTGGACTTTCAGCTACAAAGATTCTCTACAGGCTCTAACACTTTTTGCTCAAGTAGAAACCGTGAGAAATGAGAAGGATTGCAGGAAAAAAAGTAGTATTAGGAAATATAAATTCTAAAGATCTATGTCACCAATTGCTAAATTGCATTATGCTTCTTTGGGTCATTTATCATTCTTTGGGGAAAATGGAACGAGGGTTTCAAAAATTAATGACAGGGTCTGGATTGGAAGTAAACCAGGAGCCAGATGTTTATGCAACCCTGCTCTTCCCCTAACACACACACACACACACACACACACCCAATGAAAGTAAGGTATCAGGAGTGAAGGTGAAGACATATAAGTAAAAGAGAATTGTCAGGCTCCAAAGGAGGTGAGGTGAACTTATTCCGAAAGGCCTCCAGCAGAAGGAATTAGATAAGGGCTCACCTGAGTCTTTCATGGGGCAGAGCGCACACTGCATACCCCAGGCCTCTCCATACAAACAGCAGCACTCAGTGTAAGTCGTCTGCTTGCCAACAAGAGGCCGGCTACACACATACTCATCACTCAGATGTTCCCAGCACAGATCTTGGTAGACATCAGTTTCTTCGATTTGTTCTGAAAGGGAAGACATGGTTCCATGACAATTGCACTGTTATTCCTATTTCATAAACACTGTGGTAGAAGCCAACGAGTCTCAAAGTTTCCATCTCCATCTCTAAGACTGACTTCCAAGTAAAAGTCTGAAGCCAGCCTGATCTTTCCATGGATCAAACCTCTGTCATCTCCAATTGGGTGTCATTCCATCAGCTGAAATTCAACCTGCCCATCATGTTCCAATTAAATCCTTCCCTCTATAGCTTTCCATCATTACATAAAACACCCCCTCTATCTTGCTTCTATATTTCATAATCCTGATGAACTTCTGCTTTTCCCAATCTTTGCTTTTTTACATTTGCTCCTCTGTCAAATCCTACATTTCTTTCTACATAACGTCTTTTGGATTCATGCTTTCTCACCCAATTCATCTGCCAAAACCTCAGACTAGGGACACTTCAATCCTAGTGTCCTCAGTTCTAACCTTTCCACCTTTCAATTGACTTCATCTAAAGTTGTCTACTGAATGTAACGATGCATCAATCAGTTATGCCAATTATCAGTGGCACATTACCCCACTGGGGATGAACAGGGATTCCTATCAGCAGACTTCAGGGGTCTCCAAGACTTTGTTGAATTCCACTGTTTTGTTGAATGCCCAGCCTCATCCGTGTCCTCCAGTCCAGTCAAGCAAACCTCATTATCTTTCCCTGAACTTACAACTTCCTCAGCTGCCTTTGAGGGTTAAATGTGCAGAACTCTCAAGCGTGGAACAGCTCTGCCATCTGCTCAGCCACTCTGTATTCTGTTGTCCATTAAATGACTACATTTGGGGAATTAAATCTCCTACATGTGGATGATATGCATCTTATTATTTCTCTTAGCATCTCATTTTAATTTCAAAATGCTCGAGGAATCAATTTTTCTATTTTCCAATAGCTCACATTTCAGTCAAAAGGAAAACTTTATGACATTTATTTGGATGCAGACCGGAATCTCACATCCAAGCATACCATGTGATTCGGTCGGTCGTATACATTTCTTTTCTGAAGCATCCAGGACCAATGGATGAGTACAGAAGCAGTTATAAGAGCCTTCTGTGTTAATGCACTGGCCATCAATACAACTGTTGGGGTCTTGACATTCATCCATATCTTAAAAGGAAAAAAAAATTATTGAAGAAAATCAGCAATCAGTTGCACCTCATACACTTACCAAACTTTCACACTGTTAAATTCAGTCCAGATTCCAGGGTCTGCCACATTTTAATTAACTACACAGCATCATCCAAAAGAGAACAGCTCTGACTACAAAAATGTTAAGTCGTATTGACTGGAAAAATAATGTTGCCCTGCTGCTGACATTTAAATAAAAAAAGAAAACATTTAGGAACAAGATACGCTTAGAAATTTAAGATAAAATGCCTATTTATGGTAGTTTTAAAATTATTTCCTTTTGCTATGTTTTTCTGCCTAGCATGTATGGTTTTCTGCTTAAGCATTAAAGTCTGGGTCAGTATTTAAAAATGACTTTCACTTGCATGGTATGAGTGATGAAACAGGAGGTTCCCCAGACCAAAAGAACACTTCAGCTAAACCAGCGACCTGAATTATAATTCCACATTGAATATTAACTCTTTGTTTCAAATCTATTCAAATAGCAGTGTGGAGGTTTTTGATTTTCATAAATCTTATTGCTCAAGAAAAAGATCTGTAAAACATTTACACATCTTTTCAAGACATGATTTAGATTCAAAGAAATTGTTTTTAATACACAGCATTACTTATTTTTTTCCATCCGTATATTTTCACGGCACACTAGATCCTCTTAAAACTTACCAAAGCACTGCAATTTGACGGGGTCATAGTATGTCCCTTGCTTACAGTAGCATTCATAACCAGGCTGAGTGTTCAGACAGAATCCATTTTTGCAGATTTCTTGTCCAAACAGTAGGCATTCATCTGCATCTATGGGTGAAGAAACGGAGACACAGAAAGAGGAGTTAGCTTTGGTCTTTCAGCTAAAGAGGAGAGTCTAACCAATACTGGGCTTCAAGTTAGATATAATATTTCTACACCAAAGACTCTTAAAGACACAGCAATGTAAAATTCTTAAAGTTAGGCCTAGTTTACAGATGTAGAAACATAATCAGGTTTGTCTGTGACATTTAAGGAACAAGGCCCAAAACATTATTAGAGAAGGTCTATCTATAAATATGGTTTCTGGGATGCTAGCCGTATTTGAGGAAATAGTCTATGGATTCCATAATGGCATAAACAATATTCTCTGAAGAATATAGCTTTTAAGAAATGTGCCTTTCTATAAATGTATATTTTGGCCCATTTAACTAGTTGATATGAAGACAACGTCCAAGGAGAGTTTGATGGAGCATGATGAAAGTTTTCTTTTTGGTGATAACCTAATGAAAGCACAAGCTGACAAGGCTGTTGGCAGACCCATTCCTCCACAGAATTGAGAGCGTTTACCGTCTCCAAAGCTCATTTTACTCGATGGTAAATCGGGGATGATGGGAACATCTACCTGACAGGACTGAAAGGCTTAAACGAGGAAATCCACGTAGAGGACTCAGTATACTCTCAAAAAGTCTTATCTGTGGCTTCTACTGCTATTATTACTAGCATCAGTTCTAGCACTTCAGAGCTAACGTCATCTAAGTCCTCATTTAAAAAACTGGAGACTTCACAGATGAATTGCTCAAAGATACACAGCTGGAGAATCGTAAGGTCAAGTCCACAATATATGGCTGTTGGGATCTGTACCTAACCTTACTGCAACCATTTATAGCACTGCTAAGATAAGGTAAGGAGCAATTTATTTTTTTTTAAGAGGATGACTTTATGTATTTAAGATTTTATTTTTCCTTTTTCTCCCCAAAGCCCCCCGGTACATAGATGTATATTCTTAGTTGTGGGTCCTTCTAGTTGTGGCATGTGGGATGCCGCCTCAGCATGGCCTGATGAGCGGTGCCATGTCCGTGCCCAGGATTCGAACCAGCGAAACACTGGGCTGCCGCAGCAGAGCACGAGAACTTAACCACTCAACCTCCAGGATGACTTTATTCCATAATATGAAATGAGATTTAACTATATCCCTGCAAAAAACCAGTATGATATTTGTGAACTTGAAAATCATTACATACATATTGCAAAGCAAAGTCTTCTTGTTATTTAATTGGACTAAATCATAGATGTATTTAAAAAACATATATGAGATTTCTTGTCCAGCTACTGAATTATACCATATTATTAAAATACTGATTTTCAAAAGTTGACGGACAATAAAAATGGTTTTAGTCTGTTTTTCAGCCACTTAGCATTTTTCAACATTAAACTTCAAAAAAAAAAGGTTGTATTGTATATAAAATGTCATAATATCTCTATCATGGAGATGTCAAAAGTGAGTAGTTAATGAGCAAATATTCATACATGTGGTTTAAATTTCACCAAAATAAAAAGGCTGCACATTTATTTTAGAACTATAGACTAATAGCATTAAAGATATGAACCACATCTACTTTTGTTTTCTTCTTTTCCATTTCTTATGGATCTGTGGCCATTAGTAAAAGGTCCTAACAATAGTATGATGAGTTCTAGAAAAAGCAAGAGTCTTAGCTCTGTTGATGACCATAAAGATCAACATGACAATGGTCAAAATTGTATGGTCCTAACATATGATTTCTAACATACCTCTGGGAAAAAAGAACACATTTATTAAGTACAGAATATTAAGTACTTTTACATGTTATCTCATTTAATCCTCATGATAACCTTTGAGACATTATTCCTATCTGAGAGATGAAGAGATGGAAACTCAGAAGTCAAGTGACATCCCAAGGTCACAGAGCCTTAAGTGTTCAAACTCCCAAGATATGACTCTGCCAGAGTCCACAGGGGCCTGCCTTCTTCCAGTGGTAGAATTAAAGGCTTTTTAATCAGTCCCCATGGCTCAAAAGAACTCTAAATCTGTCTAGCTCAAGCTACGCTTGTACTTGACAAGTCTCATATGTACACATGCTGCAAATTCATTTCCGCTTGATTCTGACCTTTATAGTTCTCGCCATCACCGTCATAAGAGGATTCTCCAGTGGGGACAAAACCTTTCCCTCTAGGACACATTTCAGTGAATTCAGCTGATTTCAGAAGAGACAAAAAGAAAAAAAGAAAAGAAAAAAGAAGTTGTAAAAAGAATAAAAAACATCTTCCGTGAATGTGTCTTAAATTCAGTTTTGCTTTCTCTGACTCAGTAACTTGAAGGCAAATCTTGCCATTTAATTCAGGCAAATGAATTCAGTACAATCTCCAAAATTATGGATTAGGTGCAATGAATCTAACGACTTCATAAGTTTACTTACAATTTTAAAAAAACTCTCCTAGTTCGTGCATATTTCATCTACCCATGTTTTAATTGATATTATGACTTATTTCTCCATTACGAATAACAATCCATCAAGCAAAATCTTAGCCTAAATATGTAAGCTCTAGTTACAGATAATGCTGTGTCATTTTTAGCAAAGAAGATTGGTTTCAACTTAAAAATGGAATAAAACTGAAATATCTTTCTGCCAAAATATCATACGGAACCCCACTGTAACAGCATATTCTGTGATAGAAGTTAAATTTAAGAATTCATATTGAGGTGCGATGAGGGTGATGCTTCCAGCCCTGAATGAAACTCACTATAAGGTACTCTCACCTCACTTCAACTATGGGCAGGTACCAGCGAGTGTTTTCACTTCAAGGCTTCAATGTAGTAACCAAAATGAGAACACGCCAAGGCCCACAGATAACCACGTGACCAAACGCAAGTATGAATCCACCACTTAGTTGGTTCTTACCAGTTCCCAAGACCGGGCAGGGGAAGATCTCACAGTTATCTCCCCACCCAGCACCGGAGGTACAGCAGCATTCTTGTTTGGTGACATTGGGGGCCAGCACATTATCACACAGGCTGGCGTCGTTGAGATTATAGTAGCATTCTTTCTTTTCTTCTTTGGGTTGATCCACATCTAAGTCTAAACAGAGTGGAGAAAGTAAAAAGAGTGTTGACAGGACACATCAGATCTGTCTGTATCACAACAGAGTAGAAAACACAACGGTGAAACAGACCAGACCAATGGTGAAACAGAAATGCTACTGGATGCGTCAATGGCACTTCATTTACGGAAAGCTGCTTTCCACTTTCAGTACTGGATTCTTCCACTTCAAGATAAAAATGCACTTGAATCCTGAGTTTTAGTGGATTTCTAACACACCCCAAGAGTGTAAATCTGTCAAAATCATTTCCTTTTACGTTAACCAATTACTTTATTCTTGTAAATTTGGCTCTGAGTAGTTTCCATATCTGCTTTCTTGCCAAACATAGGACCATTCTTTACTGAGCTATAACACCTACTTAAATCAATGAAAATTTTCCCCAACACTTGACCAGACATGTGGGGGCCACACATAATAATTACCCCTTAGGTGGTTATTTGATTCAACCATGCCCCCAATTTTTTCTCAATAGTACAAAGCAGAAGATAACCAGAAAAACATTGCAGACACCTGGAGTATATAAAATAACCTTTCATTACTGAAAATCTAACTACTTAAATTGCTGCAAAGATATGACTTTGAATGAAATTAATGAGTGCCAGCTAAACCTCAGGGTAGAATTTCAAGGCTGGGCTCTAGTCCCAGCCCAAGTGTGGCCTGGAGGAATATATATTCTAACAGACTCAGTTTAACCCTCTGTGATAAAAGACAAACATGGTGATATGAAAGAAGACAAATGATGAGAACTCCACCTACTTTTAGATAATACTATAAATCATTTAATCCAATCAGATTTAAAGCCCATGAACAAGTCTGTGCTTTTAAAAAAATGATCAATATTTTGTAACTAGACTTGGGAAGTAGTCTGATCTCTTCCCTGCTATATGCTAGAGTTCAAATTACCACCTATAACCCAGTTAGAATTTACTAATAGTTTTTATTTTGTTATGTCAAATAAGAAGCTGACTACTGTCATAACAATTACTTAGATTAATTCTAATGAAATATTTTCATTAGAATTCTGCTGTTTCTGGGGTTGTAAGACCCAAAGAAACTATAGGGACAAAGGGCAAACATTTGCCAGTGAGGATAAGACTTTAATGTCAACACCTACCTTTTTTTTTTGAAGTTGGTAGATAATTATATTAGGAAAATTTAATGAGTTATTTTCACAATAGCTTCCTATATATTTATTTTGGCAGAGTCAAAGTGACTGTGGAAATTTTGATTAATATACCAAATAGTGAAGGTGTTCTTAAAATGTAAATTCATAAATTTTTATCAGAAAAGGTACTGCTTTTTCTTTCCTCTCATGGCATTAAAAACAAGCAAAGTAGCAAACAAACCTTTATGTATATATTTCTCCCAGAACACAGCATAGTTAAGGCGAAGGTAAAAGACCCCTCTCACACTAGATTCTGGCTAATTCTCAGATTATTTGGGCTATTTCTCATATTATTCTGTCTTTGACAGAACTCAGCTTGGACTCTAAGTTAGTGTTAATAGCTGATGACAAATTCAAGCCTAGAATAACTGTCCAGGAAAAAAGTGAAATGCTGATTCCTGTGCAGTTTATGAAGCGGTTTTAAATCATTTCCTTGTGTGTGAAACTGGATAAAATCTGCCACATCTCTCATCTCATCTAGCTTTTCAGTGTGCAGAGGATAGAAATGTGCTTTGCCCACTCTAATGGAATGGACCACCACCAGTTCAGGCTCTTCAGGGGGTGCTCCAAGCTCTTATACATGGAATCACTTGGGAAAACTAAGAGTAGGTTATCATAAATTATTGTTAAATCGATCATGAACCCTGTAAAAAAGCTTATGAACTTTCCTCCAAGACTTGTGAATAAGCTGACACCCTATGACTATTAACAATTCTGCTCATTTGTTTTCTTCAGTTGGCCTAAAAATGCAGCTGGTGTTTAGAAATATAAATCAAGTCAGCAACACAACTAGAGTTTTGCCAATCAAGTTTACAGTTTCTGTTAAAAGAAGGCTCAATAATTGTTTATTCTTGTGTTCAAAGTTGTAGGTATATCATGGTATTTATTACAAAATGGAAGACTATGCAGTAGGACATCAATGAAAACTGCTACATTCATAGGTAATCAGAAACCACAGGCTTCTGAGTCGAAACCTGTATATATGTATGTATGTATGTGTGTGTGTGTATATAATATACATATATATATATATATAAACAGTGTCTATTTTCTACAATGTTTGTTACACTCACAGCACAGAAACTAAGAAATAAAATTATCTTTGCTTTTGTCTTCTTTGGAACGAAACTCACAGGTTATTACATAAGGGAAACAATCAATAATACCATTGTATTATTCAAGTTTTATATTGGTTGTTACAAGTTTTGCTCTTATTTTCTGTCTAAGCAGTTTGAAAGTTCAATGTTGACACAGCTGAAATTGAGGGTTAGGCAGGCCCTCATCCGTGTTTGGAAAGAGATGCAAATTCTTTTTAAAAAGCTGGTCCACAAAGGTCATTCTGTGAAAAACTACAATTGCCCTATCTTCTAACCTTTAAAAACTTCCTAGAGCATTTTTCCACTGGAGGAACATTCTGACCAGTAAATACATGTAATGTGATTTCTTTAAAGAACCTCTGTATGAGTTTAGGTCACTGCTGCCAGGGGAGAAATGTTTCTATCACAAAATAATTTGAAAAGATCAAATCAATAGTTATAGAAAGCGTCAAGCATTAAAAAGAGTGAAGTTCATTTTTCTTAAAGATTTTATGAATAAGATTAGCTATTTTACATATCTATGCCATGGACTTCTAAGAAATATATTACTTCTCCTTCAATATTTTCAGATTTGATTTTTTCAATTTGTATTTAGAGGTTGGCTTAACCTCTCTGTATAACCAGCAATCTGTGTATTTTAATCCTACGGGTATGGCTGGCAATAAGAAGTCAGTTTGGGGACCTTTTTATATGTGTGCCGTTTTTTTTTTCAGAGGAAGATTCGCCCTGAGCTAACATTTATTGCCAATCTTCCTCCATTTAGCATGTGGGTTGCTGCCACAGCATGGCTGATGAGTGGTGTAGGTCCACCCCCAGGAACCAAATCTGCAAACCCTGGTCACCGAAGTGGAACAGGCCAAACCATTATGCCATGGGGCTGGCCTGCATGTGAGTTTTTTTTTTTTTTTTTTTTTGAGGAAGATTAGCCCTGAGCTAACATCTGCTGCCAATCCTCCTCTTTCTGCTGAGGAAGGCTGGCCCTGAGCTAACATCCATGCCCATCTTCCTCTACTTTTTATGCGGGATGCCTACCACAGCATGGCTTGCCAAGCGGTGCCATGTCCGCACCCAGGATCCGAACCAGCAAACCCCAGGCCGCCGAAGCAGAACGTGTGCACTGAACTGCAGAGCCACCAGGCCAGCCCAATGTGAGCTTTTTGAAGGAACTTTTACAGAGGCCTTTACATGTGATCCACAGAGTAACTCCACATGATAGACAGTGCAGGTTATAAAGCATCCTCACTTTCTGAAAGAGAATATTTAGGTTGGGTCCCATGTCCCATACCTAGGGCTTTCCCCAAACCTCTTCTATGGGGCTCAGCTTCTTAGCACCTCGACTAGCCTGAGTTTGTTTCGCTTTGCTTTTTTTCAGTTATGTCTTTTTTCTGTTTGAGACAAATGGGGAGGGGGCAGCAGATAACCCCTGCTGGTGTAGAGTTCAGCTGTAAGGCCACGTACAGTGCGATGGTGTTCCCTTGCTCTGAATAGGAAGGGGTAGGTTTGAGCTGTAGGTGCCGCTTGGGAAGAGCCCTTTCTAGAAGCTCCTTCTCTCTTTGTTCGTCAGAAAGAAGATGGTGTGGGTGTTCATTTATATGACTGTTTTCTTCTGTAGTCTTTCCTTGAATATGTCTAATCTCAGGTTGGCTGCTGGGGTTAGGAAATCTAGAACATTTCTTGGGTTAAAGAGGATACAAAAATTCTAAATGGGCCTTTGTCTTTGCCTTCACTTTCTATTTGCAATGTGTTCTGAAGGCCTTTAGGAGCTAATCCTCTCCATACCCTCCTGGGACATTCAGGATTGTGACAACGATCAAAGAGCAACGTCACAAATACGTGTCAGTAAACAATGGCCCCAAATGAAACACCTGCCACAGTCCTGGAAAAGTCTTGAAAAATTTTATCAGTTTATAAAACTCTGTGACTGTGATAATGTTTAGTAAATTACTTTCAACAGAATTAGTGAGGAAACTTATTCTTTTTTATTTTAAACATCTCCGCAGGCACTAACGTTTTCCGTTTTCTTTTTTTTCTTTAAGATTGGCCCTGAGCTAACATCTGTTCCCAATCTTTTTCTTTTTCTTCTTCTTCTCCCCAAAGCCCCCCAGTACATAGTTGCGTATTCTAGTTGTAGGTCCTTCTGGCTGTGCTCTGTGGGGTGCTGCCTCAGCATGGCATGATGAGTGGTGCTAGGTCTGGGCCCAGGATCGGAACCGGTTAAACCCTGGGCTGCCCAAGGGGAGCACACAGACTTAACCACTCGACCATGGGGCCAGCCCCCTAGGCACTAACGTTTTATACTAGCTCATGTTTTTATGAGTAATTTTAGTGTAATATTCCAAGGAGGAGTAAAAGAGAACTTGGAAACTCATATATTTCTTTTCCTGGAAAATGAGAAGATTTTGTATGTTTTAAGCAGAATTTAGGAGAAAGCCACTGCTCAGTTTCAGAAAACAAGCATCAACAATAGGAATGGACTGGTACAAAGAGATGCAAATAAAAATGAAAATTGTAGAAAGGTGGTAACTTCAGATGATAAAAGATGTGAAAGAAGTCAAAAGGAAGGTTAGATAGCAAAGTACAAGAGAAAAATTACTTTGAAAGATTCCTCTACACAGTTCCTGTCCTTAAAGAGGTCAATCAGGTGAGGAGCCAGGCCCTGACAGTGCTGGGAGAGCACCAAAGGCACAGTGCAGAAGTTGGGGGCTGGGGAGGGGGGGAAATGGACAAGCTATCATGGAAGGCTGCCTGGAGGAGTTGACATTTGAACCAAGCTCTTGAAAAATAAATGTAAAAAATATTGGCCAGCAAATAAGGTGTGACAGTGGTGAGAGGGAGAAAAAGCACAACTGTATTTAGGTCTGTGTGTGTACAGCAGGGCGAGGGTGAGGTGGTCTGCAAAAGGAGTCACAGAACTGACTTTGAGAGCCTGAGGATGGGGCAGAGATGCACTAACATGTGAACAAGTGATAGCTGTGTTTCCGACTTAGGTGCTGGGGTAGAGGACAATGCCGGCCTCTGTTGGAAGAGAGTCGCCTCAGGGCCTCACACTTAAAAGGCAGGCAGTAAATGCTTGCCAGGTTGCATGAAGGGTTTTCTGGTTTTGTTTTTTCTGGTGAAGGAGTTAGAAGAGAATGGGAGAAGTGAGCCTGGGATAGGAATAGGCTGGGGAGAGGGTGAGGAGAAGAGAAAGCCTGTGATTTATGGAGATATTATTAGAAACTGGAAAGTCTGCAGAAGAAAAGCGGGCAGATAGAGGTGAAAGAAGAGACTCCAGAACACAGTGCTGCAGAGAAAGCAAAACGGGAGGGACACCCTGAGGCAAGTGGGGAGAGGCAGCACACAGAGACGAGAGAGAGGGGACATCACAGCAACACAAGCCCCATCACAACACTGACACGTGGGCGTCGCCAGGGCCTGTGAAGATGACCGCGAGAACAAAGCCAAATCTGAAGCGACATGTAAAATGTCTGGAAACATTTAAAAGGAAATGTAGAAACCGCTCTTCTTCAGGCCTTATTTATAGCAAATTCTAGGATCCAAAATGCATTTCTAATGCAACAGTGTGGGTGTCTCTTGTGGTATTAGGATAAAATGGTTTATATAGAGAGAGTGAATCTGTCACTTTGATTGACTGGCATGTCAGTTCATTCAAATATCGAACTCTCTTTATTAAAAACTTAGATATTATTTTAGATACCACATATAGCAAGCAGAAAATTTCATAAGAATAAAAGTATGGTTTGGTAATTAGTAAACTCTTCTCACTATTGTCTTTGAACATAAGAAATCTGACCCCTTTTTTCTTTTTTTTTTTAAACAAATGAGCATATTGTCCTCAGCCCTACCTACAGTTATGGTATAGATCCATTACAAACACACAATAAGACCTCAGAAGTCTTATGGCATTTTCCAATGTTTGCATTCTAAATACTGTGGTCTCGCTGTCTTAAACTTTTTTCCTACCAAAGGTCTTTTTTTCCAATCAGAAATTATTTTTTAAAAATTCTTTCAATGTTAATTTATTTTACAGGTTAACCAAACACATTTTTAAAAAGCCCTACTCTGCCAAATATAACATTTGAATAATATTACGTGTGGTTTCTTGCTTTAAAAAAATATGTACACACACAAAACCTGTAGTGGACCTGTCTAGGAAGAAAGAACAAGAATGCTGTTTGAGCTCAAGTGTCAGAACCATAAGCACAATTTGCACATGCCCCAGGACAGCAGGGAAATACTTTCTTTTGCTCCACAATTTACCCAAAGCACATAGAGGAACTATCCCTCTGACACAGAAGTGTGAATAGATAATTCCTCATTTAAGTGTGGTTCCATTATATCTTTAATAAAATGAATAATTATTTTTATTCTACAGAACTAGCTGGGAGTGAGATGGTGAAGAATAGAAGGGACATATTCTTGAACATGGAGAGGTAATTTTATTCAAGAGTTCGAGTGTCTGTCATAGGTGAGGCACGGTGCTAAGCAGTGAGCTAGGTTACAGAGGATGCAAAGAGACTAAGACAGAGTGTAAAGGGTCTTCGTGCTCTGCTGATGGATTTGGACTTCATGCTGTAGGCAGTAGTAGGCACTTACATTTTGAAAACAGACTGGCAGCAATGGGGAACAGGAATTGATGGGAGATGCAGGGAGAAGTCAGGAGGCTACAGCCGTGGGTCCAGGTAAGAGATGCTGAAGGACTGGCCCAGAGCAGCGGTAACAGAGGAGTGGGGGTAGATGTGGATTCAGATTACTGTTGAGGCAGAATTGGCAGGATGTTATGATGGCTTGGATGGATGAGGAGAAAAATTAAAGTATGACTTTAAGATTTCCAGCACTGATGTTTGGCAATGAATGAACACAGGGAGAGTCACAGGTTGGAGAGGGTTTGGGATAATTTCAGGCAGAGATGCTTACAAGACACCCTGGGGGAAAGGTCCAATAACAGGCAGCTGGAAACAGGAGTGTGGCACTCAGGAGAGAGGTGAAGGCAGAAGGTACTTACTTATTTGGCAGTCCACACCATAGAAGTAATAGCTGACTCAGAGATGAGGATAAAATATCCCAGGACAAGAAATACTGAGTAAAAAGAGGGCTAAACATTATTATTCAAGGAATGGACAAGAGAAAAAGAGTCTGAGAATGAGAGAGAAAAAGACCAGGGTGAGAGGTAGGAAGATATGGAAAGAGTAATGTCCCAGGATCAATCAAGGGGAAGAGAAGGGGGAGGGAAGATGAGAGGCCACTGTCAAATGTTTCAGAAGACGGAGTCTGTGAGGAGACTAACGGCTTTAGCATACAGACACTCACTTATGACCCATGAGAAAGAACTTTCGATGAGATGAAGTCTGAGGGCCTGATCTCAGTAGGTTGAGGATCAAATGTGAGATAGTTCTGTTGAGGGAGGGGGAGTATGGATGTCCCTTCAAAGAATCTGGAGGTCAACAGGGTGACAGATTACCTCTGGATAGTGACAGATTACCTCTGGATGGTGACCCTGCAGGGGACTGTCTTTTTTCATATATTTTTGTATTTGCCAATTTTCTAAGAAACATATTCATTATTTTAATAATGAGAACAAAACAAACTAAGTGAAATTTAAGTGAGTGAAAAGGAAGCCAATTTTTAGAAGAATGTGGTGCCAAGGGTCCTCAGCTTTGAGAAATAGAATGGTGAGTGGAACAATCTCTGAGTTAGGTTCCTGTGCCAATTCTGCCAAGGATTAGCTATATAACCCTAAGAATAACATTTACAACTTCTCTGGGCCTCAGCTATCTTACCTGTAAATAAAGGAGCTGAGCTGGAAAATCATGAAGGTGGTTTCTAGATGTGGAAGTTTAGGATCTAGCTTGTGTTGTGAGAATAAGCTCTCAAATATATCAGAAAAAAACCGATACTTAAGAAAATCCTATAATGAATTAATGTAAAGAACAATTACTTTATAATGCAAATAATCACTCCAGTTTGTATGTTTTATAATTTCTGGTCTTGTTTCTGTGCTTTTCTTAGAGTGAGGAATACCTGCATGAATTATATGGTACCTTTTTGTGTTCTGTTCATTGTACCTTCTATTTTAAAAATGAAATTCAGGCCAAATCGGTGGCACGGTGGTTAAGTTTGCAGGCTCTGCTTCGGTGACCCAGGATTCGTGAGTTCAGATCCCAGGCATGGACCTATGCCCCACTCATCAAGCCATGCCATGGTGGCGTCGCACATACAAGATGGAGGAAGACTGGCACAGATGTTAGCTCAGGGCGAATCTTCCTCAAGCAAAATGAGGAAGATTCGCAACAGATGTTAGCTCAGGGCCAATCTTCCTTATCAAGAGAAAAACATAATAAAATAAAATAAAAGGAAATTTAGTTCCTAACCCAGAGTCTCCTCTGTGCACCAACCAAGACAGAGAATAGAATTTTGTGGGTGAAGCTTGAAGGCTGCAGTTGCCAAGACTAAATATTTACCGCTTCCTTTAGAGTGTTCAAGGACAAAGTTTTTATTGAGCAATTATCACAGGCACCGAGGAAATAAAAGCATTGGGCTATATTTCATATCCATACTCTCTTACATGTGATGAGTGGTCTGGTTTGGACATTTTTTAGTTATTTCTGTTTCGAGTGCTTTTAGGCAATGTACAGCAATGTAAATTAGTGGCCAAAGGCCCAGGCAGTGAAAAACATTAGACCAAACCTAAAAAAAAGTTATGTGGGAGCCAAGAAGTAGTTTAGAAATAAAAATCCTAGGATATTAAAGTTCAAAAGTACCTTAAAGGCCACCTGGGACAATTATCTTGCTGCAAGTGGGTGCCCTTCTGCCAGAAGGTATCCCACTTGTTCTTGGAGACTTCTGGGAAAACATCCACAATTCCAAGAGACCGTTATTTGCTGACTAGCTCTAGTTAAGCTATTGGAAAGTTCTTTTGCAAACTGATCTGAAATCTACCTTCCTGACATCCACCCCTTAGCCCCAGTTCTGTCCTCCACATGACACTACTTCAGATCAGTACGCTACTGCTCATTGCTGGAATGTCTGTTGTCCTGGGGAATTTTACAGCCGAGCAAAAATGTTACAGCCTATTCTGCAAATTTATCTTTCCTTTCCTAATTACTTTTCCAGAAAGATGAGCTCTGAGCTGTTAGTCTATCATGTATATAATGAAATTAATTTGAATCTCTCTTAAAAACTTTAACCTAAATTTGGTATAATACGTTTTGTTCTGTGTAACAGCAGATCCTTTGACTGGAGTACGATACAAACTCTGAACTAGCCACCACTTAACCAAATTGTTGAATTAACCGATGCTCTCTCGCCCTCTGAAGAACATCCTGGCTAATGCCCCAAGCAGGCAGAATGCTCACAGCTAGCAGGCTGTTCTTGGAGGGGTCCACACACTTCTGTTCTTACCTGTTGAACAGTATGCCAACCAAGACTCAGCTATATTTATTCTCTAACATTCTGTGCCAGTGTATTATCGTAATTACATAATTAAATAGTATATAGATAAAATATGAATGTAAATAGAAGAATTGTTTCTAGAACAAGTTAAAGCTTTAGAGAAACTAAAGTTGATTCAGTAAAAAGAATGCTATCAAATTAGGTGTGGCTAAGACAATTGTAGAAAATTGAGAAAAACTGTAAAAATTTACAGGGATTCTGCACTCACTTACTTTGCAAAGGCTTTTAAATTCTCACTCCCTTTAAAGTGGGCAGTGTAGATAATGCATAATAGATAACGGTTTATGCTAGATAAGCCATGCAGAACTCTAAGAGTGGGCTTCTACTCAAAGACAGACTTTGTCCCTTCTTCAAAGATTGGTGAATAAACGTACATTTACATTCTTTTCTTTCCTAAAGATTGGCACCTGAGCTAACATCTGTTGCCAATCTTTATTTTTTTTTACTTATTTTTTTATTTTTCTTCTTCTCCCCAAAGTCCCCCAGTACATTGTTGCATATTCTAGTTGTAGGCCCTTCTAGTTGTGCTCTGTGGGATGCCGCCTCAGTATGGCTTGATAAACAGTGCTAAGTGTGCACCCAGGATCCAAACTGGCGAAACCCTGGGCTGCCGAAGTGGAGCACACAATCTTAAGTACTCAGCCATGGGGCTGGCTCCCCTTTTCTTTCCTTTTTTTTTGAGCGGCGTTTTTTTTTTTTTTTTTTGCTTGAGGAAGACTGTCACTGAGCTAACATCTGTGCAATCTTCCTCTATTTTGCATGTGGGATGCTGCTACAGCATGGCTTGATGAGCAGTGTGTAGCTCCATGCCTCGGATCCGAACCTGTGAACCCTGGGCCGCCAAAGCAGAGTGCATGAACTTAACTATTATGCTACCGGGCCAGCCCCTTACATTTACAGTCTTTAAGTTAAAATTTAAATAAGTAAAAGATGTATTATATTTTTTATGATTTCTAGCTTTAATTACCTTTTTTAAACAATTGATCAATTATTGGCTCTGATGTAGTCAGGGAGAAGGCTCCTGCTGAAATTTATAGTTGACCTGTCTCTCAGGACACTGATAGAGGATTACTAAGATGAAGACATCATCATAGATGATGTTCAGACTCCATATAATCAAAGTGTGCCAAGAACTATACTAATTGAGATATGGTAGAAGTCAGAGTTACCAGGAACTATAAAAAAATAAAAATTAGTAAAAAAACAGTTACTGTGTAGGCAGATTATATGGACATGGGCCAATAAAACAAGTGGGTATGTAGAGTATTTAGCAGAAGCCAGAGAACTATGGAGAAAATATGCAAGCAACCCAGAAATTAAAGGATTAGATATAATGTTAAAAGGAAGGAGAAACTATGTACTCACTGGTAGACAAGCTTTATGAAGCTGTGTATTCAAAATGACGTTCTTTGAAAAAGCAAAAGGAGAACTCTAACTGGAAGAACTTTCCAGAAAGAGAGTGAATGAGAGAGCAAGCAGATGAAGGGAAATAAAAGGCAAAGCAGGTATTTGGGACTTGGTTACAGAGAAACTTAAGAAATAGGAGATGAACAAAGCTTACAAAAAGAGTCACTGAAAAGTTTTAAGAAGTAGTTTACAGTGAGATAGTCCAGTTCACCAAAAATGGTTCAGATGGTCTCATGATTCTGTTAAGGCATTATTAATCTCTAAAAAAAGAATTGGGCAAACTTTAGGATCCCAGACATGTACCCCAATTGAAGCTACGTGAAATCAATGAACCAATTCTTGATGTTACTAAACATTCTAACAAAAATATATCTGTAGTTAAAAGGTCCACTATTTTAGGAGGGATCATAAAGGATGAGAAATAGATATCCCTTATGTGCTTGGATTATAGCTTGCTATTTTAACACTTCATATAGTACTTTGCCACCAACAAATGGCGTTTACATACATGATTTTTAAAAAAAATTCATAAAACTCTGAGGTAGATATAATCTTTCCAATTTAGAGGTGAGAAAATCAAACCCATGGATGTTGAATGATATGCCCAAGCTTACACAGCTGGAAAGTGGTTAGCAGACCAAAACTTGGCCCTTACAATTTTTTTTTTAAAGATCTTATTTTTTTCCTTTTTCTCCCCAAAGCCCCCCGGTATATAGTTGTATATTCTTAGTTGTGGGTCCTTCTAGTTGTGGCATGTTGGATGCCGCCTCAGCGTGGCTTGATGAGCAGTGCCATGTCTGTGCCCAGGATCCGAACCAACGAAACACTGGGCTGCCTGCAGCGGAGCGCATGGACTTAACCACTCGGCCACAGGGCCGGCCCTGGTCCTTCCAATTTTAAGTATTACAAAAAGTTTGGAAAATAAAGGAAAAAACTAAAATTTCCATTAATTCCAATAATTATCTTTTATGTATTCTCAGCTTCCCTCCCTCCACAGATTGTGGTCATTGGAATATCTTGTTTTTTAACTTAATATTATCATATGCATTTATCATGAGTACCTAATCTTTATATAGATCACTTAATGACTATACAATATTATTATATGCGAATTATTTCAGTTGAAATAATGCTATGGGTGAGTTGCTACTCTATAGAACCAAGACAAATAAAAAAATGACAGTTACTTAACCAGTCCTGTTATTTTTTGGTTTTGATTTTTTGTTTTTGCTATTATTTTGCTATTATCTGTAGAACTAAGATGCAGTCTTTTCTCCGCAGTTCACGTGTTGCAGTGGAAGTCACTTGAATGAAAAGCAACCCCTCCCTCCAGAAATATTCCATTTCCTCCTCTTCACAATATTTTTGAATTACTGTCTGTATATTTAATTCTGCACCCTCACCCTTCTCTATTCAATAATTGATAAGAAAAATGTGTGTGAATGAAAATATTTCCATATTTTATTCCCTATTACTTGTAAAGATAGTTATTTTACACAGAATGAGTGTACCTTACTGAGCAATAGTGAAAGCTATCTTAGAAGCATGGATAAAATCAATCGAGATTGAGTGAGAAAGTAAAATAGACGATGTTTCATTTTATTTGGCTCTTAAAGGACCACTTAGTCTTTTGCTTTCCTTAAAATGCAACCACGCTATATGGCACAAACTAAAAGAGTGACCTGGAAGTTGATTAATTTATCTGGAAAAGCATCAGCTCTCCATTTCAATTCATGCCATGATGACACAACCTAAATCAAATTTTAAATGAATGCAAACACAGCCACTCTCTAGGCTAAATTCTGGAAAAACACCTTAAGAATTCCAAGTGGTAGTCTTTGTAGATCCTGAGAGGCCTATATGTTGCTTTTAATTTAGAGAAGTGTCAAGATATGTTTCTCCGAGGGCCAAGAAAGAAGGATTATGCAACGGAATGAGATGATGCCATATTAAACCCAGAGCACTGATTGCTCAGTTTTAAGCAATTCCAAGCAAATGCTGTCATCATTTTGGATCCTTTACCCTACTCATGGCATCTCTGGGTTGGAAAGTACATTAGAGGCCATCCAGCCCAAACAGTCATCACCCACATCCCAATTCTACTGATAAGGCAGGCTTGGAAAAAGCATGGAAGCTTCCAGAGACAGCAGTGTGCCAGAACATTTGGTTATTTCTTACCTCACTCCCACAGTGTTTGGGCCAAACCTGTGTAGGCACAGGTCCTGAGAGGAGCCCTCCTCCCCTACGCAGTGCCACTGTGACTTACCTCCCGAGGCCCGAGAGCGGCACTGCCCGGTCATGGGGCTGTACTCCTGGTTTTCGTCAGCGCACACACACAGGAAGGACCCTTCTACATTTTCACAGAAGGCTTCACCACACACACCACTGAGCAGTTCACATTCGTTCACATCTGGAAAAGGGAGCACAGATCAAGTCAGACGTGTGCCTCACTCCTGACAGCTCTTTATTTTACCAGCTGTGCCAAGGCTAGTAGGGTCTGTTGGAAGTGAGGCGATCCCCAGTGAACCATCAAACCCCTTCTGCTGTCTTGGGGAAGGGGCTCCTAAAGGCACGGCTGTACAATTTGATTTGTATGAAAGGACCACGGAAATGCAAAGTTAAGGTTCCAAATTCCAACTCTGGCTTTAAGGAACACCCCAGAATTGTATTGGAGGCATCGTATGTATGCTTCAACCATTTATTTTTGTCTTCCCTGACTGTTTGACCTAATGAGTTCTTAAGCCCATACTCTATTTTCAGTTCTTAATTCAAGGAAAATTAGCAGCACTGGTAATTCAGAAACCACAGAATTCTTTAAATTTATTTAAAAAATTGTTTTACATCAACTCAAATGTCTGAAAACATACTTCTCTAGCAGCCAAAACATCCATAATTTAATGACCAGAATTCAGGTTGCACATCCCTTTGAGAAATGGAGGAAAGCCCCCTATAAATATTCACTGGGCTATTAACCATTTACGTGAAACAAACTGGCCCAATCACTTCTCACTGATTTCACTATGCCTTTAAACATTCTCTTGATGTTCCACAGTGTAATTTCTTTTTGCTAAATATTTTTCTCGTGTACTTAAATATATTTAATTAAAACACAATCAAGGAAATTACTGATGAGTATGTTTTAGTCAACATTATGCAAGTACATAGCCCTAAAGAAAGGCTAATTTTATGTTTGACCTTGGCCCACACTACCTTCTGCCTTTTCTCCTCCTAAGAAATTTTATTAACGAGTGCCCAGTTCAGCAAAGTACCTGACTTGACATCTGAAATGCTCATGCATTTTATGCATTAAACATGTACAAACATCAGTTTCATGAGCACATTCTGAGATGGTCTATTTGAAGTTAGAAATTGGAGCAATTATCCAACTCATTTAGGAAAAAAATCCTATTTTCACCTGCTAGCCCCAGTTAATTGCACAAAAAGTTTATGCATCTTGACTTATTTGAATAATTACCTCAGTTTTCCATTTCACTTTGTATATAAACAGATATAAACCCAATGGGCTGGGTTTCGCTTATGAAAAGATATTGTAACACAAGGTAAAGCAGAGAGTTGGTATATTTAATCAACCTAGACAGTCATAATTTAGCCCAGAAAAATTGACTTTAGAAATTTGCCAGTTCACATTTATCAATTTTAGGTAAATGTCAAATGGAACTTTCTACTTTCCAACTTGTATTATTTACATGGCTATTGAAATCTCTCCACCAGATTGCATTTATTCAATCAAAAAATATATTCTAGTTGACTTCTACGGGCCAGGCACTGGGGAAACAATGACGAGTCAGGCAGACTCAACTCCTGCCTTCATGGAGCTTAGAGTCAAGTCAGGGAAATTAATCAGATAATCTTACAGGCTGTGATAAGTGCTAGGAATGAAAAGTACAGAGCATGAAAGCACAGAACGGTGGACCCTAAGTGCAGAGGGGTTAGGGAGACAATGGGGGGGGGGGGAGTCAAGCTCTATCTGAAGAATGAGTAGGTGATAAGAAGTGGCAGAGGTGGTAGAGGCGGGGACGGACAGCCAGGGTCCAAGTAGAGGAAACACCATGGCCAAAATTTGGTCTCAGGGCTAATTTATCACTTAAATTCTACAGAACACTCAGTGTAGTGAGTGCATATAATAGATACTTAGTTACTAGTTTTGGAAGATTGACTAAACAGACAAATACAAGGACACCTGTTGAGTTCACTAAAATGATGATAAACCTTACTTCTCTATGGGTGATGTTTCGTGGGCTGAAATGAATGTTAAGATGGGTGTGGTGTGCTCATCCAGCTAGTGAAAAATGGACATTAGCCAGGGGCTCAGGAGCTATGTGGAGTCAGTGGTTTGACATCTCATACCTGAAGAGTTAACAGTTGAACAAAATTTACTGAGCCCCTCCAAACCGGCCAAACATTCCAGCCAGGGAAGAGAGAAAGTTCTCCCACCAAATGGAACTTGTTGTTTTAGAGAAGGAGGCTGCAGGCAGTATACACATAATTAAGTCACTTCCAAAAAGGCTGTAAATACTATAATAGAACTCGTTCAAGGTGGTATTCTGAGGGGTCTCAACTCAGCCTGAGAGTGAGAGATAGAGCAGAGACAGCATCTGGGGGGAGATGACATCTGACATCCAACTTTGGGAATGAGTGAGAGGAATCCAGGCTCAGACAAGGGGAGGTCGGGAGGATACTCCCAGCAGAAGGAGCAAACAGCAGCCCAATAATTGCACATGACACGGGCAACCACAAGCAGTTTTGCTGGAACATAAAGGTGAGGAAGGAAGTGGTGAGGCTGAAAAGATACGTGGGGGTCAGATCATATGACCTGTTTAGTCAAAATATTTAGTGAATGTCAGACAACTTCTGCTGTTTGCATTTTAGTGCAAAGGAAACTAAAGCAGGAGTTGAAAGTAGTGATTAACAATGGTGTTAGCTTTAAAGTGGTTACGATTCAAGTGATTTTTATCATTAAAACTCCAAATAGATTTTGTTTTCCCAATTTAATCTGGATGGGAAATGAATTCGTGCTTTCACCACAAAGTTTCAAACCAAAAAGTGACCAACCCCTCAAATGCCATCTTCTATGAAATGAAGAGAGCTATTTTTCTTAAGTAAGAAGAAAAAGTCTTGTTATCTGCGCAGTTTGGAATTTAATAACCTTTCTTCTCTTTCCCATTTAATTGCTCTAATTGTAAATATGTTTCATAATGAATTGGATTTCAAGAAATCACAGCTGAACAGAAAATGAAATATGAAATTTCTTCTTCTATATGAGCACATGCTGGACCATATTCGAGGACATCTGATGGTATTCAAGATTTTCCTTCCAGCTCCATCAATCACAGAATAGACTGAAGAAACACCGTCACACAATCCAAAGCATCAAGTTACGGGTGTCATTCCTGGAAATGGAAACTCTTGCCAACCGTTTTCCTCAAATGCACTGCCTAAGGAGGTGCATTTTGAAGACAGACAAACTACACCACACACCAGACTATTTCCTGTGCAGAAGGGACAGAAGAGTTCCACATACTCAGCTAAGAGTTTGAACAGATGTTCTTTTTAATACACATTTAAATTCAAAGTTACACTTCTATATTTCTTAATGTCCCTAACCATTTCAGAAGCCCTAGGACCTTTTTCCACATCCCCAATTGTCTGACAAAATCAAATTATGATGAAATTCTGCCCAAATTATCGTGCTTACAATTTCTCCTATTGTTGATAATTTTGATTTCTTTTCAATAGGGAGATGGGAAACATGTTGGGGGAAAAAAATCTAAAAACTCACCCACACACCCTTGCCCATCCTGTGGGGCCTGAAAGCCCTGATAACAGAGGCAGCGGAAGGAGCCAGCCGTATTGTCACAAAACCCGTGACTGTCACAAATAGTGTTGTTTACACATTCATCAATATCTGCAAAAAAGACATTTAACATCAGACATAAAACACAGACTGACAAACACCAGCTATGAATGGATAGACAGAGGCGCTCAACACATCCCCATTAGTATGAGATGATCATGTTTACACAGAAGGAACTTTTAAAACATTTTATGTATAAATAAAATGTTTTGATGAAAACATCTTAATAGACAAAATGTTGGGTCCTATGAGAAAACATTTACTTTTCCTCAGGAAATGTTTGCAAACTGAAGCAACTACTGCAATTGCCATGGTCAGTATTTTCTGAATGTTCTCAACTCTCTTCCCACAGAGGAAATACGTGAAAGTATTGTCACCTTTTTCGATTGAGGTAAATGCTAATAGTTCTACTTGCAGAGTTGGGGGCTGAAAGCAGCACTGGCCTGGCTGGGCAATGGTTTACTCAACCCTATGGATAACCCTGATCAAGTCTAAACAGCATTCCCACGAAGGCGGGGGTAGGGGGAGGAGAATCTGATGAGTTCTCAGTGTAGCCAGCCAGTCCCAGTTATTCACAAGAAAAGATTTCCCGTCTCCAAGTTACAGCCCCTCAAGGTCCTAAATGTCAATGCTGCTCCAACTGGCCAACTTGTAAATTCATTTTGTTCTCTACAAACTTGATGATAGATAGTGGTCCTGTGCCTTTTTATCCTCCGTTCATAAAGATGTCCTCATAAAAGTGATGTCTCAATCGTAAAGTTACAAACGGACTTTTAGATACAGTTCTTCTTGATCCTTCCAGTTCCCGATTTTCCTCGCCATTCTTTCCTTCCCATTCCAGCCTGCTCTCCTCGTTTACTGCACACTTCATCTGATAGGCTCGCTGTCCTCTTAGTCTCTGGATTCACAGTGCCCAAATGCAGGTTTTGGGAGAAGCAATTAAGAAAATGCAATCACTGCATCCAAATACAAGTGAAGATTTTCCTTTTATGTTCAAATACAAAATAAGTGATAAAGAAAATGACAAGTTAAATAGCACTTGACTAATATAGTTTGGGGGAGTTAAGAGCATTGAGCTTTCCTCTTTCTAAACTTTTTTTTAACACCGAGTCAAGAAATTTTGTAGAAGAAAAAGAAGATGCATGCAATGCTATTCAGTAGCTGTCTCACTTCCCTTCTTAATTCTCTAACACTATCAAGCTTAAGTTCAGACACTGTCCCTCTTTTGAACTGTAAAATATGAGTGACTACAAATTTTCCTTAATTTTCTCAACTCAAAGAAAACTGTGTCCCTTCTCCTTTCAAGTCTGCACCCTTTCTCCCATCCCTACCTGTCTCTTCTCCCTCTAGTCCTACCTGTTCCTCCTTCTCCAGTATTTTCAATTCTTCCCCCCCACCCCTCCAGCTCCTTCCCTCACTGCCTTCAAAAATGTTAAAATCTCTTTGGAAATCTTTCACTTAACCACAACATCACCTATTGTGCTTTTCCATTCCTTCTATTGCTGCAAAATGTCTCAAAAGAACTGTCTACACTCGTTGCCTTTATTTCCTAATATACCTCACAGTAAAAAGGAAGTAATGGTAACAATATTAATAATGTTAACAATATTGGTATGTTCCTAGAATTCTACCCACATAAAGTGCTTGGGACACTGGCTGGTACGTAACGTAGGGAGCATACAATACATGCCCACTATTACTCTTCCTCCCCTTCCTCCTCCGCCATGACCTACAATCTGTCTTTTTATTCCATGAAACTCCTCTGAGAAAAGCCACCAATGGCCATTGTTAGTGCCACTGAGTGGATTCCAACTCCTAGCAACCCTGTGTACAGCAGAGCGGAACCCTGCCCGGTCTTTTTGTGCCCTCTTCTCTCCTTCTGGAGCTAGATCAGTCAGTGCTCTGCTGCTATTCATAGGGTTTTCATGGCCAATTATTTCAGAAGCAGGTGGCCAGGTCCTTCTTCCTAGTCTGTCTTACTCCGGAAGCTCTGCTGAAACCTGTCCACTATGAGTGACTCTGCTGATATCTGAAATACTTGTGGCATAGCTTCCAGCATCACAGCAACACGCAGCCGCCACAGAACCACCACCAACAGACCGGTGGTGTGGTTCCCTGACCGGGAAATGAATCCGGGCCATGCCGATGAGAGTGCTGAATCTTAACCACTAGGCCACCAACCAATGGCTGCCTTATCATTAAATTTGACAATCATTTTCCAGTCAGTCATCATCACCCTTGATTTCTAAGTTTAGTCAATACTCCCTCCTTCAACTCTCTTTTCATGACCCATGACAGAATATTATTCTTGTTCTGCCTTTAACCACTTTGGCTTGCCCTCACCCTTCCACAGCCCAAAGGTGGTGTCTGCCAGGGCTCAGGCCCTCTCTGGGATCTGCTGCATCCTCTCAGCTGTCCCCTCTCCACTTTCTCCAGACTCTCCTGACTTCAATTACCACGGGCCTCAGAATGAATCCCAACTCTTCAGAAGGAAGCCAGGATCCTCCTTATTCTTAATCATTTCCATTTGACCTTCTGCTATAATCTCAAATTTATCAAGTCTAAAACTGAATTCACTGTCTTTCTACCAAATCGCACTTCCACCTTAGTGAGAAATTATTACCTCTATCCTTCTTTTTTTTTGACTCAACTTGAACCAAAAACTCAATGAAATTATTTCACAACTAAAAAAATGAATCTCCCTTGCAGCATCTAACACAAAGAAGACAGTCAATAAATCTGTTCTGATGGATTTTCAATGTCAGCATAAGGCTGGAATTACGATTTATTTACTGACCACAACCTTGAGAGAAGCAACTGCATTGTGTCAGCAAATCACTTAACACAGGCCACTGCTAATTTTAGACTTCCTAAAATGGGCGTTTGTCTAAGAGATTACGGTGTTCATTGAACCACAGGATTTAAGGGCTGGAAAGAAACTCAGAAATGCTTCAATTACCACTTACATACTAATGACTTCCCAGTCTCTCTCAAAGGTTGACCTTTGTCCTTTAGAGCCATTTATCTAGTACCTATTGGACACGTTCATAATAAGTGAACGTACTCCCCTCACCTCCATTTCTCTTATGTTCCCTTCAGCAGAGAATCCAAACAGTCACCCAAGCCAAAAATCTTAGTGTCACCCTTCCCTCTCTCTCCTCTTTTCCAGCCCTCCCTTGTCAAACTCTCTTATCTATCTTTCCTGATACTCTTCATACTCCTATTTGGTTTCCTTATTTCCAGTCTTGCCTCTCTCCCTCTAATCCACTCTCTGCCAAACTGCAAACCTGTCCGTGTCAGTCCCTTGATCAGAATATTCAGTATCTCTTCTTGGCTAGAGGATAACAACCACTCTCCTTAGCAGAGCAAAGAGCACCCTTCATCATCTGGCTCCTAGCTACACGTCTGGCCAGAGTTGTTACCTGACCCCCTTCCCAATTTATACTCCAGGCCTATTAGTATACTAGAGTTATTTGAAAACCCTATGGTCTTTAATTTCTCCCTAACTTGGAGCACAACCCTCCCTTCACTAGAAATTCTCCCCACTCTCTGCTTTGCTCAGAAACTCCTCCTGGCCCATCAGGAGTCAGTCCAAGGGACATCTCCTGTGTGGCATCTCCTATGTGGCAGATTTCAGGGCCCCTCCTCTCTGCTCCCAAACCATTTTATACCATTGTTGTACCATCAAGCCTAGTTTTTCAGGTGAGGAACCTTTGACTGAACCTCACCAGCAATTTATTTCCCTACCAAAATAAGATGGTGAAGACCGGTACTTGAGGGTTACCATAAACATTCAATAAGAACATGATTACCCTTCAACCTTGTTCCCAATACAGACACAGATGAAAAAGAAGTTACTCTTGTTAATTTGCTGTTTTCTTGTTTAACCTGAGGGGTGACTCAAGGGTCACAAGGATTTATGAGATTGTTTTGCAGAAGAAAAAGAATGCCTTCCAGGAAGTGATGATCACCAGAAAATCAGCCCCCAGCTGCCACCGACACCCAGGAGTCTAACTGTCCAAGGCCTTATCTGGAGTGAAAGGAACAGGATTTCCATGCTGTTTCTCCGAAACTCCTCCTTCCAAGCCCCTTAGCTGTATAAAACCTCCTGCTTTCTTCTTTTGTTAAGGCAGATTTGAGAAAACCTATCTTCCCACCTTCTCATTTTGTCCAATTCCAATAAACCTTTCTCCATCTCCAAGTGCTGGTGTCTCAGTGATTGGCTCATTGTGCATGAGGCACCCAAACTTGAGATTAAGAGGTTCAGTATCAATGGTGAACAGCAAAGAGGGAGGAAGGGAAAGAAGCAACTAGAAATCTGGTGGCTTTTTAGTCCAGGTTCTTAAAGTAAAACCTTTTGCTTTCCTTCTTATTAATTCTATGCACTTATAGCAGATGATGATTTCTTGTTAATGATCACCAGCTTAGGAACTGAATAACTGACCTTAAAGTGAACAAGTCCTGAGCCGGTTATGAATTACTGGGCATCTTGCAGTCTCAGACTTACTGTAACACTGATTAATAGAGAAAGTTTAGATGAGCAACATTTTGGATTTGAATGAATTGGAAAAAATAACACGGAATGCCTGCTGGAGTCTAGCTCTTCAACAATTAATATGTTACGAAAATGATATACTGTAACTCTCAGCAGTTTTGTGTTTTCAACAATGAGGTGAGGTAATAGCTTAATAAGAGGAAAACATTTGTTTCACTTCTCTAATGACTTGTATAAAAAAACATTATCTCAGAATTTTCTTTGAGCTCTCAGTATTTTTCCATTGTTACTCCTGTATAAATAGACCTATAAGAATTGCTAAGATTGACTCTATAAAAATAAAACTAAATGTTAAGGCAATTTATTATTGTGTTAAATAAAAGCCCTACCAAGATGCGAGCTTCACTAAATGGACAAGTGAAAGCCATACTGTTTTGCCAACATTGAATTTTGAAGATGAAACTAAATTTTGAAGGATCCAAATATTGCAGGTTTTCTTTTCACTTAATGAAGGGTGAATCTATAAATTACGAAAACAATTTTGCTTTGGCATCTATAAGAACTATGAATGATATTCTCATCAGTCATCCTGTCCAACAGATGAGTGACAAGGAGTGACTGTCCAGAGATCTCTCCGTTGGCAATCCAGATAAATTAGGTATGTTACCATAAGAATTGCCGATTTCTCACACAAGTTTTTGCTATTAATATTTTACTGAACAAAGCAACTATACATATTACTGTTGCAATGGAAATGAATTCAAGAAAGAATTACACAGCTCAAGGATAGTGGATCTTTATGTGAATTCTCCAATAACAAGATTACCTAAATGTCAGAAAGAGAAATAGAGCACAGTCCTGAGCAACTAGAACTGCCAGTGGCTCATTCTTAAGTAGCAATGTTGTCAGTGACTGACAAGCCCACACTCTGAGGGTTTTAACCATTGACCTATTTGGTAGATCAATTTTCCTTGTCCATATGCTTTTTACTTAGTACATTTTCTAAATAGACCAAAAGTTTTCCAAAACCTAGTGATTGTTACCAGGGATTCTATATATAAGAGCAGAACTCCAACCATGTACCCTCAATTCTCAAAGGTGTAAGGCCAGACACTTGTTGTCACCCTCATACTTAGGTAAACTGTGAACTAAGGAAAAAGCATGGAAAGGAAGCAGGATTTTCCAAAGGAGCAGGGGTCTGGTAAACCTATTTACTAACCAAAAAATTACAACTGTGTGCAAAGATCTTAACGATGAAATTGATAATAAAATTTCAATGATTCCATTAGATTTCCTGTATTATTTAGAGAAAAGTCTATGTGTGTCGGGAGAAAGGGAAAAATCAATTAAGTGATTTGGTTCTCTTCCTCTCAGATATACTCTTCAGTTTCTTGTTTTGTTTTGAATTAAGAAAAAAGTGCTTCTTTTTATCAATTTCTTAACACATCCTCTCTTCATGTTGTTGCTTTTCTTTCTCCTTATTCTGAGCAAGACATATCTACTTCATGTGAGGAAGGAGTTCACTGATGAGCCTTCTTTCTGCTGCCAGGGCACCCTAGAGAGGTGGATGATGGGAACAGAGTGTCATTTTTGGTAATGGAGCACTCACAAAAAAAATCTCCACGGCTGTTGCATGGTTGGGAAGAAAAAGGCTTCCTGTCATCAAAAGATTTTTGAGGTGGGGGCCGGCCCAGTGGCACAGCAGTTAAGTGCGCACATTCCGCTTCGGCAGCCCAGGGTTCGCCAGTTTGAATCCCGGGTGTGGACATGGCACCGCTTGGGAAGCCATGCTGTGGTAGGCATCCCACATATAAAGTAGAGGAAGACAGGCACGGATGTTAGCCCAGAGCCAATCTTCCTCAGCCAAAAGAGGAGGATTGGCAGATGTTAGCTCAGGGCTAGTCTTCCTCAAAAAAAAAAAAAAAAGATTTTGAGGTGAATGATATGGCTTGTCTTCTTGTCTTGACTTGAAGGGACTTGCCTCAAGGCTACTCAATCAGTTAGTGGTAGCGCTGGAAAAGGAACAGAGCCTAGTGAAGGAACAATCTTCTGAATAAGTTTGTGGCTCTATCCATCACGTCCTCTTGCCTCCCACCATAGTGATATGATTATAAAAGTCAGTTCCAGAAGATGAACAGAACAAATCAAATTGTGAGCCCAGCATGATACTGGAGTTTGTTCATCACAAACATGGAAGTGAGAACACACTTTTCTACTTTTCACTTATTTACTTGCAGTTTAATCAAGTACCCTCCTCCTCTTGCCCTTAAACCACGCCTCTACATTGAATCTTATCACACGTGAAATCTAAATATCCAAGTTATTGTAGGTCCTGACGATGCTATTTTTCTAGAAGACCCTTGCAAGAAAAGCCCATGGAGTACTAGAGATGTGTAAGTCGCAGAAGGTCCCAGGACCACGTCTAGCATTGGTGTTCTCTGGATCTCTTCAGAAAAAGGAAATGACCCACTATTTCAGCCCAGGGCTTCCTGACCAAATGGAATTGGTTAAATATTTAGTGCCAGAATCTTAGGAAAACAGAGCCAAAGAAAAGGGGCTTACACTGTAAGGGAAGTAGGGTTCCTGCTTCAGGGGAAATACAGCCCTCATACTCTTTATTGAAAGGAACGGAAGCCGACCAGGAGACAGTAAATCCCAGCCAAGAAGTGGGATTGAACAACGTTAAACCAGCTGAATAGCTGTCCAAAGGAATTTTAAAATGGCATGGCTGCTGACTCAAAAGAGATTAAGGTCTCTCTCACAAGAGTAGGAGAGAGGCCAGGATTAAACAGAAGATGAGTGCAAGGCCTAAAGAAAAAAAATAAAATTTAGCCAATAGGAAATTAAAAACTGGATTTGGAGAGGATCCAGACAATACAATAGGATATGGAAAGAGCCTTTTAAAAAAGGTCCACTGAGTTCTGGCAACATCGACAAGGCTGAAGAATATGGGCCTTATATGTGTTATGGAAAATAACTTTGTTCTGGGAAATACGGATGAGCCAGGAAAGAGCAAAAGACGATGTCCTTGCGCAGAGTTTGACTGCCATGCTGTTGCCTGACAGAGAAGGGTGGGGAAAAACCTAGGGACCTTGGTGCTTACAAGTATGTTTTGAAAGCTGGTAGCCTAAGAAACAAGAAATGACAGAGGTAGCAAGTTATTCCAAATCCAACTTTCTAGCACATAAGTTCTAAAGAAAAAAGGCCAGCCAATGAGAGATAATTATTTTTTTTCCAGGCTTGAAACTCACTACTTTAGAAGATTTACTTAAATGATTCTTTAAAAGTTACCCAGAGCAGCATCCCATTTGACTTCTAAAAATAGCTGGAAGTGCCAGAGAAGCTAAACCAAAACTTTGCTCTGATTTTAATCAATTATTATGTGGACAACATATAGTCACTACCCATAGTTAAAGACATTCTAACGAAAACCACTTTAAAATAACAATCGGCATCCCAGTCATCTTATTTCAAAAACATGGGACTCATTCTCAATTACTCCCCACATCCAGTCATCACGCTCTTCTGATTTTTATCTCTTGGTTCTATCTCCACTCTCTCCCCTCCTCTCCAGCCTTATTTAGAGCCTCACCATCTCTCATCTAAATCCCTGCAATGGCATTCTAATGGGTTTTGGGCATTTGGCCACTCATTGCCATTCCAAATCCATTCTGCATAATGAGAGAATGACTAGCCTATTGAAACAGTCCAATCAAATAATTCTCTGCTTAAACTTCAGTTTTTCTCTATGGAAAACAGTACAAAGGCCCTTGCCACACACCCTCTGGAGCTCATCCACACTTGGCTTCTCAAGTTATTTGCTTTCCTAGCTGGCCTCTCGGCCTCTGCATCTTCTACTTCCCTCTTTCCCTCCCTATTGGATCATTCCATCAGCATCAAACATTCCCTGTTACCAACTTAAAAATAACAAAGAGCCTCCTTGCACATAATCTCTTCAGCTAGAATTATGCTTCTCATCTCCTTTTAACAGTCAAGGTTCTGGACTTTTCTACACATGCTGTGTCCACTCCGTTAGTTCTTGTTTGCTCTTGGATGGCTCTCATATATAGGACTCCACTGAAATGTCTCTTGATAAGCATCATTTTGTAAAATCCAAAAGGACTCTTCTTGACTGTCATCTTAATAGATTGGTCAGTGGTAAATGCAGCCGACCATTCTCTTCTTCTTAAAGCACCCTCCTCTCTTGGATTCCATGGTTTTATATGCTCCTGGGTTTCCTCTTAATCCTTTGGCCATACCTACACAACATTTCTCTTTTACTTGACCCCTAAATTTTGGTGTTTCTTAGGGCTTGGTCCTAGGCTCTCTTTTCTTCTCATTTTATGATTTTTCTTGATGGCTTCATCCATTCTAACACCTTCAAATACCATCTATATCTGACAACTCTCAGTTTGTATCTCCAATCTAGACTTCTCTTCTAAGTACTAAGATCTAACTTGCTCCAATAGCCTGCCTGACACACTCACATAGATATTTCACAGGCAACTCTAATTTAACACATCCAAATCATACTCTTGATCTTTAAAAAACACTCTGCTTCATTTTTCACCATGTCAGCAAATGCTGCCTCCAGATATGTACTTGCTAAATCCAGAACCAGGGATCTATCTTCAATATTCCTTTTCCTTCTTACCCCATATCCAACCCAACACTATGTTCTAATCCAATACCAGGTTCTATCTCCAAAACATTTCTTGAGTCATTCATTTCTCTTCATCACACTGTTACTCATCTAACCTGAGCTACCAACATGTCTGGCCTGAACAACATTCTAGAAGACCCCCTGAATTTTCTCTTGCCCCTCTAATTCCATTTCCAAACAGCACCCTGGGTGATATACACTTTAAAAATATAAGTTAGAGTATGGAAGAAAATCAAATCTAAGAGTCCATACACTGAAAAGAATACAATAATTTTACGTATCACTAAGAAAGAAAGAAAAAAAAACCTTTGCAATTTAAACTAGGTCACACTGCTTCTTTAAAAAAATCACGTCAACTGTAAGAAGCATCCCAATATTAAGGTATGAAGAAAATATGTGCCTTAGAAATGATGAAATATAATACATCATTGTCCTGCTTAAAATCCACCAGTCTGTTCCAGTTTCACTTAGAATGATATCCAAACTCTTGACGTTTCCAGTGAGGCTTTGCCTATTCTGTCCCTGATTCTCCAGCCCATCCCTGTGCCTCCTTCCCTCTAAGCACCAGGCGTCACCCTTTTTCACCCCCTTGAATGCACCTAATACTTTTCCTGTCTCAGAGCCTTTGCCCTTGCTACAACTCCACCTGGGAATGCTCCAGCCCACCTGCGACCCCCACACTTCACTCTTCCACTGAGTAACTCACTCTGTAGAGCCAAACTCAAATGCCATCGCTTAAGAGATCCTTCAGGTGAAATGCGTTCGCTTTCCCTCCTCCTTCCTCTCATTGACTCTCTTCTTTCTTTCACAGCAGCTGTAACGGTTTGTGGTCATATGCTTTTTGGAAAGCTACTGTGTACTTACTGCTTGCCCCCTGCACGGGCAGTTCCTAAAAGGCAGAGGCCATGTCTGTTTGCTCATCAGCATATGTCCATAGGCTGGAACAAAGTGTGGCACATAATAGGTGTGCGATGGCAACATTAAACATAGCACTTGTTTAGTACAAAAGCAAGCAAGGCTTCCACAATTCAGCCTTTGCCTACCTCTTTAGCTCTTATTTTATATATTACCTTTTCCTCCTCTCATATGTTCAACTGAAACGAATTTACTTACAGTGTCTCTAAACCTATACAATATTTCATGTCTCCAAATATTTGCTTGTGGTATTTACTCTGCCAGGACACGCTCCCTCTGCAGTTCCCAGCCCACATTTTCCACCAAGATAACCTTCGTCTGCCCTCTAAGCTCTTCAAGTCTCAGCTGGAGTCTTTTGGAAGCTTTTCCAACCCCATCTTGTGTTGAAAAATGTGTCTACTCACACAGCTTCTTCCTGCCCCTCACTGAACACTTATGAAGACCCTAAAAAGATAGCAGATCACATTATCACCAAAACCCAAGGCTAAGCAGCCACAGCCATAGCACGGGAGAAAGCAGCGCTGACACAATGGGGCTGGACTAGAAAAGCAGCTGGGGACCTAGTCATTGTCCATCCGATCCAAAAGCAACAGTCAAATTAAAGCTGCACTGGAGATACTTGTCAAAGTAGAATTTATAGTGCAGGAACTTAATTTGAAATTTTCAAAGGCAAACTTCAAAAGCTCTTCTAGAATGAAGATAAAAGAACTGACGGTCAAGAAAGCATTCACTTTTATATCCCAGAGGTATGAAAGAGTTAAAGATAAAATACTATAAGAACTATAAATAAGTACAATTGATCACAGCAGAATAGGGAAAATGGCAAAGTAGAGCAGCAATAGAAGAAATCAGAGCACTACAAAATTAAAAGGCAAATTAAAGAATGGGGGAAATGTGAGTAAAATATTGGTAAGTGATTATTCTTCTTAATGCACAGAAATCAGTCAGAAAAACACAAACTACTTCAGACAGCCAAAAAATATTTTAAAGAAAGACGATAAATATAAAAGTTAACTTCACTAATAGTAAATGCAAATTAAAATGAGGCATTATTTTCTCCTTGTCAAATTAACAGAGAAAAATATGAACTTGAGTTTCCTTTTGGAGAGAGCATTAGGAGCTAGGAGGTCTCACTGGGTGATGATGGAAGCAGAAACTGATAGAACATTTCCAGAAAGCAAGGAGGTATGGTATTAAGACCCATAAAATTGTTAATATCCTTTGATCTTGTAATGAAATGTCTTAGAATCTAGTCTAGGGACACGATCATTGATGAAAATAAATGTTTATATACAAGCCTACTCATAGAGCATTAAATAGCAACAACAACAAAGGAAACAGTCTGTATCTCCGTAATTAGGAGCATACATTTAAAAATACATGGTGCAGTCATGTGATGGAGTTACGTGGTCATCAAAAATTTATTTTGCAAGGGGTTTAAATATTATAAAAATACAAATAATATAATGCTAAGTGAAAAAGCTAAAAAGTATGAGAGATTATTTTATTATAACACTTAAATACTCAAAACTACACAAAAGAAATAGGCCAAATATTAACTAGTTGGTGAATAAGTGATTTTTTTTTTCTTTAGACTTCTCAACATTTTCTAAATTCTCTACAAGGAACATGTGTTACTATTAAAACCAGAAAAATTATATGTTTGCAATCAACCATTTGAAGATATTGCAAGTAAAAGAATTATTTAACTTGAGTATATACCCAAGTTTATACTGTACCCTAACCAGGAATAAACAAATGAGTAAAATAAAACTGTGCAAATGAAAGAAGAATAGATATTCTTGAATATTGTAAAATATACTGAAAAACTTGCAACATTCAAATGTTTCTTCCAATTGACAATTAAGAAACCATAAAATGTTTTATTTTAAAATAAAGCGTTTTGGGACCAGCCCAATGGTGTAGTGGTTAAGTCTGCACACTCCACTTTGGCAGCCAGGAGTTTGCAGGTTTGGATCCCAGGCATGGACCTAGCACCTCTCACCAAGCCACGCTGAGGCAGCACTCCATATAAAGTACAGGAAGATTGGCACAAATGTTAGCTCAACAATAGTCTTCCTCAGGCAAAAAGAGGAAGATTGGCAACAGATGTTAGCTCAGGGCTAATCTTCCTCACAAAAACTAAAAAAATAAAGCGTTTTGCTTGAAATGATAAAAATTACAGACGAGAAAATGTTGCTGATAATTATTATTAATAGTATACACATATGTTACATTAGGAAACCACAGCAATTCTCAACAATGGCAACTGAAAACAAAAAAGTAAAAAGAAATCAAAACCCCCAAAACAAAAAAACTTTCATCACTTTTTTAATCTAGCCAAGTTTTTTTTTTTGCAGACAAAGCTATATTTGTTTAGTTTCAAAAACTCTGAAGATCCTGCCCAAAATTATAATCTTGTCAACATTAATTCAGAGATTCTGTTGAATGCAAAATAAAAACACTTTGGACCTAATCCCTTCCTCAGAAACAAATGGTAAGTTGCCAGTTGTAAATGTTTTCTATCTGAAGAGTGATTTTTCTACTGTATACAAATAAGTATTGTATACGATTTCACTTTTTATTATGTGAAAGTAGATCTAGGGCCAATACGTTTCAAATCCCAAACAACTTTTGGTGCATTTTATTTTCCTTTCATACACGATTCAGTTAAAAAATCATAGGGAAGCATTCTTTGAAAAATATACAAAGCATATATACAAATATACAAATATAAAAAGCAGAGTTGGGGGGATGATATAATAAAAAATACTCCAAAGAGAAGGCAAAAAAAAAAAAAAAAGAAAAGAAAGAAAAAAGGAATAGAAAAGGAACAGAGACAAGACAAATGGAAACAAAGAGTAGGGTATAGAATCCAACCTCCCAAATACAGTAATTATGTTAAATGCATATAAACTAAATTCTCCAATTAAAAGACAAAGATCGTCAATCTGGATTAGAAAAAAACAATGTATCCTGCTTACAAGAGAAAGATGTTTCAATATAAGTACATGCAAAAGTGGGAAAAGATAAACCATGCAAAACCTAACTGAAAGAAAGCATATGTAGTTATACTAATAAAAGACAAAGTAAATTTAAAGGCAAGATGCATTGGTAGAGACAAATTGTGACATTTCAAAGAGACAAAAGGGTCAATCCACCAGGAAGATCCAAAAATTCTATATTTAATTCCACTGTCAGAAAAATATATAAAACAAAACCCAACAAATCAAAATTAGCAGCAGATAAATCTCCATAATAATGGGAGATTATAAAATACCCCTTTAGTCAATTATGCAATAAGCAGATAAAAAACAGATATAGATGACTTGAACAACACAATTTACAAACTGGCCCTAATTAACATACATAGGTCCAACTGCAGAATACACATTAAATATGAAAGGAATATTTACTAAAACTGACCATATTTTGAGCCACAACAAATTTCAAGGATTGAAGTCATTGAAAAGTATATTCTCTCACTAGAGTGGTATCTCAATAAGATAGAAATTAATAACAAAAAGAATTAAAAATTCCCAAGTATCTGGATATTAAGCAAAATACTTGTAAATAATTTACTGGTCAAAAAAAAGGACAATAAACTTGAAATATTTTTCTCTGAATAACAAAATACAGCATATCAAAACTTAGAACGAAATATTAGCCATAAACACACATATTAGCAAAGAAGGCTGAAAATCTAAGTATCTATCTCAAGAAGTTAGAAATAAAGACAAATTAAATCCAAAGAAAATAGAGAGGAAAAATAAATATAAAAGCAGGAATTAACATAATAGAAAACAGAGAGTGAGAAAAACAAAAGTTGTATTAGCAAAGACTAATAACCCCGAGGAAGACTGAGTAAGAGTAAAACAGAGAAAGCACAAATTACTAAAATAAAAAATGAAAGGCATCACTACACATCTACACATACTACAAAGAGATAAGAAGATACAATGAACAACTTTGAGCCAATGAATTGGAAATTTTACCTAAAATGGATAAATTCCTTGAAAAACAAAAGCTACCAAAACTGGCATAAAAAGTCAAAAAAGAGAATGTTATTTTATCCTTTAAGGAAATCTTAACTGCAATTATAAAACCTCCAGAACACGCACATATTCCCAAAACAAAACCAAAATCTTGAGGCCCAAATGACTTCACTCGAGAATTCTTCAAGACATCTGAGGAAGAAGTAACACCAAGCTTACACATACTTTTCCAGAAAAACTGAAAGAGGGGAAACTTGCAAACTTATTTTATGAAACCGGAACAACCATGACTCTGTAACTTCTTGGGACATTAAAAGGAAGGAAAATTAAAGACTAACCTCTCTCATGAACACAGATAGAAATATTCTAAAGAAAAAGTTAGCAATTTGACTCCAGCGATATATAAGAAGGATACCACATCATGACTGTGAGGTTTATTACAAGAATGGAAGGATATTTTCGTTAAAAAAAATTAATATGGCTGGAATGTGTATGTGATGGCGGGACTGAAGCTATCAAGTTGGACCATGATACAGAAACCACACGTCAAGGATAGCAGAACAAGACAGCTGTCGTCTGGGTTCCAGCACTATAGACCTGTACTCTCAGCCCTAGATTAAACATGCTTGAACAGCTACACAGAGAGAAAAAAATTTAGCTTGTTTCAAAAGATCAATTCCTGTAATTCACCACATTAACACAATAAAGGAGAATATAATTATTTCAACAGATGCAGAAAAAGCATCTATTAAAATTCAAAACCATTCATGATAAAGACTTAGCAAACCGCAAATAGAAGAGAATTTCCTTATTTTAAAAAAATCTACGGCAAAGATACTTAAAGAAATATTAAACGCTTTCCCTGCTATCATTAGGAATGAGACAAGGAAGCTAGCTATCATCACTTCTATTTGACACTGTAGTGGGGATTCTAGACAATGTAATAAGAAAAGGGATAATTATTGAAAGGAAATAAAATTAGCACTACATTATTTATAGACAACATAATCGCGTATGTACAAAACCCAAAAGAATCTGCAGATAAACTAACAGAAATAAGTGAATTTAATAAGGTCATGTACACAAAGTCAATGCACAAAACCCAAATTGTAGCTGTATACACTAGTAACAAACAATAAGAGTAAAAACCATTTTAAATACCATTCACAACAATATAAAAATATTGAAAACCTAGGAATAAGTCTAAAAAATGTTGTGCAAGACTTTACACAAAAAACTGCAATAAGGGGTTGGCCTGGTGGTGCAGTGGTTAAGTTCGTGTGCTCTGCTTCAGTGGCCTGGGGTTCACAGGTTCAGATCCTGGGTGGGGACCTTTACACCACTCGTCAAGCCATGCTGTGGTGGGATCCCACATAGAACAACTAGAAGGACTTACAACTAGGATATACAACTATGTACTGGGGCTTTAGGGAGAAAAAAAAAAGAGATTGGCAACAGATGTTAGCTCATGGCCAATCTTCCTCACCAAAAAAAGGCACACCTTTAAAAATAAAAAAAACTGCAACAAAACACCAGGACAAATAAAAAAACCTAAATAAACAGAGGGATGTCATATTTGTGGATTGGAAGACTCAATATATTGTAAAATATCAAATCTCCCCAAATTGATCTATTGATTCAATGCAATTCCAATCAAAATCTCAGCAGTTTTTTGTGAAAACTGATAAAGTGATTACAAAATTTATATAGAAATGCAAAGAGCCAAGAATAGTCCTATCTCAATTACGAACAAAATTGAAGAATTTAAAATTTACAGTACCATATATTAAAATTCATTATAAAGCTACTGTAATTAAGACAATATGCTATTGGTGCAAGGGAAGATAAATAAACCCATAGACGGAATGAAGAAGAAAGAAATAGACCCATATATTTTTGACCACATGGTTCATAACAAAGTCACCACTGTAGATCAGTGGGAAAAGGGTGCTCTTCTCAATAAATGGTAATGATGCAATCGAACATCCATTTTTTTCCTAAAAAATGTTAAGTCTTGACCTCTATTTCACACCATAGGCAAAAATCTCTTTCAGAGTGATTAGAGATTCCAAACGTAAAATATAAAACAATACAGGTTTTAGAAGACAATATAAAAGATTATCATAATGACTTCAGTTTGCAAAGATTATGGATCCAAGTACTGATATCAAATGAAATAGTTAAAACACTGGACTTCATTAAAACTAAGAACTTGGGTTCATCTGAAGTTAACTTCAAGAGAGTTGTTGTACTGAGCACCTCATTTTGAAGAAGTTTGTTATGCAGAATTGGATAACTGAAACAATATCAAAGAGTCAATAAGGACATGAAAAGTTGTTGAATATCAGTCCTCATAAGGCAAATGCAAAGTGACACCATGATGAGATAATGTTACTCAGCATGGCTAACCTTTAAAAGGATAATATCATTTGCTGACAGGGATGGGGAACTGGAACTCTCACACTTGGGTGGTGGCAGTGTAAACCGGTACTCTCAAAAACTGGCTGTTTCCTATGAAGCTGAGACATACATATATCCTATGACTTAGAAATTACATCTCTGGGTAATATCCAACAGAAATTAGTGATTATGTCCAATAAAAGACATGTTCAAGAATATTCATAAAAGCTTTATTCACAACAGTCCCAAACTAGAAGTAACCCAAATGTTTCTCAACAGTAAAATGGATACATAATTGAATATTCATACAGTGGGATACTATACAGCAATGAAGATGAATGAAGTACTGCTACATATAACATAGGTGAAGCTTACAAACATAGTGTTGAATGAAAGAAGCCAGACAAAAACAAGTACCTACCATATGACTCCATTGATACAGTGTTCAAAAACAGGCAAAACAAAGCCACAGTAATGAAGACAAAATAGTGTTTACTGCTGTGTGTGGGTATTGGGGAGGAGAGTGGGTAATAATTAGGAGGAAGCTTGAGGGAGGGTTTGGGGGCTCATTACCAAGTGCGCTCCTTCTGTAAAAGTTTATCAAGCTGTATCTTATGATTTACACACTTCTCTTTATGCATTTTAAGCAATTAGTTTACTTAAAAAAAAAAAAAAGAGCCAATCCATACTGCTATATTTCCTGGTGAAAGAAAATCCTGACCATTTCAAAAGCTCATTTTGTCTCTCTCTTTCCCACTGGTAAGAGATATATTTGACTAAAATATTAAGAACTCTGAGCAGTAATCCTGATCACCACTCCCCATCTGTATCTAAGCCATTCAAACACTGTGAAACTTAATTTCCTCCAAATGCAAAATGAAGTCAAGCTACTTTTCTGTTTCCATTTTTTAAAAATAGGAATATAAGTGAAAACAAAAGAGCATATGCAATGCAATACATCTTTCCTTAAAAATTTAACTACTTTTCTATACGAGCCACTGCAAAGCAAGGGAATTGCTTGAATACTCTGTCCAGAATATGCTACTATTTGTCCCGTAGAAAGTGATGGAGAATTATTATGGAGTGAATTTCTTAATCATTTGTTTAAAGAATTATAACAGCATTGTTATGTGTTTAGAGTAGACTGGAATCCTAATGTTCTAGGCTATAAGGTTTAGGAATTATGACTATTTAAACAGATAATGGAAAATGGAAGTAAGACACATTTAATTTTCAAAGCAGAGGTAATATTTGATTGTTAAGCATTAATGATGAGACACTGGATCTGCAGCATTTCAGCTCCATACCCTCCCCAGAGCTCACCTGACCCTCTGAGTGCATTCCCCATTCCAGTCTCTTTCCCCACTCCACACGCCCTTTCATAAGTTTAAAAATAAACACAGCTAATAAATGTTCTTTTACATGAGGGTAAAATATAAACAACGTTTTTAAATTTTGTAATATTTTTTGAACTTTCAAAAGGGTAGTGTTTGCTAAGAATTTTTCAAGTATTTACAATATGTCCCTAGTTCTCATTTCCATTAGGCTTTTGAAGACAAGAAAGTGGGATAAATATACAGAAGAACATTCTCTCTTTATCATCCAAAATAAGGTCAAGGATGAAAACCCTCATGAACAAAATCATTTTAGATTAGCTGCTTTAAAAAAATCCAAGAAGAATATTTCGGCTTTTATATTTCAAATTGTATTAACAAGCTTGTGTAGTAAAAGACCAAGAAAACGGGGAAAGTGCTCTGTCTCCATTTTCCTTACTGAGGGAGCTCACAAAGGCTCTGTAGCTGGAAAGGGCATTTGTGTCACTAAACAGCTATGAAAGTCTGCAGTTTGCACTGGGCTCACATCTTCCCACTCAGAGAATGGGGACACGGGGTGGAGCTGAGAGGCGCTGCGTGGGGAGGCCACTGGCTGTGCCAGATGTTTGTTCAACTACAATGAAACCTCGATATTACAGGTTAAAATTCTAAACTGACTATCTGTGACATTTAAAGGAAAAATCCTGAATTAAGTTGAAAAGTAGTCTATTTTTAATGAGATACAAAACACTTCTCACAAAAGCGAAATCTGTAAACAATAAGTCACCTACGTTTCTTTCGAGAAAAAGAGAATCAAAGTGTATTCTGAACTAAAAAAGCCATTCCCTTCCTATTTCTTTCTACTATGGACTGACAGATTATTATATAAAAACCGGAGAAGTCAACAAGAAGAATCTGAATATAGTACAGAAAAGAAACATTTCTAAAAATTTAAAGGGAAGAAATGAGAAGCTTTAAAAAAACTTTTCCATTCCTGAAGGTAAAGAATAATTCTAATAATCCCCATTATATAATGGACTATCACAGAAAGTGGAGTATTCAAATAAATTCTCCATTATGAATAAATTCCATGCCATTCTTTAGAACTTTTTCCATAAGATACTTGTGGAAAATATCCTGAATTTCAATTGCATATTTCTCCTACCACAATTACTCGCAAAAGATAATGTGTGAGATATAAATTTTGTGTTTTTACACTATGTAAGTTTTTAAAAAGCCCTGCTATTTTGTCTTAACATATTTATAACCATTTGGATTATCTTTGCATTAATTTAATAGCTTTATATTTTTATACCTGAGATTTTCTAAAAAATAAACATCTTATCCTAACTTTAGAGCCATGCAGTACATTTCCTCCTTTCATACAGTCTTTCTTATGCTAAGAGGTGCTGCCAGCGAGGACTGGGAGAAAGCCCTAAGCATAGGCCAAACACATCAAACCCCAGATTCATCTTTTTGACACTTAGGCCCCAGAGGCAACACACAATCAGCCAAAAAATTCCCATTTTTTTTCATTATTCTAATTTTTCTCTTTCTATATTCAAATAGGAGGCCAAGAAAGATGTTATGAAACCACACAAAACAGACAGTGTGCCTCTAGAAATAACAACTCCAATGCTTAAACGCAAACAAGCGTCAGTGCCAGCCATCAGTTTACTAGCAACTGATACGGGAAACATTTAAAACTTGAAATACTTAGGGGGTAAATGGGGAAAGTTAGTCATACGGAACTCTTAAGGCAAACAAAGGGTGGGGAATTAAAGCAAATTATGTATAAATGAGTTACTGTATCATATTCTACATGACTTTAAATAAATTTGGGGTTTAAAAGTAGATACAACATAGTAGTTCATTTATATCCAGACCTGGATTTACAACTACCAGATGATTTAATTCACAAATGCTTACGTAATCTGTGTGTTCTTCATTTTGTAAGCACTAATGATACAAAAATAGGTTAAATGCTCCCTCCTTTTAGGTGCCCACGTATTAAGGGAACAAACGGCAAGAACCAGGGTGCCAGTGTAAGAAGTGCTAAAATACCAACAATAATTCACATTCCTCGAGCATGTTCTAAGGGCCAGGCTCCATTCTAAGCTGATACTTGCCAACGCACATCAACATATTTAATTCTCACAACAACTCCATGTAGGTACTATTAGTATGTTCATTAGGCCCATGAGGAACCGAGGCACGTGAGCTTCAGGAACTTACCCAAGTTCATGCAGGTTAGAAGCACTGGAGTAAGTTCAAGGCCATGTACTTGGACTCCCCAGTCTAACTTCCTGACCACTGCTGTACCCAACAATTATGCACGGGGTGCTTCAGAGAATTAAGTCTTCAAAACATAGGGAAGGCTTCACAAATGTGCACAATATACTCAATTTGGGGTAATCGTATGCCTGTTTTCCCGATAGCCCAGGATGATTACAGACTGTCTCTTCATCCCTTCATTCACTCACCAAATATTTATTGTCCCCTAACTATTCTCAATGGCATGCAGCTGTGAACAAAACAAAGACTCCTGTCTCATCAGCCTAGCAGCGGGGTTTGACCATAAACCAACAAGGAGACAAAGAAGTATTACAATAAGGTAGTTAAAAAAAACGCGGAGCGGGGAACAGGAAGTGTTAGGGTGAGTGAATGCAAGAAAGGGTGGTCAGAAAAGGGCTCACTGAATAAAGACCTATAGGAGATGAGTGGTGACAATCTCTGCCTTTCTTATTAGTATAATAAATTTCCTTATTTTAAGTTTTTGTTGCAGCCAAAAGCATACAATTAATACTTAACCTACCCATAGGTTTGTTGTGAAGATTAAATGAGAAAATAGGTAAAATTCATTAGAGTGTCCGGCTCATAATAAGAACTCGGTGAATGCTAGCTATTATTATTACTGCTATTCTTTTAATAAAATCATGAAATCAAGAGATATGAAGTTTCTCCAGTCCACGTACCCTGGGAGTCTAAGACAGCCACATAATATTCTATTAGTTAGATGCCTAACGAGTAACTGATTCTGGAATCAATATATTAAGCATTATAATTTAGGTCTAAAGCATAAAAATGCTGCTCACAACAACCTTTCATGACCTACCAAGAACTCGGTTGGTGGTGGTGTCAAAAGACTCATCAAAATAGATGTAGGAAGCCCGGTGCCCCATGTGTGAGCTGGGAGGCAGGAGAAGGCGTGAGAGGCGGCTTGCCTGTTCACAGACTTCACTTTCTGGCAGTTTCATGTCTATTTTTTTGGCTGCAAGGAAAATGTTTACTTCTCCTTCTATGAACAGATGATTTTCCATGGCTCTGGGGTTTTAAAGGTCGGCAGTGATAAAAGGCTTAGGAAGAGCTCTTGAATTTTTTTGCTACTATTATGAATTTCTTTATAAAAATGTTGATATACAGAAGACAATCAAGCAATGCATGGAAAATATGTATTCCAGGTCCAAAAGCAGCTTATTCCAGCAAAATTTCCTCAGCTCTTTCCCTAATGATTTAAACATCCATTTTCATTCACTTCTGCAGAAGTACATTCACAGGAGGAGTGAGTGTGAAGAACAGTAGCGTTTATAATGGGGAGCCACTGCCCTTCCTTACCTGGAATGTCGTATGATCCTTTTTCTTCTCACATGTGGGAGAGAAAAGATTCTATTGTCAATCTAAATTCCCTTTCTTTAGAAAAGTAAGAAAACATTCAGGTTGTATTCTCTCACTAGATTTTTCAGTTTCCGACCCTAAAACTATTAAAAAAAAAAAACCCTAAAAATCTTTGGGTCCAGCAGCCAGATGTAATATATCATTGTGTCAGGGTACTCCAATATCCTACTTGGCTAAATCATTCGCAAAAATATTTTCTCTTTGGTGATCGATATAAAGTTCTATCTCCATGCCACAAAACCACCAATTGCCTTGGAGCATTGTCAACATGGTTTTATACTTTCTTTCTACACTGTTCGTAGAAAATGTACCTAAAACTCCGAAAATAAAACCACACTTGCTCCCAATTCAATTTCGTTTCTTTGATTTGGCAAAAGTTGCCTTTACTGTATTTTCTGGTTCCCAATGAACACGAAATTGGCCTAACCGTTTGAACCCAACCTCTTTTAGTCTTTCTGCTATCACTGTTCTCAGTAAACTTCAAGAAGCTAGCCATCTTTACCACTTGCATTTGCTATGTTTTCCCTTTCAAATGGATGAGTGAGCAAGAAGTGGTTTATAGGAGATACCTAAAAAGGTTATGTGATCCGAGTCTGTGTAGATTGATTCTTTGAATACTTTGGGATTCAGAGTTCAGGGTAGATGTTACAAGAAGTCCCCTTCCAATCCTACAGTTCTCAATTTTTTAATCAATATTAGAATTGGTACCCCATCTGGGGTATTATTTTGAAAAATGAGAAACAATGTTCGGGGGAGGAAAATACAGGAGTAGAATATAGAATTAAAATTAAAGGTTTTGATTTTTCCTTTCTGATGAAAAATAGGTAATTTCAGAAAGGTCTGATTTTTAAAAACAGATTATTTTTAAGAGTGGTTTTAGGTCCACAGTAAAATTTCACAGAAAGCTCCCATATTCCCCCAACAGCCCTCTCCTTCCCCAGCCTCCCTCGCTATCAACATTCCTGAACCAGACCGGTATATTTGCTACAATCGATGAACATACTGAGCTACGTCGTTACCAAGCAAGGTCCAGAATTTACATTAGGGTTTGCTCTTGGTGTTATACTCTGATTTTTTATTCTGCTCTCTGGACAACAGAATTCATGTTGGCAACAGGAAAAAAGCCCTCTCAGCAGACAATCTCATGCCTCTTGTCTATTTATTCACAAGCTATTATCACTTAGCCAGTGGACAACCAGTTTGAAAAAGGTACTTAATATGGCTTCATTTGTTACTCAGACACAAAACTTTAATATTTCTTTCTTAAACCCACATTATAGAGGCAGAATGGTCAATTCTGAACACCCTGGTTAGCATTGTACCAGCTTACTATTCTTTGTTCTAGCGCTCAGACCTCCCTTACTTTGCTCTTTTTTTCCCATGTGCTTGATCACTTTGTAGTGTATATGCAGTTTACTTATTAGTTCATTGCTTAAAAAAAAAATGGAGATATATTTTTGTTCGCTGGCATAGCCCCAGCACCTAGAACAGTAGCTGGTACCTAGTATACACTTAATAAATATCTGTCAAATGAATGAAAGAATGAGGATGCTTTTTAAAAGACAAGGCTTTAGGGAGGGATTTTCATCATGGTTTGGAGGCCTAATTAGCCATGACTAACCAGATTCTGTGAGCCAATGATGCTCCTGTGTTGCTGGGCTTCTTCGAGGTCCCTGTTGGACAAGCATCATCATTCTATTGTGTGTCCATGATGGAAAGCACAGTGAGCTCTAGAGAAGTCTGATGTCCCCAACTCCACTTGTTGTCATGCAAGCTCGCACTCAACCTGGATGCCCAACTGGGAGAGCACAGCTGCTCCTGGCCGAGAGCAGCATGCAAACAGGAACGTCAATGGAGTGATGCCAAGTCAGAAACCAGGAGGCACTTATCCATGAGGGTCAGGGAACGGATGTGACACTTAGGTATCTGACTGTCACAAGTTTCCCTATTCTTCTCCCACTCATACACATTCTGCTGATGAAGAAACTAAATCCTGAGTCAGCTTGTAAATGGGATGATAAATATTTCTCCTAGGAACTGAAATTGCACAATAAAAAAATGAAAAAAAGAGCAAAAGAATTCTGATTTTTTAAAACAAACAGATAAGATAAATTGGGATATATAACAACGAGCCGAGTGAAAGAAGTAAAAAGTCTCCTTTGCTTTTCTACACAAGATATAAGCTTTGGAAAGAAAGTGGTGGGAGGAGACAAAATGTAGTCATGAGAAAAAAGGCAAGCACAGAGGAGGCAGTCGATCAAAGGGTCTTACTCCCCCACACTTTTCTGATACCCACGTGCGGGACTTGGGAAAACATCCTGTGCATTATATTACATATGGCACGTGATGCCCCGTACTATATCCATAAAGGATAACGATGTTATATTATTTAAATACAAAAACATAATTCTCTATATGTATTATTTACTGATTTATCCCCGATTCCTCTCTTGGATTGTAGGCTCCATGTAGACGAGAACTGGGTATGTTTCGCCCTCAGAAGAGTAACAGTGCCTGGCACAAAGCAGGCCCTCTGTAACTGCTAGTTGAGTGAATGAATAAATGAATAACTAGCTACTCACTCACCACTTACTTCCCACTCCACATGAACTTCGAGTCACACTGTTGTTCTTTATCTCACGTGGGAGACGCAAGGTGTTTCTCCCTCCCCTCCCAGGCACATGCTCCCAGAGCACCACGTACCGAAGGGAAAGGAAGGAGCCAGTGGTGCTGTTTTTATTTCTATAGAATCTGCTGTGCTACTTGATACTGGAGGCAGCTCGTGTTGACAGAGGATGCCTCTTCATTGTGTTTCAACAACTGTGACTAGATGCTGACAACTCTCCATGCCGTGGGAAATCAGGGAAGAGACTTCCTTCTCTCAGCTAGCCAGGGTTCACGTAGCCCTGCTTAGAGCATTGTATGCCAGCCCTAGCGTCCACATGGCTTTGGCTGCTTTAACCAGAAGTTCAGAAGAAAGTTGGTGGAAGGGCATAAAGTAAGAGTGCCAGTCGCTTCTCAATGTTAATTCAAGTACTATGCACCTCAGCTCCATAGCTGAATCCCAATCACATGGGCTGGTTCTATCCTACACCACAGCCAGTGGTAGAGTCAGGACATACTGCTACTGCCACAAGTTTCAGACTAAGTCCAACAAAAGAAAATTTGGACCAGTTTAATACAATGGATTAGGCTCATAAAAAACGAAAGCTTTGCAAAGCTTATTCTAGAAAGAGAACAGCATGCCTAATAATTAGGGAGATTTCTGGTTACACTGCTATATATCAACACAATATTATAAATTACCTATTTTATTACTTGTAAAATTGTCCAGTTTCTGAAGTAAAAATATATGGACCAAGTATCAAAGAAAGTATACTAAAGTATAGTAATTTACAAAGCACTAGAAGTTTTCTACAAACACATTTTCAAATTTAAGTCTTCAAATAAATGCCTAACAAAATTAGAACTGAAACTAAATTAGAGTGATTATGTAACTCTCCAGTTGCCAAAATCAGTATTTAAAAAGATACAGAATTAAAGAAAACTCACTAAGTATAAAAGACAAAATAAATATGAACCTATTTATATCAGTATATTCTTCTGGAACAATAGCTTTGACTAGTGAGCGCTGGAGATGACTTACGTTTCTTCGAAACATAGTGTTTGCATGGCACAACCATCAGCAGTTATAACTCGAAGCATTTTTCAGCAAAGGAAGCCTTTACCATCCCTGCATGGAGCTAACTGAGCAAGCAAAGCTGCAGCTTTCTGGAATACAGGGAAACGCGAATTCTGCAAATCGGTTTTATCAGATGGGTTCCCACTCTATCCCTCCACCACGGAATGCAGGGATCTCTCCAGAAGAATGTATGCCTTCACGCAATGTCTTTTTTAAGAGCTCTAAATACAAAATTAATGTAAAACTCGAACCACTGAAACATGGAGTCCTTGTAAATCTCTTATGGCTACATTTTTACGATGTTTTTCTCCATTTTCCAACTTCTGATCACTTCCAAACCCCTCAAAGTCTGCTTGCTCAAGTCCCACTCGGCACTATCTCTCTTTCACTTGAAGCCAAATCTGGCATCAATGTTTTGTCTGCTCAGCAGGAGAGCAATTTCAACAATCTCCTGCTTTTTATAAGATCAGTTTATTCCTCCCAATATAATAATTAGTTTCAGATGAACCTGGTCACTGCTCCTCGGCTTGATTCCATTGTGGTATGAGCAAGGAGAGTAGGCACTTCCTGTTGCACCATTTTTTAGAGCAATGCATTTGGGTACCATCACAGGCCAGAACAGAACCTTCACAATTTACTTCTTTAAGACATAGCTGGGTTTTGATAACCTAGATTCTTAAAGAGATGGATTGAAATTATAATTTTGGGAATCTTTTCAGTTTACTTTTAAAAAGGTTCAGGTGAATTATTCCTCAATTTATGAAACTATAATAAGACATAGGGAACATAAATCCTATGAATATAACCAATACTGTTTATCACCGTAAACATACAGAGGTTGCAAACAGGAAACCAACAGTGTTATCTTAATATCTTACAACTTAAGTAGCTTTTAGGATATAAAAAATACTGATAGGTAAGAAAAAATACTGGCTTAGAGCTAAGGATATCAGAGGAATGACTCCGGAAAAATCTTTGCTGACAATGGTACAGAGAAAAATCAAGCAAGATAATTTTATAAGCCGAGTGATAGGAGGAGCTATATGAAGCATAATCAAATCTGGCAGAGCCTCGAGTTACATCAGAGAGGGTGCCACACTTCTCCTCCAGGTCTCCCAAGTACACCTAAAATCATTACCTCCTGCACATTTTGATTCATTAATTCAGTACCAGTAGTGGAATCACCTGAGTATTTTCACCCTCATAACCTTAGGTTATCCTGTTTGTAAATCTCAGCAACCCCTGAGCTGTGATTTCAGGGAGGAGTCACCTTGATGTATACACGCTTTGAGGCCTTAAATTCTGAGTACCTCTTAGTGTCTTAGAGTCTTTGCCCGTTCAAATAGAAAGCAACCTTCTCTCTGCTTATAGTGCAATAATTACATGATTTCCTACAGTTTATCTTACCTTCACATGTACGGCCATCTGCAGAGAGTGAGAAACCCTGCTCACAGACACAGTGAAAAGAACCATCTGTGTTGAGACACTCTCCATGAGGACCACAGACTCCAGGCTGTTCACATTCATTAGTATCTGAAATTGAAAAGAGTTCCAAAAGCTTGAAAAAAAAAATCTGTTGTCTTTTCATATGATATCAGACAGACACACAGTGAGCAAAAGCTATTGCAAAATGGTCAGACATTTATTTTGTGGCACAACTACACCATTTGTGCATACACCAGACCACATGACAAGTTGAACTGTCGTGACAGAGAAACGAGGTTGAATCATATGAAATAGCCAACGTTCAACCATTTGCAACATACAAAAAAGGTCATTTCATGGGTTCAACCCAAAGGTAGCCTTTGTTTAGACATATTGAAGGCTTGAGGCATAGTGGAGTCTCTAAGAGAATAAACAACTCCTTTGCGAAATATTCTTCATCAGTGAGAACTCTGTGTTCTCCTCGGTCCTCTCCCACCGCTATGCACACAACTCTGTTGTAGCCTGCAGCATCTCGTCATGTCCATGCCTATCTATCTCCAGGATGCGAACTTCTTAAGAGTAAGGCTGAACATGTCTTATTTAAAAGGTTTGGTTCATAAATGGCACTTCGCAAATGTCTGCTGAATATATAAATGAAACAGATCCCAATCTATATTTCTTTGAAAATGGACAAAAGAAATAAAATGAAAGAAAAAGAAGGCATTTTAGGCTAGGGAACCTCTTATTATTTGCACAGCTTTGTGACGACAAAATTAGTGAATGAGGGTCAAGAGCTTAGCACGAGTTCCTAACACACAACTAAGGGTCAAAACGTGGTAGCTAGTATTATTAAGTCTCATGAACAAATCACGCTATAGTTAAAACTTGTGCTGACTGTCTTATACTCTGCTTGTCCTCAATGAAGAGTGATTATGCTCCCCACGGCCAGGGTCATCATGCACACCCAATGACTGATAACGCACAAGGTGTTTGGCCTAAGTGAAATGTTTTTTCAAACCAATCCTAATTATGTTGGCTAACAGTGCTCAAGTTGACAACATAAGGGATCCTGGAGAATAGTTCACCTATTCACATTGGTACTGACACATGCAACTGCCTACTTGCACTGCGTTTTAATTGTTTTACTCATCTGTGTCCCTCATTACACTGATTGCTCCTTGAGAACTGCAAATTTTGACTGAGTCCTCAACTCCTAGTACAGCACATTAATAGTGTATTAGTAATGTTTGGCCACCACCAAATTTCACAGTTACGTTCCTTCTCTACTAAATGAACAGTGGTTGGTTAAGGTTCTCTTAGTTAATTGGGATCATAAAAACTATCCTTCGTACCATCCAGGCAGTAGCCCTACTAAGGTCATTTTCCTATCTTCCTCAAGTCTCCTAGGCTCTCCTTTATCTCTTACTAAAGAGGTCCTCAACTGATCCTCTTAGAAGTCCGTCTTTAGTTAAAAACATTTACTGAGTGCCTCCTATGAGCAGGTTGAATAGGATGGGTCCCCTGCCACTATGAAGTCCACAATATAAAAAGGGAGGCAAGAGCCAACATGAGTAACTGCAAAGCTTAACGGGAACATGAAAAAGGCACAGAGTACAAGCCCTTCCTAGTGACCTCTAGAACACGCTCAGCCATCAACCCTGCAGTTCTCCTCTATAAAGTCACCCCTCTCCCTGCATCCAGGAACTCCTGGGGCTTTTCTTTTTGCCTTGTTGATCTCATTGTACAACAAGAATTCTGGCAATATCACTGATGTATCCATCTCTGTATATTAATCCTGAGCTCTTTACCCTTCCATCTGGGTATAATTCAGACTTCTAGCAGGAACTACTCATATTTTCTTAACAATTCTCCTATTCTTGTTATTGTTATTCATTTTAAAATATTTCAAGGAAAGGCAATGAATCATTTTCTACTTGACTATTTCTCAATATGATTTCACTCTGTGAAATTCTTCACTTCTTTTATAAAATCTCTGATATCTTCTATGTTTGTTCTCTACCTACTGATAATACCTTAGATTGGTCATCTTTTTTTTAACTCTGACCGTCTCTTAGCCTTTAGTTCCATTCTTTCTTTCCAAACTGCTGCCTAGAGTTAGCTCTACCTGGGCAATAAGGTGCCATAAGGTTCCACGGGCCTGGAGATCAAGCCCAAGGTCTACATCCATCTTGCGGAGTCCTAGAGGTTAACCAAGACCTCCTTCTTATTTTATCCTATGCCTCAATGTGGCCCTTTAAAAGCTGCCAGCTTTGCAACCTGGCATAGGGAATAATGTGCATAAAGTTCCTGCTTTAAGAGAAGTCATTGATTAACAAATAATTGTCTAAAAAGTTTGATGACAGGAACTGAAGACGAATTCCCAGACTTTTTTCCAGGAAACCACTAAGAAAGAACAACATGAATATCTGGAACTAGAGAAACATATGCATTCAATTTGGGTTGTACTTACTGAGGCATTTCTAAACTATGCTGCTAGTAACTCAGCTGAAAGCCAGACTATATTTAAGTTGGGTTTCTTTCATGGGTCCGAGATTCCACAGAAATTCACAATCTGGCATGCGTAAGTCAAAATGTGAAACTAAAGTGTATTCTGAATCTCAAATGTAGGCTGCCACATTCCTAAAGAGATTATTAACATGGAATTTCCATGCTGTCTGTATATCACCGTTAATTTTCCTGGGGGAAAAGACTCTTAGACTTCCAATTGAAAATGTCTTACTGAATATGGAACCATCTTCAAATTATTAGATAAGGTTTAAAGTTTAAGCCTGTCACACACTGTTATTCAACTATGTCCCACGGTTATGAGCATTGTCATGAATTTTCAGTATTAAAACCAACCCTGAAATCTATGCCTATGTACAGAATGCTGCCATGATCATGGGATTAGACAGAAGTAAGCTACTAACTTCAGGCAGAGTGAGAGATCACAAGGCTGCCTCCAGTGACACAGCAAAAAGACATGACTCAAAACAAGTTGAGTGTACGTGCCATTATATACAGCCCCTAATCCGAGAAGGCGCATGATAAAGCAAATTCTTAGATGATGTTCTTTCTTTTTTTTTTTAAGATTGGCACCTGAGCTAACAACTCCTGCCAATCTTTTTTTTTTTTTCCCCTGCTTTTTCTCCCCAAATCCCCCCAGTACCCAGTTGTATATTTTAGTTGTGGGTCCTTCTAGTTGTGGCATGTGGGACACCGCCTCAACGTGGCCTGACAAGCAGTGCCATGCCGCATCCAGGATCTGAACCAGCGAAACCCTGGGCCACCTAAGTGGAGTGCGGGAACTTACCCACTCAGCCACGGGGCCAGCCCCAATAATATTCTTTAAACAGTACTAAAACCTGTCTCAGGAATGTTTATCATTCATTCAGAATTAAGTTTTCAAGCAGATATTAATTTATTCTGGAAAACAGGAATCACTAATGGGATAGAGAAGGAAGTCAATTTAATAATGATTTATAGTCAATATACATGTTTGGAGCAGTCACATATTTGAGTTGATACCAAATCATAAATTTAATGAGTTGAGAGAAGATAGTAGCACAATTAATGAATCATATGACTAAATTAGTTCCTTGTGAATTAACTCTAGAAGTTTATAAAATCTGCAATATGAAATCATGGTCTATTTATACAAGACGTGGTTTTGCCTCCATTCAGTCAAAAAGTTGTGACAAGAGAGGAATTAGAAAAGAAAGTATTGCTTTAAGTCCAAATGTCTGAAATAAAAACAGGATTCAGGTGGGTTTTTCTAGGCGTCCCTTGGCATTTTTATATAAATCAAGATTCATTTTGTTAAGATGTAAAAGTCCCAAAATGGAAATATTCTCACAAATTTATAATTCAAATGCTTCTCTTATACTGCATTAAATCCAAGCGCATTTGATTTCTGTATCAGAATTCACCTTAATGTGTTCTGATGGCAACTAAATATATGATATGAAATGAGGTACACTGCAGTATATTGAAATCTCAAGATCAGTAAGGGAATTAATTTTAAAAGGTCTTGAGGCAAAGGCCCTCAGTGACATAGAGTGGGGTGTGGCTAATGATGTGGATATAGGATGTCATATTATCCCAGTACCGCACCTTAGAGAGGAGACACCATCTTCCCTTTCAAGAACACAGTAACATGGGACACATGAGAGGAGACATGATTGATGACAATCCAGAATTAAAAGTCATACATGTCCAGTAGCAGGAGATAAAGAAAAACAACTCCCCAAATCCTTTATTTATATGCACTCTGGGAAACACTACATAGTTCCATAATGGTGGAGGAACAATAAGAAAGAAATATTTACCCAAGTATCAGAAATAAATAAGTGTAAAGGTAAATATAAGTGTGAGTTTTCAACTGAGAAAATAGGCATGGATTTATTAAGACTAATCAATATAGGCAAACTTGCGGGGCAGCCAGGTGTAGCTAAAAATGTTGACACGAAGGATCTGGACAATCTGATTTTTGAGTCCCAGCATCAACAATAACTCAATGTGTTACACTGGGAAAAAACACAACCTCACTGTCTTCTTTCTTTTGGCTATAAATGCAATGATAATTGGTTTGGCAACACAGGTAAGAGTAGTGGGAAAAGATCATGGGTTCAGAGCTCAGCTCTATTGCTTATTAGGGAGAAGCAAGCTAATTAACTTCTCTGAGCCTCATTCCTTGTTCACAAAATAGGTGTAAGAAAAGCTACCTCCTAAATGCTCTACAAATTAAATGAGGCACCTACAGTAATCAGCACACAGTAGGTATTCCATTAAAGCTGCTGTTGTGATTGGTGCCGTGTTCTTATTAGTACCCTGTGTTCACTGTACCGCTGTTTGAGAGAGTCAATGTGATGGCACTTTGAAAAATATAAAATCCTGTCCTCTATAATTTTGATCAAATTAATGAGGTTTTCTAGGAAGAGAAATAGCTGGATACTGGATAAAACAGGGATCAGGAAAAGGACAGACAAATATCAGCTGTGGGACAAAATGAAATATGCCCATAAAGGATATAAAAAAGCTAGAATTTAGAATCAAATACCAAGGTTGGCCCATGGAAGGAACAGTAAAGTACCAGAGAAGCATGCAAAGCTAGGACACAGTTCCAAAATGCCTAAGTTTCAGTTAACACGGTGCAGGGTAAAGCAAGAACTTCCTGTATTTGCTGTAGACCCAAGAAAGATATTTTAATAATATGAATTGCCATAGCTCATTCACATATAAAGTGGTAAAACCACAGACTATCATCAGGAAGCATCAAGGAACTGAATAACTATGTAAATTCTGACAGAAAAATAAAGAGAGAATTACCTTGACATCCTTTGTTGTCATTTAGCTGGAATCCATCTGGACACGTACAATCGTATGACCCTTCAGTATTAATGCAGTCACCTCCCTGGCAAACACTATTGTCCTCCAAGCATTCGTTAATATCTACGAGTCAATTTAAAAAATTTAAAAGACGAAATAACCTACATTACGGAAATTAACCATTTTCCTATTTACATACAAAAATCACATAAATGAACATTATTTTATATCTCTCATAACATAATTTTAAATGGATGATACCTTTTAACTTTCAGAGTTTTTTAAAAATGAAACGTTGTGAAAGGATTTTAGCTTTGAATAATGTATAAACTGAAGCTTTAATATCAAATGAAATTAATTGGAAGAGGAAAGTCAAAATTCTATAACAAACAATAATTTACTTGGTTATGTTCTCGAGGATGATAGAGAATGAAAATATTCTTTACATATGTATTGTTAAGAATATCTTGAGCATCTGTTTATACAAGATCCTCTATTACACATTATTGGAAAAATTTAAAAGTATTGGCATGGTCCCTGCCCCTAAAGAGAAATGATTGTTCAAAAAAACCAAATTCTATGAATAAAAATAAACATATAAAATATCAAATTGCTTTAAAAGTCTCAAAAAATTTACTTGTCAAAACAATAGTATCAACTTCAGGTGTCACATGAATTTAAAGCAGAGATATCACTAAGGTCAAAGGTGGCTTCATGCAACAGAAGGAATTTACTTGGAGTCTTGACAGCAGGGTGGAACGTGAAGGAGGGGCAGGAAGAGGAGCTTCTGGCAGGAGAGGGAACGTCAAGATCAAAAGCCTCCTTGAAGTCACTGACTCAGTAGCTATCACAAACAGGTTTGATGTCGCCTGGATTTTTTCATGTATCTATTTATAGCATATGTGCAACTAAAAATGGTTTACATAACCAATAACGAGTTTTGACGGTGAGCATGTGAGGCTATTAATGACCCCCTCCCTGCGTGAATGCCAGGCGGATCTCTCACGAGGGCTGTTTATTACCACAATTACTCCTGGTCAGGGCTCATTATTTCTAACGCACTCCATGAGTCCTTCTTCTGTTGTCTGTGCAGCGTTTAAATTATTAACACTGAAGAAAGCTAAGACATAAAACCTTGTTTTCTCAGAATTTATATTGTGGCATTTCTTGCAAATAATTATGATTGCTGCTAAAACATATGAGAAGCTCCAGGAACAAGTGAACATGGAGACTATTGTAGTCTCTCTTATTCTCTTTGCTGTTTGGTTAAAATATGGGGACACCAAAGTAATTTTTCCTCATAGAATCCAATCGACCAATTAACTGGCTTCTGAACCATTCATGGGATAACTAAAAGGGAAATAAGAAAGTACCTTATAATTTCTTTGCAGCAAAAGAAAAAGAAATTATGATATTCACCCAGATTTAAAATGTTTCTGACTACGACTCTAAAATGTAAAACATACCTGATGTGACTTTGTCACAACTAAAGCAGGTTATCACTTTTTCTTCTGTTTATCTAACTTCACTGAAGTAAAATTTACACACAATACATGCAGCTAATTTTAAGAAACCAGTTCAACGACTTTTGACAAATGAAGATATGTCCTTGTGACGACAATCACAATCAAGGTATAGGCATTTCTTTAGCAATTTATATCTGTTGGGATCCACTGTTGGATTCTTAAGTCATTGCAAATGCAATCATTTTAAGGAAAAGATGAGATATCTTTGTAAGAGTGTCATCCTGTAGTGATAAACATAAAGCTTGGTGATGTTTTCCCTTGACTCTTTTTTCCACTCTGACCTTAAGATCTCCATTCCTATTAACTCCATGCCTTGGGAGTGATAATTGCTGTGGAAAAAGACAGTAAAGGAACCACAACGCACAATTAAGATAATAGAATGGAGGAATAAGTGTCTCCTATGAAATTTGAGTATGCCATCAAACGTTTTATTCACCAGTTAACTGACACTTGGTATATCAAGATTTCTTAAAGTGGAACTAAGGTTAATTGAGAATAGGCTTTCAAATACGAATTCCGTGAAAATAGTTCTTAAGCCCCAACTCTCTGCTAATTTCATGATTTTGAATAGTGATTGTGCCAAATGGGGATAAATTCTAGTCTACTGTTGTTTATGAATCTTTTCCATAAAAGACATACTAAATAAATAAACTGGACCAACCATCACCAAAAAAATAAAGGTCTGTTTTGTTTGTCTTTTACCAAAACCAAAAGGTTTCCTTGTGCCTCTGTTTCTGGCTGCTTCTGCTCAGCACAGCATTTTTGAGATTCATCCAAAATCTGTTTTTGTGTTGTTGTGTGTATCAATAGCTCTCTTCTCTTTATTGCCAAGTAGCATTCTATTGTATGAAGGTACCACATTTGTTCACCTATTCACCTTTTGATGAGTATTTGGATTGTTTACAGTTTGGCTACTACGAATAAAGTTTTGATAAACATTCATGTGTAAGTCTTTGTGTGAACATATGCTTTCATTTTCCTTGAGTAAATACCTAGGGATAGAATGGCTGGGTCATATTGTAGGTTTAACTTTTGAAGAAATTGTTTTCTAAAGTGGCTGTACCATTTCACATCCCCACAGGCAGGGTACGAGAGTTCTAATTGTTCCACATTGATTCTAACAGCTCCAGAGCTATCCTAATGGGGGTTGAGTGGGACAATCCTTTTTACCTTTCTGTGCTCTGTAGGAAACTGAGATAACGAAGTGAGAAAAGGCCTATTTGAGCATTAAGGTTAAGTGAAAAATCTCAATTCCAAAATGATCAAGGAGAATCCTGAGAATATGAATTTCAGCAACAAGAGAAGCACTCCATTATCTAAATGTTTGCCTCAGTATAATTAGTTTTGCTCACACCACTTTAAAGTAACTTGCTTGTCATTCATTTTCAAAAATTTAAGAGGAATAACGTATGTGAGGAAAAAGCAGCATTATTTTAAGTGTTTATAAATAATTGTATAGATTTTAAAACTCAGTGCATTACATTGAAGTCTGGCTTAGTTTAAAATGTTTTTGCAAGACCCTGATCTGTCTTCAAAAGCAAAAACAGAGTAGGTTGAACATTGAGAGAGCCCAACCTGGGACTGCCCTGCACCATCACCAAGAGTGGTGTGAAAGATAGATTCCTACGAGGAGCTGGGTAACAGGCTTTAAGGAAGGCATCAGTCAATCTTGGTCACCTCTCCACTGAGAATGCATTTGTCAATGTCACCAATGATCTCCACCTTGCTAAATCCCCTGGTCAATTCTTAGTGCTCATCTTACCAAGCAGCAATGTTTGACACAGTTCAACACTCCCTCCTCTTTTAAATACTTTCTTTTCTTGGATTCTGGTTTCCTTCCTTCGCCCCTGCCACTTTCGCTCAATTCCCTTTGCTTACTCCTAGGCACCTCCTCACTTCTAAAGAGGAACCAAGATTCAGTCTTTGAACCTCTTCTCTCTTCTAGCTCATCCAATTTTCTGGCTGTAAACACTGTCTATATGCTGACGACTCCTAGCTCAGAACATCCCCCCTGTATTACAAATGCATGGGCCCAACTGCCTTTCAGAAATCTTCATTTGGATACTCATTATTGGCATCACAAATTTAAAGTACCCAATTTGGGCTCCTAAGGTCTTCTATAAAGCCCACCTCAGGACCTTTGCATCTGCTATGCCTTTGAACAGAATGCTCTTCCCATAAATAATCAAACGCCATCATCTCAGGGAAGCCTCTGCTTGGCTCTTTAAGATCACTACCCTCCCTCCCTTGGCACCCTCCAGTAGACCTCACTTTATTTTTCTCTGTAACATTTATTGCCATTTAACAAACTACATATTTTACTTATTTATCATGTTTATTGGTATCTCCCTCACTAAAATGTAAGCCCCACAAGAGCAGGAATTTTTGTCTGTTTGGTTTACTGCTGTATATCCTGTATCTAAAACAGCACCTGGCACATAATTTGCACTCAAATATTTGTTGAACAAATGCACAATGAATAAGTGAATGATTCTAACTCGGAAAGAAATGTCAGAAGGAAAGATATACTAGCTCGTCCTCCCACTTTTTTTTTGATTTGGTCCACAGAGAAATGACCAAGAGAGAACGGCCCCAGGAAGACAGTAAATCACAAATGTTCTTAGCCTTTGCAGGGGAGTAGCACGGAGCAACTAGAGCAAGGGGCTGGGGAAGGTGCTACAGTAGGCATGGAAGTGGGGATTGTGCCTGAAAGGGGAACAAGTTGGAGGCAGGGCCTCTGAAAGCTGAGATGCCAAGACCTCTAATACCCAGGACAAGAGAGGCCACCCATCATCACAGACCAAGTGGCTACTGAGCATGCTGGAGTAAGAAGCACACAGAAATTAGCACAATATTTGAGATTCTGACTCTAGGAGAAGGCTGGCAGGACTGCAGGATAACAGTATAAGAAACTAATGTCTTTGCCAGAGTTATTAGAGGAAAATTACACATGTAAATATAAAAGCCAACAAGAAAGATGGCTCTTCCTCCCACAGCTGTGAGAGGCATGTGACCAGTCACAGCTCAGTTAGTTACAACTAAATAGCACTGAGGAGGGTCAGAAACAGGACTAGTTGGGAATTAGCAGGCTGAAGTGCTAATATAGTTTCAAAGGGAGCTCTGAATTGGTTGAGTGGACTCCAGTCCTATTTATAACCCAGAAAATGAGGGAAATTAGCCCTGACTTTAAGAGTAATGGGCCTGATTATATACTCCCAAAGAAGCTTTCTTACGGAACATATATATTAATAATGACAAGTAAGTTAACTAAAAAGTTTTTCTTTGGCTTTTCGCGGAGTGGATATTTTTAGAATAAAAATCTTGGACTTCTGAGGAGATAATTACACATTAAAACAGCCAAAATAGAGGAACATGCCTTCAAACGAGGACCCACTACCCAAGACTTACTCAACGGCCTGGTTACCCAGGAATTAGGGCAGAAGAGATGCTGGTGCTCAGTTTAGGTTTTCAGGGTCTTACTTTGTTCCTTGCCATCTACTTACTTCTTTTTATTAATTAATTATTGCAGTGACATTGGTTTATAATGCTATGTAAATTTCAGGTGCACATCATTATATTTTGATTTCTATGTAGATGACATCATGTTAATCACCCAAACACTAATTACATCGTGTTAATCACCCAAACACTAATTACATCATGTTAATCACCCAAACACTAATTACATCATGTTAATCACCC